>NW_026453180.1:3712018-4021353 GCF_025200985.1 Drosophila gunungcola | reverse complement strand
CATGTTTATCTTATTGGTATAAATGGAAATTTTAAAAGTAGTTTTAAAAGTTTATGATGAAGCTGAATTCAACTAATTTTTCAAACTATTTTGTAAGACATTTTTTAAGATAAATAAATAATACCTTATGTTTAAACATTTTATGTTGTTAAATTGATTTTTAAAACCATAATTACATTTTTTGCGCCTTGAAGATTAAATATATTAGTTTTTTAAGTATGACAGTTGATTATCTGTTTGAAGCCGCAGCCTAAAATTTTTATTGCCTATAATTGTTAACTTCCTTTACTAAGTAAATAGTTTTGAAAGCTGCTTGATTATAAATAGTTCAAAAATCTGATAAAAATAAATTCAAGAAAATCACTTTGTCTATTAAATCGATAAATAAATAATACCTTACGTTTAAAGCAATGAAGTTTTTAATTTGGATTCAAAACCATATTTACTCTTTTTGCGCCTCGAAGCTTAAATATATAAACTTTTATGTATTATAGTTGATTTCCTGTTTAAAGACGCAGCTAAAAATCATTTACTGCCTATAATTGTTAAAAGCTTTGGGCATCTGAAGGCTATAACATTTTTTGAGTGCACTTGCTCACTTTTCACAGCATCAGATATCACAATAGGGGAGCCTCGAATTTCGAGTCCCGATAGAAGAGCCGTTCCCACAAAGTGGGTCAGTGGGCGTGGGCCTTTAATTAGCGGGTGAAAGTTGCACGAAATTCACTTGCAACTAGCAACTTGCAACACCACAAAGCGAGTGACATTTATGAGGCAATTTAGTGCCCCTTTCGCAGTCCAAAAAAGGATTTCCCGGGGATCCCCGCACGTACGGCTCTAATTGAAAGCTGCCTTTAAACGTGCCACGAAACACAATGCCGCGAAGAATGTTGCTGACAGCCAGCAACTTGCAACTGGCAACTAGCAACTTGCAGCAGCAACCACTGGCAACAGGCAACCTGCAACTTGCAACGATCGTCGACAGTTAGACAGTTGGAGATACCGAAAATCGGAGGAACTCCAGACATAACTCACTGTCTGATGCGTGCGCTTATGGCATAATAACTTCATTTGGACAGCCTTTTGGCTGCGTGGCTTTGCAGTTGCCTCAAAATGGCCATGGCCAACGTGTCAGACAATTGTCAATTATTTATTAGTGGCAACGCACGTACTGTAGTCTGCTCGAACAAGCGACATTGGGACACGGACGGAATGGACGGAGTTTGGATTGTTAGATTTTTCTATTTTTCGATTTTTAGATGTATGCCAGACAGCGTCGCCTTAAGTGCTTTTTGGGCCATTATAATGATCCATCGATAGCTAATGGATAGTATTCGAAGCGGTTCGCTGTGGCGACTGTGGTTAATGTGATCTCATCTTCGATTCGAGATTAAGCTATCTGCGAATATATTTCATTGCGAGATCTCAAAGTGTTTCAAAACCACTCTAAAATAAGACTCTTTTATTGCAAAAGTGCTGTTAGGTATTCTAAAGATTAATTTTCAGTTATATTTTCAATTTAAAGTGAGTTTATATGATTTGCTATTATTAACAACAAACTCTAGCTAAAATACAATATTTTATAGCTGTAATTTGTTAAATTAAAATCAAATATTTAAGGAATCAAGTCTTTTGCAACATACACATTAATTTTTTTAAATCTTCTGCATTTTCTTTCGTAAATTAAAAACTGAATTGATTACTGAAAAATATAAAGTTTTTTATAAAACCTTCCATTGATATTAGTTTTTAATTTCATGATGTAGGTATCGTATAAATAACTTGAAATTTAATGATCTTAAGTTCACCTAGTGATGGATTCTATGACTACAAGTGTAATATAATATTCTGTATTTGAATTTCTTTCAGCACTTCAAATCCTATATTCCCCATTGATTGATTATCGCTGACTCAACGATCTCTCGCCCACTTCTGACATTGAATACGCACTTGGCCAGGCTAAAAACCAAATAACAAAAAAAAACATGCAACTTTAACAAAAGCTCAGTGGAAGTGGAAGTTGGAAGGTGGCTCGAAGCTCTTACATAAATATGGCAACTGGCTAATTAGAATTACAAAGAAGGCAATTGAAAAAGCGCCTCAGCTTTAGAAACTTGGCAGCGGGAACTGTCAGTCGCACAGCAAGAAAACGAAAGACAGAAAACAGAAAGATAATAAATAAATGTATAGATAAATAGAGAATAAATAAATGCCGATTGGAAAAACGCGGCACGCATGCGCAATGGGGATCGCACGTGGAGTGGAGTTGGCGGGCTTAAAGTGGGCGGAAAAGGGGGCGGAAGGCGACTTTGTTACGAAAAGTGTCGCAAAACGCGCCAAATGATAAACGATATGGCGGCATGCAGCGACTAACAATCAAAAATCAAGATGAGGAAGCGCATCTCCAGAGATCTCGACAAGATGGGAACTCAATTATTGGTATGTAGTACACTTTTTGTTTACCTTTTAACTCCTCTAAATATTTTGTATACTTGTTAAGTTGTCTCACTTTAAAAGCATTACATTCCCAGTTGTTTAAAGATTATTTTAAGGATTGTGGTAAAACGTAAATAACTCTAAAATTTTCTTTTAATTTGGTTTGAAATTTTATCAAGATTACTTTCAAGATTGATTTTACTCGTTATTAATTAGTTTCTTGCAATAAATTATGTTTAATATGAATAAATGTAATTTAAAAGTTTCGGAAAGTTTCATTAACATTTAAATTACAAAAAAAAAACGAAATTAAGCTCAAGTAATATAAATTATATAAGAGTAATAATTTTGTTTTTAAATTTTGACAAAGTATTTGTATTGTTTATCACGTGCAAATGTAAAATGTGTTTTACTCACCCACGAAATCACAGTGGTGTATGCGTCGCTTCTCCAACTCGGGATTATTGCGGCGGTTGTAGCGCACCGTGCGCACGCTCATTAAACTGGCAATGTGGGCCGCCGTGCCCGGTTGGTGGTGCGAATGACGGCCACGCCTCCCGCCCCCCGAAGAGCGGGGGGTGGGGGGTGGCTGCTGTTGCTGTTGAACCTGTTGCTGCTGCTGCTGCTGCTGCTGTGGTTGTTGCTGCAGCTGCTGCTGCTGAATGGCACTGGCGGGTGTTAAAGTGGTCAAAGTAGTGGTGGCGCTGGTAACTGCACCACCACCCAAAAGTTGCAGCGTGGGCGGTGGTGGGTTAATGAGACCCAGAACATGACCTTGCTGGTAGGGCGGTGGTGGGGTGGTGCGACGTTGGGCGGCTGCTGCGGCGGCGGCGGCCACCATCGAGCTGCCCGGACTGCCGGGATCCGAACTGGGCGGGGTCAAAGGTGGCACGAACATGTGGCGACTGGCGGAGGAGGCCGACGATGAGGAGATGGACGAGGAGGAGGCGGAGGGGGTGCTGGGCGCCGCGGGGGGACACAGTTGCTGCAGTTGCTGCTGCTGCTGTTGTTGCTGTTGCTGTTGCTGCTGTTGAGCACCGAGTTGAGCTGTGGGCGTGGCAGTGGCGGAGGCGGTGGCTGAGGCAGCCGCCGATGGCGGGTGTATTTGGTATTTGGTGTGAAACGTCTATAGGGTTAAAGTAAGGGAAAATTTGAAATATTTTATATTTACTTTTCAAATTTGCAAATTTAGAAGATACAGAAAAATATATTGCAATTTGAAGAAAATAAAATATATATTTTTATATATAAAATTATTTTAATGGGTTTTTGTGTTGTTTGAAGGTCAATCATTAAACTAATAAAACTAAATTGAAATTTGAAGAAAATAATTGTATAACTAAGCTTTTAAAGGTCAACAATTAATATACACATTACACACTTAAGTATAATGGTATATTTATCTTGTAGAACGGTATATTTTCTCTATGATTTCTTGCCTACTATGTGAGTGGCTTTTTTTAAGTGTTTGTTTTTTGGCAAATCGCAGATGGTGCAACTTCAAGCACTGCAATGCCAATGCCCGTCACTCACCTGACTGCTGTGCCAGCTGTAGCCGTAGGAGTTGTTGGTGCTACCGTTGAGATAGCCGCCGCCCGATCCGGCGACCAATTGAGATGCGTACTGTTGCTGATAGGAGGAGGTGTTGCTGCAGCTGCTGTTGTCGCCGGGGGTCGCCAGCTTGGGGCTGCTGCTGCTGCTGTTGCTGGTGTTGTGTTGCAGATGCTGCTGCTGCTGTTGCTGTTGCAGTTGCAACTCCACCACCTCGACAGCGGGTGGCAAGCCAGGCAGCGACAAACTGGGATGATGCTGGTACAAGTGCTGCTGCTGATAATGTTGCTGATAGTGTTGCTGCTGGTATTGCTGCTGCTGCTGGTGTTGCTGCTGCTGCTGCTGTTGCTGATGTTGTTGCTGCCGCTGTTGCTGCTGCTTCTCAGTTTTTATCTCCAGGGGACTGAGCAATGGGGTCGAGAAAGTCTCCAGCAAACTCTCATCGATTGCCTCCATCTTGACCTGCGGCAATTGCGATGTTGCAGCCTCGCCAGTGTTGCTGCTGCTGTTGTTGTTGTTGTTGTTGCTGCTGCTGCTACTGCTCAGCATGAGCGCATTCTCCGGATCGATATTTTGGATTGAGGTAGTAATATCGTCCCAGAGCACGGGTCGCTGGTAGGGATCGTCCAGCGGATCGGCGTAGAGAGCCTCTTTGTTTTTGGTTTCTATGTGTGCAGTCAAAAAATTGGGAGAGAAAAGCTCTTTATAATCGCCTGCTAACACTTTATGCAAATCGCCGGCATGGGGAATTATTAATGCAAACAATGAAATCTCGCATATGCATGAAATTTCTAAACAGCTGCTCATTTGTTTGACTATTTTTAGAGTGGCTATTTAGCGAGCAGGGGGTCCACAATCAGAATTAAAACTTTTCGTCAAGGGTGCAGAGGTGTTTATTGAATGGTTTGGGTTCACTGATTGATGGCAGGAAAAAAAATATATGTCCCCCATTATAAACACATTTTAAAACACATTTTTAACTTCCGGTGAACACCACTATGTGTTCAATATCCTAACTGGGTTTTACATAAAGAGTTTGTAAAAATTAGTTAAGGATGAGATTGAGTTTTGACAAAAAGAGTATAAAAAGTTTTTAATGAAATCAGAATTAAAATTATTTTGAAGTGTGCTCTCCGCAGGTTTTAATATCCCTTACTTAGTATAAAAAATGTGTTTTTCAAAAAGAATTTTTAGATATCAATTCACATTACATCATTCCATAGTTAAAAACATAAAGAAAGCTAATATAAGAGTTTCTCTTTATGATTGTTTAAAAACTAAAAAAAGGAAAATCATATTAATAGTTTGAATACATTTTTAAGCTTGTAAAATGAGTTCGTATATTGAGTTTTAAATGTTCTTAGCTTGTTCAAATGTAACAAAAGCTCATTGCCTGTTCGTCTCGACCTCAATCTGTTTTGTGAGCAGGGTCTCCGGCTTGTCTGCGTTGTTTTTTGGGCGTTTGGTTTCAAATTTCACATTTCGGCAACGAGCCGCAAACATCGCTTGTTTTTTTTTGTCTATTTTGCTATTGACTTGCGAGATTTCACCATGCGTGTAATTTTGTGTGCCCATCAAAGTTGCCAGTTCCCAGTATCCCCCCTCCGCCAAATCTCGATTTACCCACCATATAGATACTCCTTGTCGCTGGAGGTCGCGCCACCCGAAGCGGCAACCACCACCGCACCACCGCCGTAGGCCAGAGCCACATCGTAGGGCGCACCATCGTAGAGTGGGGCACAGCCGTAGGCTCCATTTGAGTTGGAATTCGGCGATCCGGCGGGCTGAAGTTGCTGATGTTGCTGCTGCGTCTGTTGGTGCTGCTGCTGTGCATGTGCAACGGCAACATCGCCGGCGTAGTGGGGCCACGCCTCCGATGCACCACTTTCGCCGCTTTGCAAGCTGTGCGTGTGGTGGTGCTGCTGGTGCAAACGGTGGTGCTGGTGGTGGTGCTGATGCGAGTGATGGTGGTGCAGGTGGTGGTGGAACTGATGTTGCTGATGGCTAGAGCTCGCCAAGTTGTTGTTGCTTGTGGGTGTTTGGCTGCCGTTGCTGTTGCTGCTGCTGTTGTTGTTGCTGCTGCTGTGATTGTTGTTGTTGCTGCTGCTGTTGTTGTTGTTGTTATTAGCGGCTGCTGCAGCAGCTGCCAAAACCTCAAGCTCAACATCGGCGGGCTCGATCTTATGCAGACGTCCCATCAGCTCGTGCCGATAGTCCAGTTCCGGGGACTGCAGGAAAAACGGGAGAATGAAAATGGAAAGAGAACTTTTGAGCAATCGGAAAAATACACTAACAAAAACAAGGGTTAAATATTATATGTAAATATTTTTTAAATATTTAATTGTTAGATATTTAACAAAATAAGTATAGGCTTAGAATAAATCAAAATATCTATTCGGACGATTTCCAGAAATTACGTTTCTTTGTGATTGGTGACTTTAAAAGTAAATCTATATACAAATTTATAACCATTTTGTATGACTTTGAGTAGATGATTTTTTTTTATATATTCGAAATATATGTTATAAAATTTCTTGTAGAACCTGTTGCCAGCATATGCGTTTAATCTCTCATTGAATAATAATTTTTATATGATTTGAAGTAAAAAGAAATAAGCGTTTTCTTATGGTGTAAAATGAACAGTCTTAGCAGCTCGTGTGTTATATGGGCTATTGGGCAATCAGAGCTCCAAGCCTTCTACTTCTTCTGCTGCTTCATTGGCGTCCAGCTCTATCTGCTTCTCGGCCGCTTCCCTCCCATAAATTTTGATTAAACTTTTATCGCCCTGCAACACTTTGAGCTGCCACTTGAGCAATCTCGTGCTTACTGCCCACTGTCCACTTCCCCTCTGACCGAATCATTCGACGGGAGTCTTATCTTTACGTTCATTTCTCTTCCCTGGCTTTATTTTTATTGCATTCTTCGCTTCAATTTCGTTTTGCTTGGCACCGAAATTTGTTGTTTGTAGATTTGTCGTTTGATTTTTATTTTTATTTCGATTTTGATTTTTATTTTTATTGCCTGTCCAGCGCTCGGATCGGATCGGGTTCTTAATGCTCATGCGCTTTTAGGGGAATGCAAGCAAGTTCGTTGTCTAAGTCATTCGTTTTGAGTGGGGTATTTCTCGAATTTGAATATCTCTTCGCGAGCTGCGCAAACGAGAACAAATAGAAACGCGCTAAGTCTGTTCCTTTTGTCATGCAAAGATTGCCTTTTTATTTTTGTTTGCAGACTTGAGGCCTACAAATTGCTAATTCTGTAGATGATTTACACATCAAGTTTACTTCTTTACACAACTACCATTTTTATCGAATTTCTTAGGCTTTTTTTATTAATAGTTGTGCTGTTACTTGAAACTTTTTCTTTGTTATGTCCATTTGATAGTCTTTTGTTTTATTTAATTTTTAGAGAACTAATTTATGGCAACACTTAAGGTGGTTTAGGCAAACATAATAATCGTTTGGCAAATTAGTGAAATTTTTTATACCTGGCTTTTCATATGCAAATGATATGGGCCAAGGGCCCATATATCACATCCAACTGTCGATCGGCGAAGGCTGGCCATAAAAAATAGCAGAAAAATCTGACTCAAATTCGAGAAATGCCCGACACTGACTCACTCTCCCCCGAAACAAAACTTCGAAACTCCGACAACAAATGTTGCCTCGTTTCTGTTTTATGAGCTGAAAATTTACGAGCGTGGCAAATTATTTTAGCTGCAATATTTTTGCGCCAGCATTTTTCATTTTATTGGCTGCTCTGGCTTTATTTTCTTTCTTTTTTTTGGGCTTCAGCCATAGTACCCACACGGTACTGTTTTTATTTTTTATTTCTATTTTTGGTTTTAGGTTTTTTTGAGTAATGTTTACTCGCCGCTGAGGTCAACATGGCGTGTGATAATTTTAATAGATTTTTGTGTTTCATTGCGGTTGGTATGAGTAATGTCTGGAGCTGCCATTTTCCGCTGTGGTTTTCCACGAACCACCGACTTTTCCAACTTGGCAAATGTTCAGGGGTTTTTTTCCGTGGAGTGGGGTTAGTTAGTTGGGCAGCTAGGGCGCATTTAGTGGGCTCTCCACGCAAATGACCTCATAAGAATGCGTGGAGCGTCGTCTGCGGAAGCCTCGCGGAATCTTTAAGTGGCTGCGATTGGACTTTGGGAGCCAGCACCAAGCCAAACGGTAATTGTGTGACAGTCACCAGAACTACAAACATGAATTTCAATTATGAACTTTTCTGTTCTTTTGGACATTATGCTCAGGTACTTATAATTTCAATTTCTTTGCACTGACACAGGCACGCCAAAGTATTTTTATTTATTTATGATATTTTTTTTTGAGGATTAAAATGCCGTTGTCAATAATCGCTGCTGACGGCAGCGTCAATAAATGGGCATTATGTACCCATAAAAATTAGCATAAATTGTACTGGAGTTCAAATGGCCGGTTTGTGCCGCTTTCGTCTGTGAGTTATTTGCCCATTTTGCGTTGAAGTCTTTGGCCATTTTATGTTATTGTTTATTGATCTGACCCATTTGGAGTGTTGGTGAATTGGGTTTTAGAGTGCCTAGTGTTGTTAAACTGCAGCTGCAGCCGTTCCGATCGTGATTTATTCAACACGAGAAATTATAATTACTGAAAGGGTCAATTGCTTTTGGAATTACTTTTAGAGAGGTGTCATTTGCTTGAGCAGGAAACTATTTGGGTTTATGACAGTGCCCATAATTATGATTTAATAGCTAAAAGAGACATAAGTTTAAACAATCCCAATTGTAAAGGTGTCAATTACTTGGTTATGGAAATATTTTTGTTTTTCGGCGGTGGCCATAATTATGATTTGTAAGCTGAAACTTCAAGCTGCTTCCAAAATGAGTTACAAATGGTCATGTTGTGATTTTGTCACTTGTAATGCTAACTTTAAATTGCGGTTTTTATGATAGTTTTACAAGTGCAATGCTTGAATGCATATAATCTGTTTAATAATTAAATAAAAATTATTGTTTTTACTGTAAAAAAAGGTTTTACTAACTGTCATTTAAATATATTGTAAATAATAACATTTAAAAAATCTTTAGAATCTGTAAATTATTTTCAGTTTATTTAATAAGTAAATAGCAGTTATAGTTGCTAACATCAATAAAGGGTTTAACCAACTGTCATATTAATAAAAGTAAAAATAAATTAACATAAATATTATATGCTTAAGAAATAACATTTAATATATCTGAAAAAATTATTTACAATAATTTATTATCAAGGCAACACCCCGCGTTCCACTTTCCCTGCGATTCCACCTGTCGGCAATCTCAAAAGACAAACAAAGGCTTCGTTTTCACCGGCAATAAGTATTGGACAGTTTCAGTGGATTTTCTCATCTTCCGCGTCTCGAATTCGGCATGCCCCGTTTCGAGTGCATTTTGCGGCTGTTTAGCGATTCGTTTTGGTGATTTTTCATAGCCCCATCTCTGACTTTTATGTGGACTGACAGGCGATGGCGTTGACTGGTGGCGGCTTCTGCCGCAGATGCACTATGCAACCAGCAACACAGCAACACAGCAACCTGCAACATTGCAACTGCAACGGCAACTGCAACTGAGGTTGCTGCTTTGGCATTTCTCAGGTGAATGGCAGCCGAAACGTGAGGAGTTGCTTGGCTTTTTAATGGCCAAGAGCGTTAAGTGCACAAATAAAGTTGTTAACTATTGTTTAACGCCACCGCCACGGAAAACAAGTATCTACACATGTAGTGGGGCCCAAAAAAACAAGACACAAAAAGGCCATATTTATATGAAAAACAAGCAGAAAGCATAAAAAATAATGACAAACATAAATATCAACTTTACGAGTGCAACGTGACTTCATTTAAAATCGAACAAAATATGCAAAATAAAGCACTGGCACTCGGATACGCACGCACACATGCGTTTTCGTTCGGATACAAATACATACAAAGTCCATCGCACGTGCGTGTGTTCGTGGTCAAGAACCTCAGACCAAATTTGGCACTTGTTGTGAGAAATGGAAACAAACGGGGAAGCAAACAAATATACATGCCTTCCCCAAAAAAAAAAAAATAATAAAGCCCATAAAAATTAATAAATTTTATGTTCCATTATATTCGTTGTTACTTTTATTGTTTTGTGTTTTTTTGTTGCTTGTCTTTTTTAACCAACTTCGGAGGCCGTTTTGCATTTTAAAGAGCCGAGTCTACCGCAAACCCCGTTCACCATTCATCCGGCTGACATTTCTTTTCAATTTGCCTCTATATCTATTAACGACCATCAATATGCCAAAAATAACTATATAAAAAAGATGTCAAATTGCCAACTGTTTATCTGACTGTTTTTACCTCTATTAATACGAAGCATTTTCTTAGCCAGCCCCGGTATTGAGCCATAAAATTGGCCATTTTGCGTTCGATCTTGGCGGCTGCGACAGCTGCGCATAAAGTCGCTCATAAATGTCGCTCCATAAAGCCCGTAAGAAATGGGTCCAAATCATATCAATAACAAAGGCATTTGAACTGCGGGAAGCGATAAATTAAATGCCTAAATGCCATTCGACCAGAATGGGGTTATAAAAAGTCAAGTCGAGGCCCACACAAAGGCTATCCACGGATAGCAATCTAATTGGTGCTGTAATTCCCGAAAAAACATCCAAAATATGATAGTCTTTACACGAGATGTGCTTTCTAAAGTCGAGCAATATCGACTTCATTAACAGCACGTGCCGAATATCAGTTCATCAATGGCTCAAGTAATTCCTCCCACACACACCCATGGCCAAAAAAAATAAAGAAACAATGAATGCCTGGCTTTTTTGTGATAAGGCCAACAAAAGGCTGCTTAGAGCCAAGTTAGATATTTGTGGCGGATAAGCAGAAGCCAAAAGTAATTGCTGGGCTAAGACAAAATAGACAGAAAGAAAGGCAAGAAGAAAGCAAATGTAGAAATGCTATAGCCCCACATAATAATCGTTAAATAATCGATGGCGTATTGTTCGGCAAACCAATTGCCAATAGCGCCCCAGGGCCAAACTACAATTGAGTGCAAAAAAAAACGGGAAAAAAGAGATATGTATATAAAAAAATATATTTCCTGAGATTTTGTTTAATGTAACGACGGCTAATGTTTATTATCGCGCGCTAGTGAAAGTTTCCATTAAGGCAGGAAGCGAATAGACTTGACACCAGAACATGTTCGCTGCCTGAGTCTTTCGTTTTGTACAGCGGGGACAAGAGCAAGTTCGTTGCCTGAGTCTTTCGTTTTTGGTGTCGCGTCGAGACCAATGTCAAGTCCTCAGGGTTTGACCCTCTTCAAAGCCCAAAGCCCAAACCCCTAGCCATTAAAACTAAACGCTTAAACATAAAACCCAACTCAAATCCAGAAGATCGTAAAAATAGTTTCAGCACATATAGTATATATGCATTTATAGGCGATTTTGTTTTGGCCATGACTCATACCGAGAAGCGACAAGCGATTTGCATAAAAAATCGCTGGCAATTATTTTATTGGACCAACCGCACATAAATCTTGGTCAACTGAAAAGAGCAAAGAGAGTAAGAGGGGAAAAGTATGCCAGCAATGTTTTTCCGCATTTTCCGCCGGCCAAATCAGCATGGCAAATCAAATTTGGAACAGTAGTTGGATCGCCTTGGATCTTTTCCACGGAGGCCAAACGACAAGTGCAGCCCATGCTCGACATGCGTTTTGCATCGTTTCGTTTCGTTCGTTCGTTTTGGTTGCGAAATGGCCAACTCCCTGGATTTTTCCCCTTTTTTCCTCCTCTATTTTTTTGCCCAACTTAAATGTCACCAGGGGACTTGAGGCCTGCGACTTGCAGTCAATTTCTGGGAATTGAATTTTGTGTCCATTTGTGGGTCGCGCGGGGAGATTACAAGGCAGCCACTTTGCATTTGCTTAGAGGAGGCTTTTTTCGTTGGCTGCCCGATGGATTTGCATCGAATGCTGAATGGGATATTGCCTGTGGGATGTGGACCCACAAATTTAAGTTAATTTTCATGGAGGACTTACACTACGAAAAATCAAAAGGGTTAAATAAGTCAGGAAAATATCTTCAAGAGTGCTTGGGATAATGTCCTATAAATTTGCTCGTTGCACCATTCTTATTATTATTATTGTCTCAGTTTTAATAAGAGCATTTATTTACGACTTTTGAAATAGTTTACGTCCTCAGTTTTTTCTTAATTTAGAATATTTTAAAAGTACGGACTTCTAAATTGTGTTGAGTGTAGGTCATTTCAGCAGTCTAGGCTGCCTGCTCGTGGCATGCCACATTGCCTTTCAGTCCGCAGGCAGGCGTGTAGGTATTGACAAGCCAAGCGCTACCTGCTACCATATGTTGCTGTACTGTATGTGTTACCCGTGGCACACCGCCTCTTTAAAAACTCTTAGCTGGGAACTCTTTACATGGACATTCCCCGGCGAGAATCATTTACACGCGAGCAGGGGAAACTGGGGGAAACTCTGCGGGTTTTGATTCTGTTTATTTGCTTGTCGCCAGCCACAATTTGTCGGCACAGCTGGATGCGTCTCCTTCGCTTTGCTTTGCTTTGCTTTGGCACCTGCGAAAGCAAACAGAAACAGAAATCTTCGGGCATATAGGGAAAATCAGTGTTCAGTCCATCGAGCGAAGCAGCCAGCTTTAACACCTTTATCTGAGGCGAACTCATCAATTAGGTAAAAGAGCGCAAGACGGGCTCATAAATATTTAAAGTGTATTAGGTTGGGGAAAACGAAAGGGCTGGGGACGGAGGGAGATGAAGCGGAATTTCGGAAACTGAAGAGAGTTTCTGTACACTGCGGAAAACGGTGAAATATTATTGATTTGCTTTTTGAGTAAACTTATCATTTTTATTAATATATTAAGCTTATTTAAATGGTAACAACAATAATAGTAACTATATATTTTCGCTATAAAATATAAGAAGCATAGAATTTGGTCAATTTTGATTGTTTTTGGTTATTTTCTGATTGGTTAATTAAATTATATAAATATAATATACATTGGTCAAGTAGTTACTTTGTCAGTTTTGGAAGAAATTTAAATTTGACGTTACAATTTTTTCCTGATTTGTTATTATCATTTTTCTGTGTGTGTAAAAGTGGCCTGTTGAAACTGCTGTGGAGGAACACACAAGGTGTCAATTTGACATAAATGGGTCTCGTATCTTCTACTCGAGGCGCGCTCGTGTCGTTTACATAATTAAATGAGGTCTGCCCTGTCCCTCCACCTTATTTTCTCCGGCTTTTTTCTAATCGTAAAAGAGGCGCTAAGTGGCGGGGCAAACAACACAGTACGGCACAAATCTCTCGAAAAGGTGTTAAAAGAAAAGGCCTCTCCATTTTCGATTTCTCAAAAGTCCATTAAAAAAATCAAATGTTGCTGGTCATCTTTAATAGGGGCAGCTGCAAATAACTGCGGCTCATTCATCAGCTGCGATCAAAATGGGAGATCATCATCATAAATTTAGCTCAGCTCGCCCCCATATCGTTTTTTTTGTCCAGTTTTTTCTGTTCTAAGGATACGCTGATGAGACCTTAACCCTCTGGAGAGTTCGTTTGCGGCATTGCCGCCCTTTGCTGCTCTTCAACTTTGACGTCATACGCCGTCACCGTCAGTGTCTGTTTCATTAGCGTTCGGGTTATTAACCATTAACCACCTTAACCCCTGGCACCCCTTGTCCTTTCAGCGGGCATATTCTGCCCTTTAGAGCCGGCATTTTAACACCTTTGGCGAAGGTGTGCTGGTGCTGCCTTTGGCATTGGCGTGTGCTGTTGTCGACGACGCGTGCGCGTCTTTAAAAAATTAACTCGCAATGCCGGACATTGTGTATTTTTTTCGCTTTTTAAGTGCTTAGTACGAAACGAAGGTGAAAAAATGATAAAAATTACAAGTAATCAAGTAGGGGAAAAAACACTGCCAGCCATTTAAGCCATGTTTGTCTGCGTTAATAAATAGTTTTTTTAGACAGTTTTTGGCACCAACAGAAAGCTTCTTAACAAATCAATAGGAGATAAAAATCTTAAAATAATTACCATTAAGAATAAAATCATTTATAAGTAAGCTTTATACATAAATGTGCAATAAAGTGGCGGTTTAGCTTATTGGTTCTGTTATTGCCTTTTTAATTAGGAGTAATAAAGGGAATCACTTGGTAATTAAAGCCACAGAAAAATAAACTTTTGATTGCCTAATTCGTTTTATGGTCTTAATATGAATTTAACAATAACGTGGATTATTAAAAAGCAGAAATGATCATGTTTAAGCTTGAGTTTTTATTGCTTAAGTAATTGTCCAGTGTCGTGAAAAGCCAAATACAATTTTAAAGGAAACCAAAAGTTAGGACAAGAAGTCTGACTTTTACATCGACTTTACGTTTTTAGCTAGCATTTCTGGAACAGCTGGCTATCAAATAAATTTTTTTTGTTATAGGAAATCAAACGTTTTATTAGTGATCGACACTTTCTGTAGACCACTTAAATTTCCCAATTTTCACTCTTCCTCAAAAGTAACGCCAAGCTCTGCTTCTGCTGACCCAGATTTTATTGGCGTGATTCATTTGAAATGCTGCCCCATGTTGCAATCCCCCAGCCATTTATATAGTATGGGATATATTCTCAATTGGCCATTCAATGGACCTTTTCAAATGCCATTCATTATGCCACTAAACTTATTAGCTACAAATGTGTCTCCGCAATGTGTCAGTTGCACAGTTCAGTTCCCCAACGGCGGCATAAATCACTTGCCAAAACGGCAGCTCCACCAGAGAAACAGAAACACTGAAATACAGAAAAACAGAAGCCACGACAATGGAAACCACAACAAACACACACACACACACAATGCCGGACAGCCAAAGAAATGCGTTAATCAATGCAAGACCCAAAAAACCAAAACCCAAGAAAAAAAGAGTGCCCAAAAATGGTCAAAAGACCAGCCCACAAAAGTCAGTCGCACACGTGAGTCCCAGATGATTTGCGAAGGGGATTTCGCGGGGCTTTTCTGGAGGTATTTCACTTGCCGAAACATTTCAACTTCCTCATTTGGCGCGACCACAAAAATAAACTTAATACACATTTGCCGATCTCCTACACCCGCCCGACGATTCAGCGAATCTGAATCGCACTTCATTAAGACTCGCGCGGAATATTTGTAAAAATAACAAAACCGTAAAAAAGGAAACAAAACAAAATTTAATCTTAAAATATTTGCGCTTTTGTTAACGAGTTGCAAAAAGGCAGTTTCAAAAAGGCAGCAGCAGCAGCACAGGCATTTTGCGTTAATGATGCACATTGTTCAATGAAAATGAGAGGCTGAGACTGAAAAACCGAGGCTGACACCTGCGTAATGAAGGATTTCAGCTCAGGAGG
Organism: Drosophila gunungcola; assembly: GCF_025200985.1. NCBI lineage: Eukaryota > Metazoa > Arthropoda > Insecta > Diptera > Drosophilidae > Drosophila > Drosophila gunungcola. The sequence goes on along the minus strand of NW_026453180.1, from coordinate 4,005,974 downwards.
TTGATTTTGGCTTTTGTAAATAAATAATGGAATAACAAAAACAGGAAAACTAATTTTGTAATGTGAAGAAAAGATCAACATAGGGTTTTTGATGTAAAAAGCCAAAAAACCAACTTTTTAACTTATATTTATATTTAAATAATTAAAAATTAACTATATTTCAATTTTATTTGAAAATAACGTTTACTTCTGTTTCCGATTAATGTACTCTAATCATAAAACTTTAGCTTTAATTTTTTTTAAATATTCAGGACACTTACAATTTTATATAAACAATGTACGTAAAGTGAAACCAGAAAGGATTTTTATTCGTAATGTTACTGCCTTGGACACTTAATTCTCACTTTGATTTATGCACATCTCAGCCCACTTTGACGTCAGATGTGGCCCCTCTCCACTTATATTTTTGCAGGTGGGCGTCAATTGGAGCAGCTGCATCCAAAAAAAATCATTAAACCCAAAAGCCGAACGACAAACAACAAAACAAGCCACAATGATTGCCCGCTTCCTGCTCAAAAAAAAGCAAAAAAAAAAAAAAAATAAAAGTACTGGCAAAAGGGGGCGGGCGGCGAATTATGCACTAAGCGATTGTCATTACAATAAATTTCGCATATTGTGCGCATAAATTTCGCAAATGCTTCAAAGCATTGGGCCCAAAGGCAGCTGGGACATCCAAAACTGGAGTTTTGCCATGAGTCACGGGTTCTTATTGTACCGAAAACTAAGGAAACTGGGTCGAATTGCGGCATATATGCGAGTGCTTAGAAGACAATGAGTCAACGCCGCGTATACGCAATGTGGGCCAGGCAGTAACTTCTTCGAAGTGACATTTCCAGTTGGGTTTTTGTAGCTTTTTGCCGCATTTGAATTTTAGGCAGCTGTCAAGTTGTCAAAACATTTGCCTTATCGACATTTCAATTAGCCTTTTGCAGCAGGGAGAAGTTTGCCACATTAACGATATATGAATTGATAGTTGGCCTGTCAAAATCTTTTGGCACATATCTATTTCGTACGACTGCCGTTCAAATATCAGCCGCATTTTGTGCCGAATTGGCAGTCGCATATGCAGATTGTGTGGCAAGTTAAAATGCCAGCAGACATCACAGTTTTTTTCCTAAAACATTTCTCGACTTCTGTTTGGATCGGCTGGTTGTTACCCCATCCAGAAAAAAATCGGCTATATCTGTTGCTCATTCAGCAGTCTATCTGTCCAATTAAGCATTTATTTTGCGACATTTAATTAGGCGAGATAGAGCGTTTAGTGGTTGACTGCGATTGAGTGGAAATATGACAAGCTTTGAGGAGTGGGAAAATGTTATCGAGGAGTAGTAAAACCACATGTTTTTTTTAAGTATCTCTAAAATTTTTGTAGTACTATTAAAAATAGTAACTTTGTGATATAAAAAAAGCTAGGATGATCAATTTAGATAATCTATTTATAAGTTACTTGACTTTAAAATGTCAATTCTAATTGAATAAGAGTTTTTACAATATATATAGTACTATAAAATTCGTGTAAATTACTTTGTTAAATAAATAAAGTTACGATTTTTTAGCTAATCAATTTAAATAGTCTATTAATAAGTTACTTGTTACTTGTTTTAAAACATTTTTTAAATGCCAATTCAATTAAAAATCTATTTTTTTTAATAGCTAATTCAACCTTTATGTTGATTAACCTTTAATCTCCCCTTCTCATCTCCCGGAATTTACTTTCATTTTCGGTAGAGATTTATAATTCACAATCGGTACTCACTGAGCTTTGTTTATGGCTCATTTAGCTAATTTCACTTATTACCCCTTACAGCATCCCGCCAACTCAATTTGATTTATTTTAACGATCCACCCAAATGAGTTTAATTAAGCAACGGAGGAATATAAACAAACAAGAAATTCGCTTCCCAATTATTCGAGTGTGCCGCTGCTGCTTATTTGCTTAATTCTCGTGTTAAATGCATTTAATTTCACTGTGACATATAAATTATCGGCAACCTTGGGCAATCCGCGTTCTATGTAATTAAATAAATTGACGGGCGCGAGGAGAGTGTGGTGTTTGTTAAAAACAAATAAACTAAAGTATGGACAGCCAGGGGGCACAAAATATTTTGACGATCGGCTTGCACAATTAATAAACAAAAATTGTACAGAATACAGGGGCATAAATTATAAGTTAACATATGTCTAGGTCTGGACATTATATGTACATTTTCCTTATATACCCGCAAAACCCCGGCAACTGCCAAATGCAATCACGACTCGCAGAATCGGTTGTTGGTAAGAAATCATAGCTCTCTCGCCTGAGACAAATGCGGCATGATGGCCCAAGGGGACGGGCCAAGCAATTACCCACAACTGGGAAATTAAAATGCATGTGGTGTCGCTTTTTTTGTTTTTTGTTCATTTTGTAGTAGTAGTAAGTTTTTGGGGGGAAACAAACAGGGGGAACATGGATGCGTTTGGGGCACTGTGACCTCTTGGACATAAAATATGTGACAGCTTTGACACCAACAAACAAATAACCGCAGCATCCAATCTTTCGTATTCACTTTACTCGCGGGGAACATCGTGTTCGACAAGATTTTTGTTTAAAACGCGAACAGGTTTCGCTTTTATTTTCCCTCTGCGTGTGCCGCCTTTTTGGGAACACTGAACTACGGAAAAAGTCTAATTCAAAAAGTTTTAAAAAGACTGCTTACGATGCTCTATTTTATTACAAAGTTTAAAAGCTATTTGCTTATATTTGGAGTTTTACAATTTAACTACTTTTATTTAGCTCGTTCAAATATTTGAAACATTGTATAAATGTGTGAAAATTTAAACTGAAATGATTGTTTTGTAGCTCAGTGTAAGCCCAACGAGAAAGGCAGGCGCAGATTATGCTAATTTTCGGCATTTCATTGAGGAAAAAGTCTTGGTATCTATGAGTCTGTTTATCGGGCTGTGAGTGTGAGTGTGTGGGGCATTTCATTGAGGCCAAGCGATATTTACGCAACCAGTTAACATAAAACTCGAATCCCAAATGGACATGGCCGGCAAAAGAAGTTCCAGGGCAAAAGGGGCAAAAGAGGTGGACAGGTGGGTGAGACTTGGACAAAGAGTTGAAACAAAACTTCCAAAATAGATAAAAGTCCAAGAGGCAAAATGAAATAAATCAACGACGACGGGCAGACGACGAGGGAATAAACAATAATTTGGTTAAATTAGAAAATCGGTAACAAAAATCAATGATGCTGAAAATTTTCATAATAATAGCGTTAATAGCCATCATAACAACGGTCGGAGACCAAACAATGGATCGATATTTTCGTCTGGGAGGGAAAGGTGGGAAAAGATACTCCGCTGGAGTTGTGTATTGAAGTTTTTGTCAGAGGTTTTTTTTTGTGGAGAGAGACTAATGGTCGACAAATTGCTGAATAAAATTGATATGGGAATAGTTGTGGAGTTGAGGTCTATGAAACAATTGGTCAGCGCATGAAAAATCTATATTTGCTATTATACTATTATAAACTATTATGGTAAAAATGGAAAAAAATTTTTTTGTAACTGAAAAAACTGACATTTACAAAGTTAACTAAACGCATTAATTAAACTTTTTTATTTGTTCTAATTTATGGCAAACTAAACAATCAAAACTTGCTTGACATAAATTCTCTTTTTTAAAACAATTACTTACTGTTTTTTAAAAAATCTAAAAATATATATTATTGTTAACTTATGACACCAATCTTTCCTGAATTGGCTGCATCTCATATATGACTTTATCTTATATATCATTTAAGAATAAATGATACATTTAAAGAATTATAAGCGCAATCAAAAATTGGCTTAATTAAAAGTTATACTCTTTTTGTACAAAAACTTTCCTAAGTCCTCAATATATTATATTAATATATATTTTTTTCATATTGTTACTGTTGCCTAACTAAAATGGCGAATCGACATGTTTCGTTCTCGTTCTAACGGTTTTCTAGCTCAATTGTCTTCCTATGTACAGTGAACACACTCAGATAGCGACATACATATTGATGTATATACTATATTGATATACTTCCCGTTGAGCGGTACATGCGCAGTGTCACGCATTCGCTCAGTTGTTTAGCTTTTCAGTCCGCTCCGCTCGACGGCTGTTAAGCACCATTAAGCAGCAAAAGTCATCGTCGAGTCGCCATGTTGAGCCAGCCCCCAGCCCCTTTCCCTACCACTGAGTGCCACCCACCCCCCTTTCAAACATCCCCTCCCCTTCCCCTTCATGAACGCTTAACACCAACCAAAAGGCGGCAGAGAAATAGCTAAAGCTTCGCAAGCGCAGCAAATCAAAACACATTTCATAGCTTGAAACAAAACACAAAAAACTCAGTGGAGAGAAAAACAGCAGCAAAAGTTGGGAGAGTAAGGTCAGAGGTGCTGAGAAGGGGGGTTAATATTTTAATTAATATTTTAATATTTTGTGATGTAATATTATTATATGTTACAAATTAAATTCAATTCCTAATGCCCTTTGGTATGATAAAATGTAAACTTTGTACTTTAAGTTATATAAATAAACTTGATAAATTTTTTTCCATTTCGTAAGAGAGTAGGTAGTAACAAAAAAATTTTTTTTTATGATTTTTTAAAATTAGTTTGCGTTTCAGAAAAGAAGAAAAAAAAAAGGCTTGCAATTATACTCTTTAAATTACATATTTTATGTTTATGTATATGTAGCAGGTTTACTGATAATTTCACCCTCTAATAAAATATTGTCGCTACACCCTTACTCGCATTAAATTTAAGCATGCTCATACTTATGCGTGTTAAATAGTGAAAAATAAAACAACAACTGAATGTTTTTAATTTTTTTTTTGATGAGACAGAGGATGAATAGAAACAAAAGCCGCAAAACGTTGCTGAAGTCCATCGCTCGTAGTTCTCTGTCTCTCTCCCACCAGCCATTTGGCCCGCTCTAGCCCCACCCCACTTTGGGCGGTTAAAAGCCCCCCCTCAAAACCCGGCCACCCCTCCTCTGCAACGACGCCATTTGCCAAGCGTTTTGCTATATAGTTGCTGCCTTGTTGTTGCTGCTGTGTTGTTGCTGCTGCTGCCGTCGTTCTGCTCATGTGCGCATGACGAATGACCGCAATTTGCGACAGTTTTTTTTTTCCCCGGCTCTTAACTATTTTATTTCTTCAGTTTATTTTACTTTACATACTATATCTGCCTGGCTGACTGATGTTGTTGACTATAATCTATCTATCGATTGTTGTGTGTGTATCTATTTTCATTATTGGCTCTTATTTGCCTTTGCCTATATATACGTTTATTTATTCTAATGACAAGTCACTCGAAACTGACTGATATTGATATGGTTATTGTTGTCGCTATTTACTGTTCCCGTCTAGCGCGCCATTTTGCTATTGAAAGCGATTTGGTTTAGTGGGTTCTAGCGACCGCGTTTTGTAAGCGGATTTAATTGACTTAGATTTGAGTTTGTTTACGCGAAAATACTGTTTCGAGCAGACTCAGGGATTTTTACTGGATTGTCTTTATTTAAAATGTATTTATTTATTGAAAACGAACTAACTTTTGGTAGTTCTACCTTATAAAAATATGTTCCATTGAAATACTATAAAATATAGTTGTTAAAATTAAATATTTTTGTTTCGCTTTTATTAAATTAAAAGATGGAAAAATATTAATGTTTAGTATTTATATTACTATTAAAGTATTTCTTAACAAGAGATTTTCTCCACAATAGAAAGGTGTAATATTCCAATTTCTATCTTCCGTTTACTATTCCCAAATGGTGTTTTCCCAAAAATATTTTCCATCACATTATAGCGCTTCCCCGGAGTTCCTTTATAATTCATAGTTAGCCCTTGGCATATGCAGCATTTTCCACCCCCGCACACTCATTTGCATAAAACCATTCGCACAGCTATTGCATATCACCGGGATATTGAATATCCCTAGCAGGACAAACAGAAATGCATAATAAAACATTAATTGATGTCGAGATGACGCGCCGTTCGGTAAATATTCTCACAATTTCACGCTAGGCAATCATAATATTCGGGGATATTGGGGTGGCCAGTGAAGCTATGAATAGAGTGCTATGCTACACAGGAAGTGCCCTGAAACCCAGGGCCTACAAAACCAATTTCCGATCAGAGCTGCAAAATTAGTCAGCCATATCGAGGGGCTCTTGGCTAACTATAACTAAACCCATACAAAACTGGCATGCGCAACATGTTGTCGTGGATTGTATGGAATCAATAAAAATTTGAAATGAAAACTGTTGAATAAATGCTGATCGGTCGAGCACACAGGATTTGCGGGCAATTAATTTGTGTTTTTCAGGAAATTCGAGGGGGAGTTTAATGAGTTCAATGGCCAAAAGGCGTTTATTGACAGGCCGAATTAGTGGGTCAATTGCCCAGAGTACGCGTAGATCTCAATGATGGACTGCCCCTCTTCTTTTCGACTTATACACTTTCAAAAATAAATAAAACGCTTTAATTTTTATCTATTACGGATTTTAGTTATTTTAAATATAAAATTGTTCAAACGTTTTAAAACTCTGTAATTGACTGTTTTAGCAATTGATTTTAATATCTGAAAATTTAAAATATTGTAAACCATATTTTAATACAATAAAATGAATTTAAATGAAATAGAAACTAATTTTAAGATAATGATTTTGACATTATATGAAATATTTTAATACAAAATCATGCAACGATAACGTTTTTATTTTAATAGTCAGATATTTATTCTTACTATTCAATTTATTTTTCAGTTAGCCAATTTTGTACTTTGGAAATTAGCGATCTATCGATCGGTCACAGAAATCTCGGCCGGGTGATAAAAGTTAAGTAAGCAAATAATGTGAATTGAAGTGATTTTTGGCGCATGTTCCGCTGCGGATATCTCCCAACGGTCGACGGATAATATATAATAGATAAAGTATTCCTTACGAAATGCGATTTCGATTTCAATTTAAATTTGCAATTCGATTTTAAGTCGGTGTGGTTTGTTGTTGAACCTTTGTTGCGACTTTACGACCCATGGAGATCGAGACCATCCGATGATGGCTTTATCATCGCACCCCGATCAAATGTGTTTTTTTTGTCATTTCTCACCTTGTTGTTGAGACGATTTCGAGACTTAAAATTGAAATTTACAGCGACGTCATTTGACATCGGCTTGGGTCAACTATTTGAAGATTTCACGCAGATTTTGTTTCATAATCAAATAATTGATCTTAATGCGGCAACGCAAAGCTTTAAATAAAATTTATTTCATTCCATTCGCTGTCATCCGCTGAGCTTTTGATCCCATCAAACTCGAAACGAATTGCGCTTTCAATGTTGTGGGGGTTTTAGCACCTCTGTGAGCATAAAAAGCCTTTTTTTATTTTTGGGCAAACTAGTTTCCGCAATAATTCGGCGAACTCAAACATGTTTTTTTACTCTTGGCTTTAGGCCGGCAATCTATCAAAAATTTGAGGTGATACTTTTTGCTGACTCGATGAAATGTTGAAATTAGTCGGCCAAAAGGGTTTGCTTTCGACAACAAATGTTCACTCACGTGCCATAAAATTGGTTTGAAAAAAAGAGGGCAGAAAGGTTTGAATTGGGATAAATCATTAGCCAGGATTCTATTGAAAAGCTTTTAAAAAATATCTAACCAAGATTGATGGATAGTCTTCTTTACTGTGTCAGACATGGCATCTTTAAGTATTGATTCTCAACGAAAATGAGGGTTCGTTTATGACTTTTTTAAAGGCTTTTTAATCAAGACATACAAATATTATAAAATAAAAATTATGAGCAGAACTGCTGTATTCTTTTATCTTTTGTTTTGTTTAAGCCAAGACTATAATTATTTTTAATGAATATAATAGGAAAAATATTCTATTTTATTTTAAATTAAATACAAATTTGTATAACAATTGTAATCTTATGATATTTTCATTCCTAATTGACTATATTTAAGGCCATAACAAGTAATATAATCATTGTATTACCAATCTGTGACTATCTTTAAGACCACAACAATTCCGCAAAGTTCTGTGTGCATTCAGTGGATTGTGAGTGATTGATTCTCGTGGCCCGATTGACCTCCAACTTGGTGAGGCGGCGAATCAATCAAAACTGGCTGCAAATAAATGATATTTTTTCTGTGCCATTTTTGGCGCAAGTTTTTGTGTGTGCCAGTTTTCATTTTCATTTGCATGAATTGGCAAAAGGCAAAAGCGAAATAAGGCAAAGACTAGAAACTAAAAACTTGGCATTGTGATGGAGGAAACCGAAATTACTGGCGGGATTTGCATAGGAATCGATCGATTGATCGATCCATCGACCGATGGGCGATCTCCCACTGGGCCTTAATGAGATTTTGGCCAACTGTTTTCATGGCTTACTCCAGTTATTATCTAACTGCCATTGTTTAGGCGGTGTGTAATTGGCAATCGGTGTTTTGTTCGGGGGTTCGCTTCAATCTTGAACTCATTTCGAAATGGAAAGTCTCCTATATAGGGACATCCATTATCTTATCGGCGCCATTATTTGGCCTATTTCTATCTAATTTGCCACGATTTTTTATGGCTCAGATGAGCAGACAGCGGGCTGTAATTCTTGTTAAATTTTCAGCACCGATTCCGCCGATTCACTTTGAAGGCGGCCGCCTTTGTCTGACTCTCCGATTCGCAAATGCAAATATTTTCTATTGGTTCAGATAGGCCATAAACCCATAAACGTTTATTTTCGTACATTTGAAAATATGTAGTATTTTATTGACAAATCACCAGAGTCTAGAGACTGCAAGACTAATATAATTTGCATAAAACTTGGCCTCTTGCTGACAGTAGTCCCCCCTCTTAAATTCCCCCTATCTGATTTTTATCTATATTTAATTATTTACGATTGAAGCACAATGGTTCAGGGCCATTAATCAGAGCTGCAAAAGTCGGGGCTACGTGCTTGATTAGTTCCATTATTCACTGAATGTATCCGATTCCGAGACCCCTGGTATACTCGGTAATTCCCCGTAAGCGCGAATGTAAACTAATTTCGTTCTGAGCCATAAAATACGAAAGTTTTTCGTCATAATCGCCGTGAATCGTGGGAAATACCTTGCCATATCTCGCCATATCTGCTAAATCAGTGGAAAACGGAAGAAGTCCGCCCCCTCATCTAAAAATTCGTCACTATCTGTGGGGGATTTTCGGGGGGTAAAGGGTGCCTATAGAGAGTGCCAACAACGCTTTGTACTTTTGCGACTGTCTGTAAATATTTGTCAACACATGCCTAATTAGTGCAGCCATTGATGGTGACAGGCGGAACAAGCAACAACTTGAACACTTGTCGAACACCCAGCTCTTTTACGACTCTTTTTCCCCGGAATCGCCAATGTCTCGGCTCGAATTTCTTCACCATGCATATATGTATTATGTATCGTATATATGTATTTCCCTGATGTTCCTGAGTTCGCTTCTTATCTGTCGGTAAAAGGAAGTGTTCTGAAGAGTGCCAGCTAGGGGCACTTAGCCCGAAGTTTTGTTGAGTAAGGCTAGACTTCACGGCGGAACTTATTAACTTATCAATGGGCGTAAGACTGGTAGACTTCTGGTTGTAAATATTAAGCTGAGGTGACAAAATGATACGAAAAATTGACGTAGGGCACTCAAGAATAATTACAAAATTGGTAATAGGACCACTTTGTTAGCAATAAATTTAAATAAATAATATTATAGTGCATGAACATATAGTAAAGGATTTTTGTTATTTAATTGGCCAATTAAAACATGAAGAAACGGATTTTTTATTCAATTAGCACTAGTACAACTTTTCATTAAAAATATTATAAACATTTGAATTTAATATTTACCATTCTTTAAATTTGACTAACTAATTCTAACTTAAATAAATAACCCCTTCTTTTCAAAAAACCTGGGAACTCCCTCTTTCAAGGTTAAACTATCCAAGAACACTCCCTTTCCTTTGATCAGTTCCACTACACTAAAACACTTGTTGACATGCAGCGGGGTATTAATAAACAGGATAAACAATGTTATTCCCTAGAACATAATATTACTCATACGTAGGCTGTCATTCTGTATTTTTACCCCCAAAGTAGCCAATAATATCCATCAATGCCACACAGGCGGTGATCGGCTATAGCTGTATATATATATACATCCCTGATGAAACGCACTCGTCAGTCAGCTGGTTTTGAGTTTGAGGGGACACTTGGCACATTGGCAAAGTGTTGTGGGCAAATATTTACGCAGAGCTTCGCAAGTAAGCGCGAGTCAAACAATTGAGGCAAACAAACCGAAGAAAAACAGGCTGCAAACATGGATATTGAAAGGAGGAGGATGGGAGAGGATCGACTTGGAACAGTTTCCCCGAGGAACGCGTGAAAAGTGTGGATAAGTGTGAAGTTCAAAAGAGCTGGCCGCCCGACTCCTCGACTGTTTATGTGTTTGAAAACGGCTTAAAGAGGAACTCTCGGTTCCTGCAGGTGATAACAAGATTTACAAATCGATTGTCGCATTTGGCAAACAAAAAAAGGGAAACCAAGGAACACCTGAGGAAATCCAAGGTGTTAATCTCTGCGAAAGCACACACACTCGAATTCCGCAGCTCAACTCCTCATCTCAATCGATAATCGAGCTAATTTGTTTTCGCATTTATTGTCAAATTGTAATTTGCGAGTGCCGCGTGCGTTTTATTTATACTCGTTCAAAAATCTGGTCTGTTCAAGATTTGCATTTTGATAAGCGGAAGTTGTTGGGCTTAAGGTGTTTTTCTTCTGATTTATTTCCCTTTTTTTTTGTTTTTACTTGTTAAGCGCTGGCTTATTGTTTGTCAAATTTGGCTAAAATTAATTTGCAATAAAAGCGGCTTAATTAGCACATTTTGTTATAATTATGGCTCTTAATGGTTTACGATGATTTCGTTTGAATTTGGTTTGACAAGTAACAAGTGATTACAATTTAATTGGCTATCATTTGGGGATTTTTAAAAGTCGGTGATTTATTTATTCCTTTTGTGTGATTAATATTGTAAAGTATATTGTTAAACGCATCGGCTAATCAGGATCTACTCGATTTGTTTATTTTTTAAACTTATGTTTTTCAAACTTGATTGACCTGATGTGGCTTACAAATTTAATCAAATATTTAAGAAGTTCATATTGTTTATGTGCTTGTTCAATGTTAATGAGTTTTAAGTAAAGTTTTCTTTCTGCATAATTGTAAGTTTCTAGCTATTGATTTTTCATTTATTTGATCTTGTAGCTTATTCAATTTTTCCTTAGATACATACCTGCATCACCCAGTAGTTATTGTTGGCGGCAAATTGATCACCAATTATGATATCCGTATGCATTTAAGCGGCGTTTTTCGCATGAAGCTCAACTCGAGTTTTGGTGGCCAGGGGTAAATGCCTGGAGAGGGGAGGGGTATGCAAGCGATGCCACCGATTCCACCGATATTCTACCAATATTTAACCCGACAATTTGCAACTGTGCTCGTATCCGTACTTTTTTATATTTGCGGACAATTAAATGGCGCTGCTCTGACTCACGAGTCACGATCAGTTCAAGGCACAAAATGATTAATCAATTCTCGAATTCTGTTTCAGATTTCGGTTTTCGAGCTTCGGGATTATGATTATTGAATACTTCTGCTTGACATGGCACTGCGAACAACAGACATTGCGGCACGTTTTCTTATTATTCAATTACTTTTTTGTTATTTAATTAATTCTCGATTTCAATTTGCAAGGATATGCAAATGAAGGCACTCGATCACTTTCTCTCACTCTTTTCTCTTTTCTCTTTTCCCTTTGTTTCCCTTTGTTGTTTGCACAATACTTCATATATTTTATCCTTTGCGTTAATTGCAAATAATTATTAAAAAAAGCCGCCGGCTTTCGCTCACTTCCGCATTCGTTGAGCTTGGGTTTTTATTTTGTATGCTTTGTATTTTGTATCTTTTTTTGTTCCTGTCGAAAGCGGATACTTAATGGGAAGTAATATTCTATAGATTATATGTTAAGGCACTTGTGATTTGTGATTTTTGTTAACTTTTTGCTTAGCCCAAGGGGGAAAAATGAAGTGTGTTTCACGCGCTCGTCGGCGAAGTTGTTACTGCGCTGGCGGGAACCGAGTTCGTACTGATTGGACGATTGGCTTGCTTCTCGCAGACGAGCCTCGAAAGTCGAGAAGTCGGAAAGCCAGTCAGCTAGCTGCCGCTTAACCCCCGCCGCGCCACCGCTTAACCCTCCACTGCCCGCCGACGCCGCCGCTCTCACAGTCACCTTTTTCGTATCCGAAAGATACACTCTGGTCTCACCAGGTGTTCTGCTCACCTGGATTCCGCTCTCTCCTTTGGTTAGCTCTCTCACTCTATCTCTCTCTCTGATTAAAACCCAGGTGATCACGAGCTCTTATACTTGGCCTACCAGCCAGCTGATCTAATTGGAGGTGTACGGAGCGTATAAGAGCTGCGATCGATTTTAATTGAATGAACCGCCGGCTGGGATTCGCCATTTTAGATTTGAACTGCAGTAGAGGTGGTTATGGGTAACAAATTAAAAACAAATTAAAGCAAAATGTAAAAGGACAGGGTTAAGCAACAAATTTAACATAGTAATAACAATTATCTTTAATACCTACACAAATTAAATTTGTTAAAAGAGAAATAAGTTAACGAAATGTATAAAACTTTATACTATTACCTTATTAAAAAAATTAAAAAAGGGAAAGGAATTACTGTTTCCCATTCTTGGTTATGGGTAATAGATTAAAAACAAAAGAAAACAAATAACAAAAAGGAATAATGCCATTGTAAATTATTATTATTATTTTGAAATTCTTGCCTTCTTTGTAAGAATTGAAAATATGTCCTGTACATATTTTAAGAACTATTGAACTTTATTGCTATATTACTTTTTTTGTAACAGTTTAAAGATGGCAAGGGATATTATTTTAAAAACTTTAAATGTTAAGGTAAAGAAAATTGTTTTTAGTGAAGAACTTTTTAATTTTATTGCTATAAAATACAATTAAAGGACTTTAAAGTTACGTATTTAAAAGATATAAACTTGAAAGCCTGCTAAACCCTTAAGACCCAAAGTAAAAAAGCATGGCTTTTAAAAGAGCAACAAATCGCAGGACATATTAAACATAATCCCCAAAAAAATCCTCCCCCATTAAAACCGTTTAACTACACCGTTCATTAAGTTTGACACATTTTAGATAGCTCTTAGCCAAAATAAAAGCTGCCCAAATAACACGCGAATCTAGCATAGACCCCACGCAGTTTTAGATGGTAAGAAAAGCATAATTAAATAGAATTAAAGCATAAATTAAGTCAGCTTATGTGCTTTCTTTTGCGGGAAATCAATAAAGCGACAATTAAAAGGTATCTGTATCTACATATTCCTGGTGGAATAAAAAGAAGCGAAGGAGAAGGACTGACTGTGTATAGTAATTCCCTGAATCATTAAATTACCCCAACGCACGCCACACATAAAAGCCATTTTCATTTTGACTCATCCCCCTAAATTTTATTTCCTTTCTTTCCTTCTTCTTTTTTTTTGAGCCATGAGGGAGCCACAAGTTTATGTTTTTCGCGGGGGAAAAATGGAAGACGGCAAAGTATCTGGAATATCACGCAAACGTGGTTTTTCGAGGGGGTTTTCGTTTTAGAGGTGTGGCCTCTCTGGAAAGCGGCGCAGACTCAAAAGCCAGCCAATCGGCGGCCGACAGAGAGCGAGAGATACCAGATACAAGATACAAAACGCGAGCGAGGCAAGTGATTCGGTTGGAAAGAGAAAGCGAGATACTTTTGCGTACCCACGGTGGCAGTAAGTAAAGAAAACAGAAAACAACACCACACGCAGGTGGAAAAACACAAAAACATCAACATACCAATGAGATACAAATGTATATACACACTAGCACACTTGCAGATACAATCGTCTATACTCCGAGCTATTGATAATTGACTATTCCCCCCGTTCTCGCTATTGACTTCGTGCAAATTTGCCATTAATGCCGCCGCAGACGTCTCCAGATACAAGCTCAGATACACTTGCAGATACACACATTCGGATCTGTTTGTCTTGGCGCTTTTGTTTGCTCCCGAGCTGCCTGTCTTACGTTTGGCATCCGTGAGATATGCCAAAGACACAAAGACACATTTGCAAGTCCGTACTTGACTCCGTTCACCGCTTGACAAATGCCAGCCAATTTGTAACGCTTTTGGCCTAGAACGCAGCGGTTGGGGATATGCTATAAACATCATTATTATGGCTACAGGGTTTCTGAATATTTATGGTGTGTTTATAATTATTTAAAATATTTACAATTATGCAAATCGGATAGAATTGATTGACTAGGTTTAAGCGAATGATACTTTAGAAATATGTGTATTATATAAACTCTAAATCATGTAACATAAATCATAAAAATAAAAAGCTTAGCTTCGTCAGAACATCAGTAGGTCAAACCAAGCCTTATAATATATATTGTTTAGTACAATTTTTTATAAGACAAGTATGTTTGTATATATTTCAGGGAATATTGATTACATTCTTTGGGTTAAATTACAAATTACAAGAACTTATTAGAACATTTGCGTATTCATTTTGCTTACAAATTACATTGTATTTTATTTAAATGTGGATGTTATTTTGTTTGTTCTTAATCAAAGAAAATCTTTAAACTTTAATTAAACCACATACTTCTTCGATTGTGTTTGTTCTTCATCATCAGAAATCATGAACTACCATTTAAGCACTTACTTCTCTTAAATATATTCATCAGAAATTTCCAACTTCCAGTTAAGCCAATTACTTCCCTTAAGAGATATTCATCAGAAATCTTTACTTTTCATAAAGATTACTATCACTCATTCCTATTTTCATTCCATTTCAATTTAATTTTTCACCAAATTCCATCCCTGAAAACCTGTAATGCCTGTCGATATCTGAATTATTCACCATAAATATTCGAATTGGAAGCAGCCAATATTGATTTTCCCTTCAGCGATATCTCTGCTATTTATTGGTGCCACTGTTTCATCTCTGACCTCACACAAAGATCGATGTCGAAGGCGAAGTGAACTACCTGTTCGAGGATTCTCGCCCCGAAAATTCACTGCACTCGAGCGAGCAGAACTTATCGGCCAACTCTCGACATGATTAATTACCCAGCGAAGACCCTCGAGATCAGTTCGTTTGAATTGTGGCCAAAATATTGTCACGCTTCGGAATCGGAATAAAACGAATAAAACGAATAAGGCGAGTGAAACAGAACAAGTCTCCAAGGAAATGGTTCTCCGCTTGATTGATTCCACTTGGCGGCACTTGCCGATAAAGAAGGACAAGTTCCCAAATGATTCCGATTTATATTTATTGTCAACCTGGAGTTCTTATTTTTCTCCGCTTCGAGAGACGGAGAGAAACCCAGAGATTACGCGGCAATTTGTTTTGTCTGCGGTATTTTCTGGGAAATATTTTCCATAATTTCTTCGGCTTAACCTTATCGCTCGAATTTATTTGTTTGCATAATGCGAGTGGGTAATTGAAATCTCAGAGGGGAAAATTGGGGCAGGGCCACCACCTCGAATTCCATCTAATTCTATGGCCAGATTGGAGAAATACGCTTATGTTAGTTAACCCGAAATGTGCATTCTATGCAAATTCGGCCGAGATGCAAGATGCAACTGCGAAATTTATGCGAATGCTAATCAAGTTAACACCACAAAGTCGCAGTCGTCTGACAATTTTTAAGTGCGTATCTGTGTCGCTGCAACGGCGGCAACAATTATTAATGATTTCGCTAAATGTTACAGAAAATAATGACAGCACAGGGTGCTGTGCAGCTCCACAAAATTACAAATGCACACAAAATGCCTTTTGGATTTTTCATTTTGTGTTTTGTACTTCGGTTTTCGCTTTTCGCTTTTCAACACCTCGCAGCCCACATTTTCGTTTAGTTTCGTTGAATGAATGATTCGACATGTTCCAAGTGGGCGGCCCGCCTGAGGGCGTGTCGCTTTCAGTGTTGTGGGCGAGGGGTGGAGGGGGCGTGGCTGGGGGAACAGCAGGCGGCTGGTTCTTCCCGAGCTTCATGGGCACTTTTTTGACATTTAGCGCGTGCGCAAACGCAGAAAGAAAGAAAGAGTCATGATCTAAGCATCTAACGATCTATGGCACACCGAGAAAAATATAAATAATTTAAACAAAATTACAAACGAAATGTTTTAGTATTTATACTTCATAATGTTGTAAGCCTAAATAAATATATTTTGTTATTGAAATGATCTATTTGTATAAAAGTGTGCTAACTTATAATATTCACATATGAATATAAAGCATAAAAACATAAGCATATTTTTTGTTTTTTTATGGGATAGAAGTTTAATTTTCGATTTTTTTTTTATATTTAAGAATGCAAATACTTATATTATTAATAGTTATTCTTACTTCTTGTATCATTTGCTATTAAAAATTGTTTCCAATCGAATGTTATTCAGCACTTTAATTTCGACAGTAAATTATTCTTATATTTTTAATGGACAAAATATTATAGATACTAGAAAAGTTATAATTTTAGTATCTAAAATATTTTGTCTGGCGACTTTAAATGTATATACGTACCTCCTAATTTTATAAAGGAAATGTATTTCCAAAAGTTTTCAAACCACCTTAAGACACAGATCTCTGCAACCCATTTTCTATCATAAACTAGTGATGAGTGGTGACCATATTTGGTGCTAATTTCTCCCAGTGAAAGGCCTCCATAATGTTCCCGTTTCCCTGTCCCACTTCAGGTGTTGGAGAGATGAGCCCCCAGTGCGGTACTCCTCCGACTTCGACATCATTTCTATGATCGCGTTAATCACCTTTCAAGCCCACTCGAAGCGAAATAAAACGATATGGCACTTGAGAGTGCTGGATGGGGATCTGGGATGTCGATGGCATGGGGGCAACTTATAGTACAACCGATATCATTGCTTACTCAGCAGGTTTTTTGAGACCCAACTATCATCATCTTTTTGGGGGGCAGGGGAGGGGTACGAGTACTGCTAATGATGCGACTGCACAATTGAAATGAAATTAATCTCGCGCGGCAATTAATTAAATCCGGGCTGTGGGCAGGAGCAGAGAAAGCCAAGGCCTCCCACACCAAAATCATCTATCCGCTAACTACGGCCAATAATAATTATTAATTGGGCTAACAAGTCTCTCCGTTTTGGGTTGTGAAATCTCTTCGCCTTGGCCACACAGGCCATAAACAACTGATACACCATAAATGCGACGACGACGCACAAAACAATTGCACCGCAACGAAATAATTAAATTCGTGTGAAATTAAATCATAAAAGTAACCATAATCTGGCCAAACCCAGAAACCCACCAGTCCACGTCAGACATCGCAGACATTGGCCAGACTTCAGGCACTGTAGTGTAGTGTAGTGTTTTCGATTCGACATTTATAATGATATTCGACACTGACACCGAAAAAGCAAACAGAAACGCCAAAATTTCCATAGCATTTTCTATCGATTTTTATGGCCAATCGGAAAAGTTTATCAATGTCGAGAACTTTTCTTCGAACGCGACATGCAAATTATGAAATTTGTTTGGTGAACCCTAATTCTGCCTAAATTTCCATATAAGGTTGCGTTTTCTATTAGCTTATCTCTGTTTCTATTGTAGAGTGGTTATAAAATTTGCTATCTGTTTGTTTTCGTTTACGATTTTCTTGATCAAACGATTTTCTGTTGATTTTTATGGCCAATTGGAAAAGTTTACCAGCGCCAATTTGCCCTAAACATTCTTTATGGTTTGATGGGGCTCTCAATTTTGATAAGAATTTAAGTCGGCGTGATTTTTAATGAAAAGCATCTAAAGTCTGTATCTTTTGGATTTGATTAATTTAAGAGCGGGCCAAAGTTTTTGTCTTTGACACTTGAGTTTTAGTTAGATAAACTTCTCATTTACTAAGAAGAAACATGGAAAAAATGAGCCAACATTTATATCTATACATTTTATATCTTAATTAGAATTGGAAAATTTAAATATATCTAAAATTAAATTAAACAAGGCATATGGAAAAAATAAAAGGTTTTAATTTTATCTGTATGTGATGTTTTATCTACGTTATTAGTCTGGTGAGGCCTTGACTTTAAGACTCCCTACCTTTTACAATCAAAATTCAAATTCAAAAGTCTTTAATAAACTAAATTCATAAAAAATGAGTCCAAATTCACGGCGCTGCCTTACGCTGATTTTCGTAGCAATATCTTTTCTAGGCCTCCACCTAATCGATGATCATATAAAACTTAAGGAGCGTAAGTTTGAGTTGCTAAATCAAAAACAAAGGTTATTGCATTGAATATATTTTATGGTCAAACAGCCTTTTTGTCCCGTCATCGCCATGAAATCGAGGGGATCCAAGACGATTTGGTGCATTTGGCAGATAATGTAAGCCTGTAGTTAAGAGTTTTCATTTGAATAGCAATCTAAAGTCCCGAAAAGTGCACCATAGAGAAACTAGTGAGGGAAGACTCACTGGAGTATCTGCAGATTAGCTGCCATGTGGATGATCTGCCAGAGGGTTATGTGAGGAGACTAAAACCAATGGATTATGGCCGTAGTTTCTTCCTGAACCAACGCATACCGAAGCCCCTTAAGCGCCAGTGGAATTTCCGAGTGCCCATGGATGCCGTCTCCTCAAACTTGATTGATTCGAGACTCCACTAGACTGATAAAGAAAATGTCAAAAACGAGCCAGCTTATCAGCGGATTCTTGGTGGCAGCGAAACGCTTGACCACCGGGGGATTTCAATTAATCCTTGGGGTCAGCATAGAAGGAGCCGCTACTGGAAATGATCGGTAAATCGGTGGGTCGGTAAATCGGTAATGATCCGCGGGCCTTTGTCTTTAATGAGCTTATCCATCATCGCGGTCACAGCTCCCAGCGACTGCTCAAACTCATCTGTCACAGGGCTAATAGGTTTCATTAGTCATCTCCAATCGCTCGGTTTATCAGCTGCTGCGTTTTTTTCGGTTTTTTTCGGATTTTCTCTCGCTTTCTGGTCATTTCTCAGAGGGCCAAAAAAATGTGTATTTTCAGTTTTAGTTTAGCCGCACTGACAAAAAAATGAATAGTAAACATACATTAATTACTATTGAGTTCATATAAAATTACATATAATATTTAAATTATATATAAAATCATAATATTAAATACAATGCTAATTTAATTGACTGATTATTATTAAAATATTTCAATTAATTTAAAATAGTTCCCATGTGACACACATGCATTTTTTCAACTTAATGTATTTTAAATTTAAAATAAACTTTCAGATATTAAAATCAATTTCGGAAGTAGTCAATAACTAACTTAAAATAGGATAAAAATCAAAGCGAAAAATATTTAAATTGATTGCAAGGTATTTATATTTACTACGATTATTTTACCAGTGCTCAATTGGCTTTTTACCTTTGCCACCTTTTCGTTTTGGACTTTGCGTGTCGACAGCAATTTTCACCTTAATTATTTTTGGTGGCAGGAGTCGGCGGGTGGACAAGGATGTGTCCAGCACGCGCTAATGTTTAATATCCGCCAGGATAATGGAAAGGGTGGTGGTTTCTGTGGTCTTTTGCGGGGGAGGGAAAGTGAAAAAAGACCGAAGAAGACACCCAGTCCAAGACCAGACCAGACAGCTATGCAAATTTCCAACTTTATTTGTATATTAAAAGGAAAATAAAACCTCCATGCCATAATGATGAACCAAGGGAATACCTTGTGACGTGCGACAATTTGTGGAAAATTTTAATAAATTCTACTTACGCAAATGTGGTGAGCTAATGATACCGCAAAAGGTGTCAAGACAATAAATATGAACCATAAATATCTAAACAATATTCAAATTTTTATGTTTGTTCAATAAATTGGCGCCAATTAAATCTAATCGAATATGTTATATGGCGAAAAAAATAACTATAAATTGGTATTTAAATATTCATAAAAGCAAGTGCGTAAGTTATTTAAAATTTATCTTTGCACCTTGAAAAACTATTTTATATATGGTAAAGACTTAACCCTTTTGTTAATAAATTAGAATGTACAGGCTTACATATTTAATTTTAATATAATTAAATATTTAAAAAAATTAAAGTATAATTAACAAAGAAAAATTACACAAAAATAAAGTTTATGAAGTTTTTGGTATAGAAGTGTTGTTTGGTTATATTTTTTAGGGAAATATTATTAATGGTTTCAAATTTTAATGGCATTCAACATTAAATAAATGAGTTACGTAAATATTGTGAAATGTAAAACTTTCCAAGCCCGTTTTGCCTTCTAGGGCTGGCTTAAAATGAAAAGAGATGATCTTTAAAATTCTTTTAGGCTCTAAGATTTAAATTAATATTCATCAATTTTAAGCACTGGGTAACACGCCAATTTTTTACAAAACATACAACGAACCAAATATTCCCTGAAAGTCAAAGAGCATCTGCAAAACGGAAGCGAAGCGTGTGCTCGTAAATTATTGTGGCCACACACAGACACGGATACAGAACACACACAAGGACACCCACAGGATGTCAGCTAGGTGTACCTGTGTGTGTGTGAGTGTGCCTGTGTTTATTTGCCCATTTGGGCCATCGTCCTTTCGTGTCCTGGCTGTCTAACATTGTCCGTTCATTGTCTTGCCATGGCCTGTTTTTTGAGAGGTGGACTTTCCACCAGCGGAAAAAATGGGAAAATGGGAAATAGGAAAACGGGGATGGAGTCTTCCCTTCTGTTTGCCATTCAATATTGGCGCCATTGTGACCCCCAACCCCGCGACTCCTTGCAAGTCCTTTCCCCTTCGCCCACAAACGCGTTCAATTAGTTAATGAAAAAGTTTCCAATTGGAAAGCAACGTTCGAGTTCAACTAACGAAATGGCGGGGCATTAGGGGGTTAAGGACTTGCGCCTTTGTGGAATATGCCTTCAGGTCGGAAATTTATGCATGTGATTTATGCACAACAACGATTGCCAATTACAATATCATTTCTCTTCTTGTCTCCTCGACTTTGTGTTTGCATTTGTTCATTTTGTCTTGCCTTTGGGTTCCTTTTTTTCCATTTATCCTTTTTTCCACTTTTTACCTGTATCTTTTGGTGAGTGTGCGTGTGTGGGGTGCCATTAAGAAATGTGTCAAAACACGTGAGGAATTATATAAGTTAAAATACGACAGCGGGGGTTAAACAGTCAGAGCAGACTGGGTAAAAGGACAAGGAACTGGTGAGAGATATAATTGATTTTTTTTGGGCTGGTATTCCCATTGTTTATTCAGTTTTGTAAATAATAAACTAAGAATTAAATATTAAATTAAATCCGAAAACAAAATTTGCAATTTGCAAAATATATATTACATTTATATTTTACTGATTAAATCTATCTTTAGCTATTTATTAAATTAAACCAACTTATTTTCCTTTAATGCCAAACCAGAAATTACAATCTTGATTTATACATGGGATATAGTTTTACGATTCAACATTAAAACAAATTTAATCAAAAAAAGTAGGACTTTATCAATTTATCTTAAGCAACATATAACGCACTTAGAGAACTCTACTTTAAAAGCAGACATAAGATATAAGCCATTAGCAAATGACCTTAAGCCTTACCAACACATAAATTTCGTCTTGTTAAATTTCTCCACCCCTCCCACAAGCCATCCATTTTTAATTTCACTAAATTCCAGCTCAATCAGCAAATGAATTTCAATTTGCAGCGACTATCATCCTTATTAGAACTGCAATCAAAAGTTCCGCAAGCACATCGCTTCGTAAATCACATTCATTTTATGAATGAAGAGAACAAACAGACCCCCTGCGCTAAATTCTGCAGATACCTGAATGCGGATAGCTACAGACTGCAGACTACAGACCCCAAGGTTATTTATGGGCCAATAACTTTACAACTAAACGCTCATCTACATTTAATGGCGATAATTTTTGACGCAATTCGAGAAGCAGACACATCGGCTCTTGGAGCCTCTTTGGCTGTGGCTCTTCTGCATCCCAACTCCATGAAGTTGGCCTACAAACAAGAGGCAGCAACCGCAGAAGATAAGGCAAAACACTTGACACCTCGACTTCGGTGTTTTGTTTCCTTTGCGTCGCCATCGGGCAACTTCACTGAGAAAAAAATGTTGCTTTCCATTGTGAAAATAATAATATTCTTGGCTTTCAAAAATTGTAGTTCTGGAAAGCATCTAAAAAATCAATAAGTGGCACTCATTAAAATAAATTCATGCATTAAAAACTTCAAATACTAATTAAATATAAGGTTTTAAAAATAGCATAGTACAAAAAGAAGCACTTCAGTTTCTTTTTTATAAAATCAATGGGTAAAACTTATGTGCAACGCCTAGTTTGTAACCCTTAAAGAATTGTTTTCGAAAGGTGATGGTCTTAAAACGCTTGTTAAATATTTATATACAAAATATTTTTTTTTTAAGTGTACAAAATGCGTAAGGGCTAGTACAGCGGTATGTATTTAGAAGGAGAGGCCAATAAACACAGCTCCAATGAAGAGAAGTAAACAAAGACAGCGATCGTAAATTCCCTCTGAAAGGCGACTGCCTCTAAAAGGAGAAGGAATGTTGTAAATTTGGGGATTTCGAGATGGCAACAGCTGCCTGTCGAATCCCAAAGAATATGTGGGTGGCACAGGTGCTTCAGGTGGATCAAGTGGTTCAGTGGCAATCACCCTTCATAGATCATAGCATTGTATATCGCTCCACAAATCGATTTCAGGCTTCATTGGCCGCCCTGCACAGGAAACTCCCGCGTTTTGTGCTTTTCCTTTGTTTTCCCCAGTTTTTCCACAGTGAAAATCCAGCAAGTTAGCCGCTCTATTGATGCTCGGTCAACCAGTGAGTTTCTGTTTTCCGTTTCTGTTTGCTGAATGTTTTTCCTTTGTATACCGAATGCCGCGCGCCAAAGTCTCGACTATTTTTTTGTTGGGTTTTTGGTTTTTGCTCTTCTCATATGCGTTCTCAATATTTTCATCATTTCCCTTGACGCGTTTTCTCCATTTCCACGGCAGTCGCCTTTTTGTTCTGCCACCACCACCTTCCTTCCCTGAATTTGTGTCATTTGCGTTGGCTTTTCCTGTCCGCCACTCGTTTTGCTTTTCCTCTGGCTTTAATTTCTGTTTGCTGGGAAAGTAAAACAAAGCGAGAGTTGTTGACTTTTGATTCTGGCGATGGTTGAATGGTTGGGTAGTTTGTGGGGTGAGGGCAATCTAGGGTTAAGGGGGTAAAAGGGGGTTACGAGGGCTCCGAGAAGGAACGTGCCAATGACCAATGTTCTAATCTAATTCGAATTTCGACGATTAGTAAGTAAGTTTATGAAATGTTCGTTTATATTTTCGACACACTTCTAATTTTATCTCAGTTTTTTGATTTTGTGCGTTTTTTAATGTATTCCTTAAAAAAAGGTGCTTGATTTTCGCCAGAGTTTTTTTCGGAAATTTTGAAAGGGGTTACATCATTAAAATTGCAAAATATCAAGTTTTGAACGCAGTTTTTTAGGCAACTAAGCACCAAGACATTTAAGATATACCACTTCGAAATCGGATACTTAATAGAAAAGTTATAGATATAAAACTGCCGGATTTTGGTCACTTTTCTGCCAAGCTATTTTTCGGATCTTAATTA
Organism: Drosophila gunungcola; assembly: GCF_025200985.1. Taxonomy (NCBI): domain Eukaryota; kingdom Metazoa; phylum Arthropoda; class Insecta; order Diptera; family Drosophilidae; genus Drosophila; species Drosophila gunungcola. The sequence continues at coordinate 3,982,243 of NW_026453180.1, read as the reverse complement.
AGGAGTAATTTCGTTTTAAATAACAACTCATAACTTAAATGCAGGTTTTTAGAGGCTTAAGCCACAAGACTTTGAAGATATACTTCTTTGAAATCGGATGGCGGAAAGAAAAGTTATGGACTTAGAACTGCGGGTTTTTGGTCACTTTTCTGCAAACACGACTTTTTCGGAAATTTTGAAAGGGGTTACATCATTAAAATTGCAAAATATCGACCCGAATTTACAAATCAAGTTTTGAACGCAGTTTTTTAGGCAACTAAGCACCAAGACATTTAAGATATACCACTTCGAAATCGGATACTTAATAGAAAAGATATAGATATAAAACTGCCGGATTTTGGTCACTTTTCTGCCAAGCTATTTTTCGGATCTTAATTAAGGAGTAATTTCGTTTTAAATAACAACTCATAATTTAAAAACAAAATTTAAATGCAGGTTTTTAGAGGCTTAAGCCACAAGACTTTGAAGATATACTTCTTTGAAATCGGATGGCGGAAATAAAAGTTATGGACTTAAAACTGCGGGTTTTTGTTCACTTTTCTGCAAACACGACTTTTTCGGAAATTTTGAAAGGGGTTACATCATTAAAATTGCAAAATATCGACCCGAATTTACAAATCAAGTTTTGAACGCAGTTTTTTAGGCAACTAAGCACCAAGACATTTAAGATATACCACTTCGAAATCGGATACTTAATAGAAAAGATATAGATATAAAACTGCCGGATTTTGGTCACTTTTCTGCCAAGCTATTTTTCGGATCTTAATTAAGGAGTAATTTCGTTTTAAATAACAACTCATAATTTAAAAACAAAATTTAAATGCAGGTTTTTAGAGGCTTAAGCCACAAGACTTTGAAGATATACTTCTTTGAAATCGGATGGCGGAAATAAAAGTTATGGACTTAAAACTGCGGGTTTTTGTTCACTTTTCTGCAAACACGACTTTTTCGGAAATTTTGAAAGGGGTTACATCATTAAAATTGCAAAATATCGACCCGAATTTACAAATCCAGTTTTGAACGCAGTTTTTTAGGCAACTAAGCACCAAGACATTTAAGATATACCACTTCGAAATCGGATACTTAATAGAAAAGTTATAGATATAAAACTGCCGGATTTTGGTCACTTTTCTGCCAAGCTATTTTTCGGATCTTAATTAAGGAGTAATTTCGTTTTAAATAACAACTCATAATTTAAAAACAAAATTTTAATGCAGGTTTTTAGAGGCTTAAGCCACAAGACTTTGAAGATATACTTCTTTGAAATCGGATGGCGGAAAGAAAAGTTATGGACTTAGAACTGCGGGTTTTTGGTCACTTTTCTGCAAACACGACTTTTTCGGAAATTTTGAAAGGGGTTACATCATTAAAATTGCAAAATATCGACCCGAATTTACAAATCCAGTTTTGAACGCAGTTTTTTAGGCAACTAAGCACCAAGACATTTAAGATATACCACTTCGAAATCGGATACTTAATAGAAAAGTTATAGATATAAAACTGCCGGATTTTGGTCACTTTTCTGCCAAGCTATTTTTCGGATCTTAATTAAGGAGTAATTTCGTTTTAAATAACAACTCATAATTTAAAAACAAAATTTTAATGCAGGTTTTTAGAGGCTTAAGCCACAAGACTTTGAAGATATACTTCTTTGAAATCGGATGGCGGAAAGAAAAGTTATGGACTTAGAACTGCGGGTTTTTGGTCACTTTTCTGCAAACACGACTTTTTCGGAAATTTTGAAAGGGGTTACATCATTAAAATTGCAAAATATCGACCCGAATTTACAAATCAAGTTTTGAACGCAGTTTTTTAGGCAACTAAGCACCAAGACATTTAAGATATACCACTTCGAAATCGGATACTTAATAGAAAAGTTATAGATATAAAACTGCCGGATTTTGGTCACTTTTCTGCCAAGCTATTTTTCGGATCTTAATTAAGGAGTAATTTCGTTTTAAATAACAACTCATAATTTAAAAACAAAATTTTAATGCAGGTTTTTAGAGGCTTAAGCCACAAGACTTTGAAGATATACTTCTTTGAAATCGGATGGCGGAAAGAAAAGTTATGGACTTAGAACTGCGGGTTTTTGGTCACTTTTCTGCAAACACGACTTTTTCGGAAATTTTGAAAGGGGTTACATCATTAAAATTGCAAAATATCGACCCGAATTTACAAATCAAGTTTTGAACGCAGTTTTTTAGGCAACTAAGCACCAAGACATTTAAGATATACCACTTCGAAATCGGATACTTAATAGAAAAGTTATAGATATAAAACTGCCGGATTTTGGTCACTTTTCTGCCAAGCTATTTTTCGGATCTTAATTAAGGAGTAATTTCGTTTTAAATAACAACTCATAATTTAAAAACAAAATTTTAATGCAGGTTTTTAGAGGCTTAAGCCACAAGACTTTGAAGATATACTTCTTTGAAATCGGATGGCGGAAAGAAAAGTTATGGACTTAGAACTGCGGGTTTTTGGTCACTTTTCTGCAAACACGACTTTTTCGGAAATTTTGAAAGGGGTTACATCATTAAAATTGCAAAATATCGACCCGAATTTACAAATCAAGTTTTGAACGCAGTTTTTTAGGCAACTAAGCACCAAGACATTTAAGATATACCACTTCGAAATCGGATACTTAATAGAAAAGTTATAGATATAAAACTGCCGGATTTTGGTCACTTTTCTGCCAAGCTATTTTTCGGATCTTAATTAAGGAGTAATTTCGTTTTAAATAACAACTCATAATTTAAAAACAAAATTTTAATGCAGGTTTTTAGAGGCTTAAGCCACAAGACTTTGAAGATATACTTCTTTGAAATCGGATGGCGGAAAGAAAAGTTATGGACTTAGAACTGCGGGTTTTTGGTCACTTTTCTGCAAACACGACTTTTTCGGAAATTTTGAAAGGGGTTACATCATTAAAATTGCAAAATATCGACCCGAATTTACAAATCAAGTTTTGAACGCAGTTTTTTAGGCAACTAAGCACCAAGACATTTAAGATATACCACTTCGAAATCGGATACTTAATAGAAAAGTTATAGATATAAAACTGCCGGATTTTGGTCACTTTTCTGCCAAGCTATTTTTCGGATCTTAATTAAGGAGTAATTTCGTTTTAAATAACAACTCATAATTTAAAAACAAAATTTTAATGCAGGTTTTTAGAGGCTTAAGCCACAAGACTTTGAAGATATACTTCTTTGAAATCGGATGGCGGAAAGAAAAGTTATGGACTTAGAACTGCGGGTTTTTGGTCACTTTTCTGCAAACACGACTTTTTCGGAAATTTTGAAAGGGGTTACATCATTAAAATTGCAAAATATCGACCCGAATTTACAAATCAAGTTTTGAACGCAGTTTTTTAGGCAACTAAGCACCAAGACATTTAAGATATACCACTTCGAAATCGGATACTTAATAGAAAAGTTATAGATATAAAACTGCCGGATTTTGGTCACTTTTCTGCCAAGCTATTTTTCGGATCTTAATTAAGGAGTAATTTCGTTTTAAATAACAACTCATAATTTAAAAACAAAATTTTAATGCAGGTTTTTAGAGGCTTAAGCCACAAGACTTTGAAGATATACTTCTTTGAAATCGGATGGCGGAAAGAAAAGTTATGGACTTAGAACTGCGGGTTTTTGGTCACTTTTCTGCAAACACGACTTTTTCGGAAATTTTGAAAGGGGTTACATCATTAAAATTGCAAAATATCGACCCGAATTTACAAATCAAGTTTTGAACGCAGTTTTTTAGGCAACTAAGCACCAAGACATTTAAGATATACCACTTCGAAATCGGATACTTAATAGAAAAGTTATAGATATAAAACTGCCGGATTTTGGTCACTTTTCTGCCAAGCTATTTTTCGGATCTTAATTAAGGAGTAATTTCGTTTTAAATAACAACTCATAATTTAAAAACAAAATTTTAATGCAGGTTTTTAGAGGCTTAAGCCACAAGACTTTGAAGATATACTTCTTTGAAATCGGATGGCGGAAAGAAAAGTTATGGACTTAGAACTGCGGGTTTTTGGTCACTTTTCTGCAAACACGACTTTTTCGGAAATTTTGAAAGGGGTTACATCATTAAAATTGCAAAATATCGACCCGAATTTACAAATCAAGTTTTGAACGCAGTTTTTTAGGCAACTAAGCACCAAGACATTTAAGATATACCACTTCGAAATCGGATACTTAATAGAAAAGTTATAGATATAAAACTGCCGGATTTTGGTCACTTTTCTGCCAAGCTATTTTTCGGATCTTAATTAAGGAGTAATTTCGTTTTAAATAACAACTCATAATTTAAAAACAAAATTTTAATGCAGGTTTTTAGAGGCTTAAGCCACAAGACTTTGAAGATATACTTCTTTGAAATCGGATGGCGGAAAGAAAAGTTATGGACTTAGAACTGCGGGTTTTTGGTCACTTTTCTGCAAACACGACTTTTTCGGAAATTTTGAAAGGGGTTACATCATTAAAATTGCAAAATATCGACCCGAATTTACAAATCAAGTTTTGAACGCAGTTTTTTAGGCAACTAAGCACCAAGACATTTAAGATATACCACTTCGAAATCGGATACTTAATAGAAAAGTTATAGATATAAAACTGCCGGATTTTGGTCACTTTTCTGCCAAGCTATTTTTCGGATCTTAATTAAGGAGTAATTTCGTTTTAAATAACAACTCATAATTTAAAAACAAAATTTTAATGCAGGTTTTTAGAGGCTTAAGCCACAAGACTTTGAAGATATACTTCTTTGAAATCGGATGGCGGAAAGAAAAGTTATGGACTTAGAACTGCGGGTTTTTGGTCACTTTTCTGCAAACACGACTTTTTCGGAAATTTTGAAAGGGGTTACATCATTAAAATTGCAAAATATCGACCCGAATTTACAAATCAAGTTTTGAACGCAGTTTTTTAGGCAACTAAGCACCAAGACATTTAAGATATACCACTTCGAAATCGGATACTTAATAGAAAAGTTATAGATATAAAACTGCCGGATTTTGGTCACTTTTCTGCCAAGCTATTTTTCGGATCTTAATTAAGGAGTAATTTCGTTTTAAATAACAACTCATAATTTAAAAACAAAATTTTAATGCAGGTTTTTAGAGGCTTAAGCCACAAGACTTTGAAGATATACTTCTTTGAAATCGGATGGCGGAAAGAAAAGTTATGGACTTAGAACTGCGGGTTTTTGGTCACTTTTCTGCAAACACGACTTTTTCGGAAATTTTGAAAGGGGTTACATCATTAAAATTGCAAAATATCGACCCGAATTTACAAATCAAGTTTTGAACGCAGTTTTTTAGGCAACTAAGCACCAAGACATTTAAGATATACCACTTCGAAATCGGATACTTAATAGAAAAGTTATAGATATAAAACTGCCGGATTTTGGTCACTTTTCTGCCAAGCTATTTTTCGGATCTTAATTAAGGAGTAATTTCGTTTTAAATAACAACTCATAATTTAAAAACAAAATTTTAATGCAGGTTTTTAGAGGCTTAAGCCACAAGACTTTGAAGATATACTTCTTTGAAATCGGATGGCGGAAAGAAAAGTTATGGACTTAGAACTGCGGGTTTTTGGTCACTTTTCAATTTAAAAACAAAATTTTAATGCAGGTTTTTAGAGGCTTAAGCCACAAGACTTTGAAGATATACTTCTTTGAAATCGGATGGCGGAAAGAAAAGTTATGGACTTAGAACTGCGGGTTTTTGGTCACTTTTCTGCAAACACGACTTTTTCGGAAATTTTGAAAGGGGTTACATCATTAAAATTGCAAAATATCGACCCGAATTTACAAATCAAGTTTTGAACGCAGTTTTTTAGGCAACTAAGCACCAAGACATTTAAGATAACCACTTTGAAATCTGATACTTAATAGAAAAGTTATAGATATAAAACTGCCGGATTTTGGTCACTTTTCTGCCAAGCTATTTTTCGGATCTTAATTAAGGAGTAATTTCGTTTTAAATAACAACTCATAATTTAAAAACAAAATTTAAATGCAGGTTTTTAGAGGCTTAAGCCACAAGACTTTGAAGATATACTTCTTTGAAATCGGATGGTTGAAAGAAAAGTTATGGACTTAAAACTGCGGGTTTTGTTCACTTTTCTGCAAACACGACTTTTTCGGAAATTTTGAAAGGGGTTACATCATTAAAATTGCAAAATATCGACCCGAATTTACAAATCAAGCTTTGAACGCAGTTTTTTAGGCAACTAAGCACCAAGACATTTAAGATATACCACTTCGAAATCGGATACTTAATAAAAAAGTTATAGATATAAAACTGCCGGATTTTGGTCACTTTTCTGCCAAGCTATTTTTCGGATCTTAATTAAGGAGTAATTTCGTTTTAAATAACAACTCATAATTTAAAAACAAAATTTTAATGCAGGTTTTAGAGGCTTAAGCCACAAGAATTTGAAGATATACTTCTTTGAAATCGGATGGCGGAAAGAAAAGTTATGGACTTAGAACTGCGGGTTTTTGGTCACTTTTCTGCAAACACGACTTTTATCGGAAATTTTGAAAGGGGTTACATCATTAAAATTGCAAAATATCCACCCGAATTTACAAATCAAGTTTGAACGCAGTTTTTTAGGCAACTAAGCACCAAGACATTTAAGATAACCACTTTGAAATCTGATACTTAATAGAAAAGTTATAGATATAAAACTGCCGGATTTTGGTCACTTTTCTGCCAAGCTATTTTTCGGATCTTAATTAAGGAGTAATTTCGTTTTAAATAACAACTCATAATTTAAAAATAAAATTTAATGCAGGTTTTTAGAGGCTTAAGCCACAAGACTTTGAAGATATACTTCTTTGAAATCGGATGGCGGAAAGAAAAGTTATGGACTTAGAACTGTGGGTTTTTGTTCACTTTTCTGCAAACACGACTTTTTCGGAAATTTTGAAAGGGGTTACATCATTAAAATTGCAAAATATCCACCCGAATTTACAAATCCAGTTTTGAACGCAGTTTTTAGGCAACTAAGCACCAAGACATTTAAGATATACCACTTCGAAATCGGATACTTAATAGAAAAGTTATAGATATAAAACTGCCGGATTTTGGTCACTTTTCTGCCAAGCTATTTTTCGGATCTTAATTAAGGAGTAATTTCGTTTTAAATAACAACTCATAACTTAAAAACAAAATTTAAATGCGGGTTTTTAGAGGCTTAAGCCACAAGACTTTGAAGATATACTTCTTTGAAATCGGATGGCGGAAAGAAAAGTTATGGACTAAGAACTGCGGGTTTTTGGTCACTTTTCTGCAAACACGACTTTTTCGGAAATTTTGAAAGGGGTTAAAAAATTAAAATTAAAATCATTAAAATTGCAAAATATCGACCCGAATTTACAAATCCAGTTTTGAACGCAGTTTTTTAGGCAACTAAGCACCAAGACATTTAAGATATACCACTTCGAAATCGGATACTTAATAAAAAGTTATAGATATAAAACTGCCGGATTTTGGTCACTTTTCTGCCAAGCTATTTTTCGGATCTTAATTAAGGAGTAATTTCGTTTTAAATAACAACTCATAACTTAAAAACAAAATTTAAATGCGGGTTTTTAGAGGCTTAAGCCACAAGACTTTGAAGATATACTTCTTTGAAATCGGATGGCGGAAAGAAAAGTTATGGACTAAGAACTGCGGGTTTTTGGTCACTTTTCTGCAAACACGACTTTTTCGGAAATTTTGAAAGGGGTTAAAAAATTAAAATTAAAATCATTAAAATTGCAAAATATCGACCCGAATTTACAAATCAAGTTTTGAACGCAGTTTTTTAGGCAACTAAGCACCAAGACATTTAAGATAAACCACTTTGAAATCTGATACTTAATAGAAAAGTTATAGATATAAAACTGCCGGATTTTGGACACTTTTCTGCCAAGCTATTTTTCGGATCTTAATTAAGGAGTAATTTCGTTTTAAATAACAACTCATAACTTAAAAACAAAATTTTAATGCAGGTTTTAGAGGCTTAAGCCACAATACTTTGAAGATATACTTCTTTGAAATCGGATGGCGGAAAGAAAAGTTATGGGCTTAAAACTTATAAAAAATGCTAAATTTGCGACCTCGAAAAAATAAGTTTAAATTTTTGTTTTTTTATCAAAACTATATATTCAGTACTGTGGTTTAATTTTGGAATGCCATACCTCGTTGTATTCGTCATGGAATATTTAATCGATTCCCGTTAACAGCTGAAAAATTTTGTTTCGGTTTAATATTCGAAGTTAAAATGGATGATGTTACCCCTTTCTAAAAATGCGAAATCACCTCGATTTTCGGTTTTTTTTATTAAAACGAAATGTTCAAAAATTTTGTTTTGGTTAAATTTTCGAAAGAGAGAGTGATACAAAATGCGAAAATTTCCCAAAATAATAATGTTTAACTTTGAATGCCATTAGATTGGAATTTCATTACGAAATCTACAAAAAAACGTATAACTTTGTTAAAAATTTGCGCTTAATCAAAAAATAATTAAGTCTATATTAAATGCACATTTAATTCAAATTAAAAAAAAAAAAACAATAATTTTCTTTATTTTCTTCTAGGTTGGGCTTCCAGCAAGATCCTACGAAAACTAAGCTCATGGTTGCTTGGGGACTGGAAAGGAATTCTGCAGTCTAGGCGCATTTCAAATTATTCATTAAAAGTTGTTGTAAATTTTTGAATAAAAAACTATGATCCTAAACTATTGCTATGCTCGATCGTCTTTGGATTCAAACTAACCATCTAGAAGCTAATTAATGAGGAGTTTTAAATAGCTTAATTAACGTTTAACAAGCACTAATTTATAGGCAGCTTAAAATTTTTTTGAGACGAAATAAAAAGTTTTGTTTAGCATACTTTTGGGCTTTGCATTTAAATTTTCATTGCGTGCATTTGCAGGCGTCTGAATGATTTATTATGACATATTAAAAAAAGTTTTTTTTAGCACATTTTTGGGCTTGGGCGTTTACATCTTCATTGCGTGCATTTGGGCAAACTTTGACTACAACAAAAGAAAAACGTCTACAACAACAACAAAAACGATTACAACAACAACAACAAACATATCGCTACAAAAAGCGATTACAACAACAATTTTGTTGTTGTAATTTTCTTGTAGCGATATATTTTTGTTGTTGTTGTAGACGTTTTTATTAAATAATCGATTACAACAACAACAAAAACCAATAACAAAAACAACAACAAAATTTTAATCTCTTTATGTTGTAGTAGATTATTTCTTAAATTACAACAACAACAACATCCAATTACAAAAACAACAAAAATAAAAATATAGCTACAAAAAATTACAACAACAACAACAAAATTTGTTGTAATCGCTTTTCGTAGCGTTTTTTTGTTTGTTGTTGTTGTAATCGTTTTTTTTTGTTGTTGTTGTAGATGTTTTTCTTTTGTTGTAGTATAAGTTTGCACAAATGCACGCAATGAAAATGTAATCGCCAAAACCCAAAAATATGCTACAATTTTTTTTTATTTTATCTCATAAAAATTAAGATGCCTGAAAATAGCTGATATGTGCACAGACTGCCCAAAAGTATGCTACAGATAATATCGTTAATAAGTATTCCTTCTTTTATTTAAATAAAACTAAAAGAAACAAACAAAAATTTTTTAAAATCTTTATTATTAAAAACTACAGCTTTTTTTTTGTTCTTAAATATTAAAACATTATTGTCATTTATTTCTTACAAATACTTGTTTACACTAATGGCTGTCGCCCCTGCTGTTCGATCTTAAAAGTTCAATTAAAACGTGAGTTCCTGCCTTGTCCGTACGGTGGCGCTCCATTGGTTGCCAAGTAAAAATACAAGGTGGCGCTGTAAAGAGAAATCAATAAAAAGTGTTAGTTTTAAACAACCTTTTTAGCTAACACTATACTGACCTTCGATTGACATGTTCGCCCATAAAAACGGTTTGATCCTCGTCTCCAAGTCCAATTTTATTTGACTGCGATTTATCCTTGAAGCAATTGTCAACATGCCGACTTTTAATGGCACTCAGACTGCAGGAAATTGCTGGAAAATTGCGCTTCATTCCAATGGATTCTGCGTAAAACAAGACCGCCCTGTTGTGGCTGCAGCTGTCTGTTAAAAATTCAAATATAAATGCATAGAAATAATAGAATAGCAAACGAATATTAATTACAAGCCTCATGCAGTAGCTTACTGGCTGCGATGAAATCCACATTTTCGCATCCTGGCTGTGGAGCCTGGCCGAAGTTGGGATAAAAGTCGACGTTTCCCCGAGGTCTTATATCGCCGAACAGAGGGTAATCCGTGTGGATAACATCCACAAACTGAGCCGCATTCGGGTGCAAGCTGTCATCTGACCGACTTGAAAATAGAGGAAGTGCCGGATCTAATCCTGTAACTCTGCTCAAAGTTCCATTGAAATACCGCCCAATGCGACCAGCGACATGTGCTCCCAAACTGTGACCTATGACATGGACGCTGTCAAAATTAATGCCATGTCGCTGGAGGAATTCCTGCAACGAATTCGCCAGAACCCGAGCCACTTTCTGCACAGCCAAACGTGAGGTGGCATAATCCAAATTGGCCGCTGGTCCCCAGTCAGCCACCAGGATATTCTCATAGCCCTGGGCTGTGTAAGCTTGGGGATTTCGAATTGTTATACAAAAATATAGCTGCTATAAACTATAAAACTCTGCTAAGCACAGTGCAGACTATTAAAAGATAAATCAAATCCAAATTCTCACCATTTCGCAGCGGCATAATAGAGCTGTGAGTGCGTGATCCCAGATAACCATGAACGATCAGCTTGACAGATGCCACGCTCTCCAGCACGTCCACATTCTGCAGGAGCACATCGCCAGCTGAATTCAGATAGTATATTTTGCTTTCGGCCACCAACGAGTCCAGCAGAGCGGCTTGAAGGCCCAAAAACTGGCAGAGAATCGGCACCAGACAAAAACTACTGCTTGTCTTGGCCATGTCTACTCTTGACTTAATCGAAAAACTAAAGGTTTCCTCGCCAATCCCACCTTTATATAGCTTAAAAATAGGTTGCGTTCCGCTAATCGTTCAATTAGGGATAGATTTTCCAGACATGACGACATTTCAAGCGGGTGTACTGTTACTGTATCGGCTAGGCATTAAGTAATTTTCCATAAATATTTTACACACACGCACAGAGAGATTCAAAGCTCAGGCTAGAGTTAAAATGCAAGCAATCGATTGTGGGTTATCCCTGATTTCGGAGATGGCAGTTATAGATATATCCAGATACATCCTATCGCCTGAGCGCATCCAATCCCTCGGCAATGGGGCGTATCATCCAGCGAACTTTCTTTAGGGAGTATTTTGCTCCTCGGAAGGTATCCCACCACATTCCGGTTTCACCGGCTTCGGCATAGTTCTGGTCCTGGGGGATATATTGGCCAAACGAGTTGCTGGTGGCACAGTTACTATACCATCCAGCCCCCTTGTGCTTCATGGCACAGTTGCACTCCAGACAGTTGTCGTTGTCGTTGTCTACGGTGCTAAACTTGGCACCAGCATGGTAGGACAGGGAATCCCCTGCCGAGTAGGTTAAATTTTCCTGGAATTTGCCCAATATAGTCAAGGGATACAATTCGCTTTCGCTGCCAATGGCAAAAGAGGCATAGTTCGCATCCACATCGTTGCCTGCAAAGTCCTCCATCACGATCCTTAGCTCATGCAGGGCCGATGAGGTCAGGGCATGCAGTTTGTCCAGCCCAATGAAGAAATCCGCAGCCAAATTGCCGAATCCTTCGCGATAATCCAGCCAGCCGCGTTCGAAGTTCACATCATCGGAGCTGCGCCTTAGGATAACCGTCCAATCTTGTTCGCAGGATACATAGAAAGACTCGGAATCCGAAGTAAGCTTAACCTTCAGGATTCCCGGGGTAGCGAGGTTCGAGTACACGCAGCTGGTGGGCAAGGTGGGATAGTTCGGATGGACGCCATCTACTGCACTGGGTCCGTAGAAGATTGGCGGCTGAACTGCACTCGGTCCATGACTCGTTCTCTGGAGGAAATGATTCTGGCGCCTGAAATTGATATATTTTGGATTAATATAATTTGTTTTTTAATCGAAATAGTGGGTTTATTAGTGTTAAATTAAGTTTACAATGGGTACAAAAAAACAAAATTCTTATAACCTTGTACTGATAAACACAGACTTTTAATAATACTACAAACAAACAACTAATTAAAAATTATAGCTCATGGTTTGTTATCTGTTCCTCTACATCATTAAATATAAATTTAACATCAGAACAAATAACCATGAAATCCACGTAGAACCAATTTAAAATGGTAGCACATGTTGTGTTATCTGTTCTTGTAACATGTTTAGTGTTTAACATCTGACCTTGTTTCAATGAAGTGCGTTCTTCTGAGAATTAAATTTAATGGTATTTCTAAAGAACCAATAAAAAATGTTGTTGATAAGAAACAGAAGACAGAAAAAATTGTCTTAATTTATAGAGGGTGATGTTTATATATTCTGTTTATTTTTTACCTGATAACTCGGGAAAGATTGGCCACTTCAATCTGCACTGATCTCACACTCAGGGCAGTGGAAGTCAAAAGAGTGGCCAAGGCGTTCAGGCGTTCATCCAAAATAGGATCCGAAACACCCCTCGTAGGCCGCGAGTGTTCTGTTAAAAAAAATAAAGTTATTTAATATTTATTTACAAGGTAGGTTAATAAAAAGGGTGCCAAACACAACATCAACAATTGTAATAAGGTTATTTAGTTACCATTCAACTTTTTGCGATTGTTAAGCTTGTGTTTCAACTCCCTGACACGACGTAGACCAAAAATCCGATTGGTTTTACCTTTAATATATTCCAGAGTTTCTCTCGAAAGTTTCTGAACTTGTTCAACGCTGTCCAATCGCGTATTGAAGTCAAATTGCTGGGCCTTAATCGATTCCATTCGAGCAGTACTGCTGTCCTCCAGCTGATCTAATCTGAAATATAAATACATATATATTCATTTAATAAATAACTGAAAATTATGGGGAGAATTTGAAAGAATTCCTTTGAATCCAGAAGTGAATAAAGCTCTCCCCTTTTTTTCTGGTTTTTATTGTTACTCATTTTGAATTTGGCATTTGATTGCTGTTCGCCAATCGATCAACAAAAAAAAGAGCAATTAAAGGCAACAAAGAGCGAAATATTTTAAGCAAATAAACGAAACGTTGAGAACCGATTTATAAACACTCTCCGGATGCGTGCGAAAATCAGCAGAAATTTCTGCGAATAAATAACAATAAATTTGACCCAAAAAAAGGAAGAGCGGCAACAGATGTTACTTTATTTAATTGCAGATAATTGACTGACTGTTTGAACATCACTAGACTTTGAATTCTTCTGCCAAATAAATCGCAAAGTTGCACTGATACAAAATTGAATAGTGAAAGTAAATAGCTGACTATTGAATTCCAAATTTTATATATAATATTTTAGTTATTTATTAAATCACATTATTAAATACCTTGCATATTAAAGTGCATGATTTATTATTTAAATATTTGAATTAATGTGAAAAATATTAGGTTTGAAATAGTTACTATTTGATTTAAAGTTTCAGATATTAAAAACAATTCAAAAAAAAAATCAATAAAAAAAAATGTTTTGAAGAATTTTAATTTTTTCATTTTTAAAAACAAATTACAAAACATTTGGATTTACTGCGTTTTTTTTAACAGTCTGCCAAACGTTTTTTGTTTTACCGGTTTTGTGACGAAAGTATTTATAATCTGTTGTGAATCTATGTGAAACCAGTTCTCACTTCTTATCGATGACTTCCAGCCGGTGGCGCTGGTCCCCGTCCAAGGTCGCCAAAAGGCTTACGCGATTGTTCAGACTGGTCATCAGTTCGTGGCAGTTCTCACTTTTTTGAGGACTCGTGGTGGTGGTGATCGCTTGACCCTTGAAATTGGCAAAACAAAAAAGGGAGACGCTACAATTAAGCAAACACGAGGCCAGCGCATTGAACTTGTTCTGGCCAAAACGAAACCTGCTGGCCAAAAGTCAGCAGCGCGAATCCAAGCTTAAAATTCACATTACAGTGGACGATCGAGAGAGCAAACACATCACGTTATGCTAACAAGTATGCATTTTTAACAAAGGGTGTGTATATATTTATTATGCATTCTCTTTGACATTTTCGTTTCTTACTTTTGTAGCTTTTTCTTCTTTCATTTCATTGAGCATTTGAAGAATTGCTCAATCTTTCAACTTGCATTTCGAAACAGAACCATAAATTGTTCTGTTGTAGTATTTTTATCCCAATTCTCGCAATAAAATGTTGGATTATTTGAGAGATTTTTTCATTAGAAATTGCCTTTTTTAATTTTCTTAGCATTTTCTTTTTCAATTTTATTGAGCATTTATAGAATTGCTCAATCCTTGGACTTGCATTAATCATTTCTAAACAGAACTATAACTTTGTCTGCATTTCAATTCAAAATCACGGAATTATGTTAAGAATTTTAATTCATTTCTGTATTAAACACATTTTTCCACTAAAAACGTTGATTTAGTTGGGAATATGTTTCAGTACGGAGTTTAACCCTTGAAGTTGATTGCTCTTTCGGTCGTCGGTCGTAACGAATTTCCACTGTAACCTACTCGGAAGCTATTGCCGCGCGATCGCGTTTGTATCTTTCGGTTATGTGGAGGTGGAGGAGATGGAGGTGCCTGGGTTACTTCGGGAACTTCCACAACAGAACCGGTGCTCGAACCGCAAAGTGCAGCCATCACCACGACGATGGCCATCGTCACCAATTGGGGCCTCATCATCTAGCTTTGTTTACGCGTCGCTCAAGTCAAACAAATCACTGCCAAATCATTCGGGTATAGTGTTTGACAGCTAGCCTTCGCTCCACACCCAAGATCTATTGAAAACCGAAGATCACTGTGCCAGAAGAGAGATACGTCCGTTCCGCTCGATATTCGCGAAGATACTGAGCGCATTGCAAGATCTGTTCGATTATCGTGGCATTTCGAGAGGAGCTTTGTCAAAAAGCTTTCGCGAGATGCTACAAAGAGTGTATTTTTCAGAGGGATCGTCTTTGTTTACACACTGTTTACTGGCTGAAAAAAAAAAATACCCTAGGCTTTTTAGCCTCTTTGGCTTGTTAGCCATTCAGGTGAATACTTAACATGCCCAGCACGCCGAAAACAATTTAACACGGCTCGTATAGAACGATGGACACAAGTTGAGAATTATTAATTGCCTGTGCATAAAAAAAATGGCATGAAATCACTACTACAAACTACTAGTCTTGAGCTTAGCTTTAGTCTTTAATCACAGTATCATTTTAAAGCTAATGAGATAGAGGTTATTACTGAAGCTATGATTAGCTCTTTCATCAGTTATGATCATATTTCATGATTAATAATTATAAATAGCACAGCTAGCATCAGTTAGAACTAGAGTACTATTTAATGCTGACTTACTATAATATTATAGTTATTGTAATTACTTGGTAACTATGAATGTATAACTGCACTGATAAAAAAATGGAATAGTAAAAATAAGAATTTGGATATTAAAACCAAAATTTAATTTTTCATATATAAATTGAAACAAAACATAAAAAATATTAAAAAGAATGCGTATTAAGTTGCACGCTATTAATTTTAACAAATTTATTTATATTTAAAATATAACCTAAATGCATTATATTTAAGTTTAATTTGGTTTAAAATTTAAATAAATTTTCAGAAAATGATGGAATAGTAAAAGGGTCTAAAAAATCATTATAAAAATAAATATCCAAAATGCGAAACAGCATACAAAATTTATATGTAAATTCAATTAAAAATGATAATATCAAACACAATGCTAATAAAAAATATTAAAAATTTTAATGGATTTAAATTGGAAACAAATTCTTAGATACTAAAATATTACTTTAAAAACCGCAACGGATGAAAATCAAATTAAAAAATTATATTAGGTAATAGGTACTTGGATTTATTACCAGTTTTTTTTGAACAGTGTAATTACCTAATTGGTAACTAGGAAGGTTTAACTACATGATTAAAAGGAATGTTGATTATAGTATGCAAATTTACTTAGTAAGCATTGTAGCCAAACAATTTAAGATATTCATGTATCTCAGTTGTTGTTAAAAATCTATTAAAAGTCTTGTATGATTTAAAATGTAGTAACATACTTAGTGAATAATTACTTCGGTAAACCTACTTTTCGAAGGCTTCAGTCTTAAGTAATTAGTGTTAATTGCTATATAATTTTATGCAACTGATGCTCTCTTAGCTCACCGTTCAAAATTCACTACGTACTTTGAATCCCAATGATATGCAAAACCCATTTATTGGCAACTCGCATAAGCCTGCCTCAACTTGGACACATATATCCATATATTAAGCCACAAGAAAGGGTAACCCATGAGTAATAGTGTGTTTGGAAACGCACGGCAAATGCCCAAGTTGTCGGCCTTTGTGAAATTCCCCCTACGTTGACAATTTATTTATAGAGTTCTACGATTGCGGTTTTATTAATATGGATTTTGGCCTTAGCTCGACGACAATGGTTGGAAATTATGAAAGACTCACGAGTAGAATAAATATGGACAGAGCAATAGCAATTGCATTTCTCGTTTGGTTTTACAACACTTATAAAAATATTGGATAGTGGAAATAAATATCTGACGATTGAATTTAACATTTTATTTATAATATTTAAATTATATATAAAATCAATTTATTTAATATTTAAATCAACTCCGAAAATAGTCAATAACAAAATTTTAAAATATTGTAATATTGATAAAAATCAAAGTCAAAAATATTTAAATGAAGTACAAAATACTAGGATTTACATCGATTTTTTTAGCAGTTTATGAGCTTACCTTTACGTTGTTCCGCATTATGTCACTTTGTGATTGTTTTGCTAAATTACTATACAATATACAATCAATAGTGATGGGTTTTATGGGTTTCTGAAGGTTTACAGCTGCATCCGAGTTGGCCATTGGGTTTGGGGAACCTTTTTCGTTGGCCAGCTGCATATAATTCGTGATGAGATGCCCGCCTGCAGATACCAAAAGTCAGCAAACTCTATTTATGGCACGAAGATGACGCAATCTTTGGATGAGATGGAAAAAAATTCGATGGGGAAATGTTTCTTTACATCATATATATTGTTTGCAACTTGCCAGAAAATATAGATGTGTCAATTACATAATTAAAGGCTTTGGATCCCATGCATGCCACCCATTTTGTTGTCATCCTCTTGAATTATTTCAATTGCTTGAATTGGGTATGAGTTAATTTCAAGGCATGCCAATCAAAAGTTATTAGCTTGTATTGTTATTTATGGCTAGATGGATGTAGGCCATTAATCAGTTGAAAATTCTTGGAAAATAAACGGTGTTTTCTTTATTTTTCATTGGCCTGGGCCGCATTTTATTTAATATTAAATTATTGTACAGGTTGAACTTATTCAAATTGTATTTAGTTGCCATCCATTTCTTGTTAAATCATAAACATTCAATATTTTTCCGTTTCTCTGCTATTCGCTTGCCAAATATTGTTTTGTTCGTCTTTCGCTACTTAGAAATCAACTACAAATATTTACAAAATTCTCTCCACTTTCTTCTTTATTCATATTTTTATTTGGGGGTTGTTTCGTTTCGTTTAACTATACAAAAATGCTTACGAGGTAAACATAAAACTTGCATGCTCCATCTAAACTATCGCCTAACTGCATCGAGAGTTCGTAATTTGTGTTAATAGATTTATTTTGTTTTTAACAAAGGTACATTAAATATATATACGACGAATTCAATGCATTAAAAATATTTAAGTTTCATATCGTTCCTGCTTTTTTTCTCAGTGAATGTTTTTGTTTTATCTTTTGCTTAGCTACTACATAGAATACGTTCCGCTAAAAACATTCTTAGTATTTACTCGTTTCGATTACGTTATTATTAGATTAGATTTAGATTAGTTTTCGCCGTTATCTTTTGTTTGCTTTGCTCATCTCATCTCATTTCATTTCGAATGTTGTGCAAAATAATCAATTGGTTGGAAAATGCCTCAAAAAATCATCTCTTTATTTCGGTTTCTCTGATAAAACTAGCAATTAACGAAAACGAAAATCTTTGTTAATTTCGTTCAATTCGATTCGATTTGTTCCATTGGCTCATTGGCTTATAAACTATGGACGTAACCTTCGGGATGGGAAAAGTGAAAAAGTGCGTTGCCATGCTTTGTTACCTTTTGTGTTGCGAAAGCGAAATTTCGCCGAAAACCGAAAATAAAAGAATGCGTAAACATCCTCTTTGCTAAATTTCAAGTGTGTGCAAAATTTTGCTTCGATTTAACATAGTACTTTTCATCTTGGCCAGCAGCAGCAGCAAACAATTCTAAACAATTTTTGCTTGCCAGCTTTTCTACGTGGGTTTCTCTAAAGTGCCTAATTCTTTATCTTTATTAAGTTTTTGTTTACTTTGTATTGTGTTTACCTTGCTGCACTGTAGTATGTGTGTGTGTTGTTTTTTGCATACTTTTTTCATAAATCACAGAAAAAGTTTATTCATTTGAAATATTTGGTTTTAGATTTGCCTTTGTTTAAATTTGACTTTTACCTTTCGCTACAAAATATAATCTGGTAATCTGGTTGAGTGTGTGAACGCTATTACAACGTGGCCCTAATCGAGTTGTTTTTCGAGTTGTTTAAGTTTTAGCCATTGATGTCTCCTTAGAGAATCTTAGCAATTTGATTGCCCACAACTCAAATTGGCTTTTGCGTCCTTCTCATAGATTTATACGATATTCATAATATATTTTGTTCTACACAATAGTTTGCTCTACTCAAATCGTTTTTCTTTTTCTTTTTCTTTTTGATTTATTTACTTGTTTCAAAACCATGTGAAGTGTCTTTGATTTCAATTTGCACATTTGTTAGCTCTTCTTTGAACTTCTCTTGAATATTTTTTAGTGGAACCCGTCGACTTCGGGCGTCCTCTCGTTTTTGGCCAAAAATACGATACGTTTCTTAGAGTATGGAAATGGTTTGGGCTTGGTTTCGATTCGATTAGCTACGAACTCTATGTAAAATACTTGGTTAGGTTACTTTAGTGTTTAGTTGATGGCTATTTTATCTCGAATTTACTTTTGGTTGATTGCTAAAAATTTGATTCTACTATTTGCGTTCTTTGCTAGTTTAATTGTTTATCTATTCGCTTACGTTTGCCTCGAAAATGTTATGATTTATAATCCGCCAGCCTCCAGCCCGTTCATTAATTTTTCACTAAATGTTCCTAGGAATTCCATCATCTTACTCCACACGCCAGCAAATCTCTGTGAAAAGAACTAAAAAGTTGAATAAGGAACATAGGAAAACAAAAGCAAACTTATATGGTATATAAATGATTTAAATTTATTTGTTTTACATATCTTTTAAGATTGTTTTACTTGCTTTTTACATAAATTCATTTAATAGTAATAAAATTATCACTTAAACAGCGCGGCGAATTTATTTAAACCATAATGACAAAGGATGCGGTTACAAAATCATACAATCAAACGAATTAAAAGAGCTAAAGTATAAATTTTGCTGCTTTGAATGTCTGCTGTGCATATTTCAATTTGAAAATATATAAATTTAAGATTAATAATTGCTTGGAAAGAATAGTACGTATGTTGAGCGCATTTTGGTTGATTAATTAATGGTTGTTTTTAGGCGCGCATTCCCGCCAATTCATTAATTTGTATTAATTGCACTCTATTAAAGCAGTCACCAATCGAATTTTTTATTTGCATTTTAAATAAACACTCATAAGCCGAGCATTCGCATTGAATAAATCGACTCAAACTAAAGCGAAAAAAAAGAATGGAAACGAAATACAGACATGATGATAATTATCTCTCACTCATTGCAAACGAAAATATTGCGTAACCCACAGAGGCAATTCACTCACTAAAAGCAAGCTTTAATTTTAAAATTTTTTTAGCTTACAAAAGAATACAGAAAAAAACACGTCTGCGCTTTGACTAAACTGAGTATCCTTTTTTCGACGCGCGACTTCAGGATGGCGAAAGAACCCTAAACTAACTTTAAGCAATTTGACTGAAATTAAAATGCCGCCATGTCTTCTGCTAAACTCACTGCGAAATCGAACTAATAACTAACAAGTATCGTAGAATTATAGTACAAAACTTCTGTGCGCGCTAGAAGTTCCTCTTGCATTTTATATATGGCTGTCGATTTTGCTGGATGATGCGATATATAGTAGGTTGATTGACAGATTGGATAGAAAGTCCAGGATCCAGTGGGATTGGGTGATTGGGTGGTGATTGCTGGTGATTGCTGAGGACTGGGATCCTAACAGTAGAAACGTACGCCATCCACAGAGAGGACTTGCTTTAATTTTCATTTATTCTGTCGATTTGGCTCCGTGTAAAGCTGCACGCCTTCCACGGTGAAAATTGAGGTTTCTGCAAGAAAAGGTTACAGTCGTAATAAGTTTAAAATATTTTAAATAATATTTGTAATTGAAAAGTTTGAATTAATTCAACATGTTGGGCCCTGTTCTGACCATGTCAGAATTTAATTTACGGCCATCGAAGAGCGTGCGACCGACAATTAAAATTGCCATTGGCAAAATTACATTTTCCAGCCACACATGATGCACTCACACAGTTGATATAACACCCCAACCACCCACAAATCTCACACGGATGTGTACAGTAAATACTCTAATGGCTGAACACATTGTAATGTGAAGTTTTTTAAGAACCAGAAAATTTAGTTATTGAAATTTTATATTTATACATAAAATATATAAAATAATGCAGTGTTTTGCACTTACATTCAGATAACTTTTAAAACTAAATGAACCTGGTTTATATAAAAAACACGCCCATTTACATGAACATCCTCTTAAAATATGTTATTTAACGGATTAACTGGTAGCCTAAAACGAAGCTGTACTGTAGCACACAGTAGTCTACTGTGTATGGCAACCTAAACCGCAAAAACCGCACACGGGGTGTGATGACCTTTTCCTGGCCATGATAAATGAAGAGCATTAGTTGCGTTTTAATTGATTCTATCTGTCCACGCTGCGTATACGCAATGTTGCAAGGGCTAAAATACCAGGGAAAATCCCCACCCTTTTTTTAATGAGCTGGTTTTTTTTTTTTAGAG
This sequence comes from Drosophila gunungcola, assembly GCF_025200985.1. Classification (NCBI taxonomy): domain Eukaryota; kingdom Metazoa; phylum Arthropoda; class Insecta; order Diptera; family Drosophilidae; genus Drosophila; species Drosophila gunungcola. The sequence continues at coordinate 3,961,003 of NW_026453180.1, read as the reverse complement.
TTTTTCCACAGCCACTGTGATTTAGCCAGAAATTAGCATAGCACCCTATCTGGATTTGTGGATAAACAAATCACGCGTTAATCGCATTTTAAGCACACTTTAAGCTGCCCTCGAATAAATGCAAGTCCAGCTTGGGGGAATTTGCACTTCATTCATTTATTTTCGGATTTTCCACTGCGCTCTCGAGTGGCTTTGTGTATTTTGTATTTCTATATGCAGTTTTAAAGCCCTTTCTATTGCATTTGATTTTCTGTTCTTTATTTCGCCCCAAAATTCCCCACATTGCATTTGCCAAATTGCATATTCCACAAACTTGATGCTGGTTTTTGGGGCTGACCCTTAAATTCCTTTTTTTCGGAAATGTTTCCATTTACCGAACAGCATCCGATAGGAGGTCTGCTAATGAATGCAGGCCCTCAGGAAAAACGGAAGTGAGTGTGCATTTTATTTACTTGAAAATGCAGTGAAATCGTAATGGGATTGGAAAAGATAATTGCTTATAGATACACAGGCCAAGTAGAGATTAAATTTGTATCTATTGGGTACTAAATTATATACACAAAAGGCAAATAAAAATTGTTTACAAGTCACTTAAAAAATGTTTATACTTTCGAGAAGTTACGATTTAAAATTAGGGGGGAAAATATAAAAATATGCATTCCAAATAAGTAAAAGTATATTTGATATATTATATGTATGATTAAAATTTTGTTTATTTAATTTTCAAAAAAGATCGGTTTGTATATTTACTAAGTGAAAATTGTTAAAAAAAATTCACTTGTTTAAAAGTAAATACAAATGCAAAAAGCAAAAAAAAGGTAAGCTGCAGTATAAGGAAAAACAAAATTACCCGGAAACAAAACTCCCCACATCAAATTATTATTTTCTTTTGGTGTATACTAGACAGCGTTTGCACTATAAAACCAACCATTATTTACTCTTGCTTGTTCACTTATCGCAATCTAATTAGTAGACCAGCTTGATTTTCAGTCTGTAGTAGCCCTGTATTTGTCCAACAAGTTTGTCCTTTGCATTCGGTGCTTTATTTTTTCCCCAACTTGTTGCAAACTTTTGCCACCACTTGAAATACAAATTAAAACTGGCAAATGCAATTACTGTTAACTATACCTCGGGAACATTCGCTGAGCAAATGAAAACTGCTCGAAAGGCAAACAAATTGTCGCGAAACTTAAATGAGTTGTCCCTACAAAAATAAAAGAATGGGCTACCTTTTCACGGAGATTTTCCCTGACTTTCTGCCAACTTCGAGCTAACAATTCATCCTTTTTTTTGCCCCTTTGTTAATTGGTTTTCTTTCCGGCCAGGCCACACAGACATTGGCCCCAAAAAGTTGAGGGCCGTAAATGTTTAATGCATTAATTCAATTTCGCAGGACTCACCGTCTGGCAATTCGTAGAGTTTCTTTGGCAACTGCGCAAAGTACGGATGTTGCAGTGCATCGTCGGCGCCCAAACGCTGCTCCGGATTCAGCTGCAGGAAGCCGTTCGCTATCGTCTCGCCCTCGATGATGTCGTACAGCCGTGGGAAGTTGTGACCCAGTTTCCGCGGTCGATAGAAACCTGAAATGCACCCCGGATTAGCTTCAATTCGTCCACATTTGATCCCCTCGTCGATTACACTGTGCTACAAGTCTAACCGGGATTTGGACTTTGGATTTTAAAAGTACTCATTGAGGCTAGTCAAATCGTTTTGGTGTTTTAAAGTAAAAATTGGCTATATGTTAAGTACCGATTGCGTCTAATTTTTATGCTTTTAGGTATATATTGCAAAATGAGCTTTTCAAGAAAAGATTACTTTCAGAACCAGAAATCCAAATACCTTCCGTGTTACACTGTGTACTCACCCAATTTGTGCGGCTTGTAACCGGGAAAGTGGGTGACTCCCGCCCACGTGTCCTCGGTGGGCGTGCCCAGCAACTTGAATATCTTGTCCAGCTGGTCGTAGGTATCACGAATGCCCGGAAACGTTGGCATCCCGGTCACCATCTCCACGAAGATGCAGCCCACGCCCCACATGTCCAGCGAGGTCGAGTACTCCGTGCTGCCCAGCAGGACATCTGAAATGGTCACGAGCTCTCGGTTAAGTAAATGCACTCCACTCCTCTGTTGTGTTGCAAAATAAATTGCCATTTTAAATAAACAAAGGACAGAAAGGAAGAGAGAGCAGAACCAGGAAGAGATGGCTCTGCACTTCCTGTTCACCTCTGTGTTTATCTTTGCAACCGCTTTTTGGGCCAGCAACTAACAAAGTTTAGCACTCCCAATGGGCACATAGATTTGCTGGGCAACTGACTTTTTTTGTTTTAGTAAAAGGAGTTTAAAGTTCCCACAAATACTTTAAAAATAAAAAGCGTAACAGAACAGAAGTTTTACAAGCATTTAACCTTGTTAATTTAAAATATATGGGAACTCAATTAACGAGATTAACAAAATTAGAGCTACAAAGAATTAAAATTAATTAGAGCGATTTTCATTTCTTGTTTTAGGAACTTCTGGTAATAATTTAGAAAGGCAATTTTAGCACTAATTGTAATTTATTAATATTGTGACCTTACCTTAAGAACAATAAGTTCTTAGTTCTTGAAATTGATCTCTGGTCTATGGTTTCAAGCACTCATTTAAGTCACTCAAACATGGGATTGAATTCTTTTGTGGCATATTTTATATCTTTCTTACTGAACATGGAATTTCACTCTTTTAAAAACTCATGGTGTACATTTCAGAACATGATCCGTAAAAAATAATAAGACCGCAATGCTTTTAAAGAATTTATGTTCTTAACAAAAAAGTTTGTGTTTCTTGTGAGTGGTTCAAAACTATTATCAATTTCTTAATAATGAAGACTGTCTATAAAAACAAGTTTTTTACCTAATTAAATTACTCGCACGAAAGTATCAAAACAAAACTTAGGTGTTTTAAAATAGGGCTTTTTTATTACAGTTTTAGGCACACATATTAAAACTAAACCTCCACTTTTTTTGGTGTGACTACTACGCTGATATAAAAAAACTTTGTGTTAAGGGAAATTTAGGAAAACTAACTTAAATTTTAAACAAAGTTCTCTAGGGATTCTAAGATGTTATAAATCTATTTCTATCGTATCTAGTACACCTATGCACCTGGGGGCGTCCCACACTCATTTACCGGGCAGGTGGCGACAGGTGCCCATGGCAACCACATCCTCATCCTCATCCTCATCCTAATCCACTTCTTTTGCCCTTTGTTTTTTGCAAGCCACCGCTTTTTGCCTGCCGGCGATGTCTGCCAAGAAGTGCAGATTAAATTTGTTTAACATGCTTCCGAACTATTCCCCAGCTAACGTTGATGGCGTCCAGAGTTTGGGGGTAAGGGGTTAGGGGTCAGTAGTACAGGTTCTTATAGCGATAAAATTGCATATTAGAAAAAAATTTACTGTATTCCTCCATCCCGGACTCCTTTGCTTTTAGTTTTTCACTTTGGGTGGGTAGCAAATTGATGGAAAAATCTTTGCCATGCAAAAATTGAATTGTTTACCCATTGTCAAGGGAGGGATCTTAGTGAGGTATTAATTTAATCCCACTAAAGCCGCTGCAGCTAAACGAACAATTTTCAGCCCTTACGGACGCCAATTAATTGGCTTCGAGTGGCCAAAACAAACGAAATATTTTAATGCGATTTTCAAATTGGTTCGACTTTGGGGCTTGGGTTTAAGCTTCAAACTGCAAATTGTTTGCGCTTCCGAAAAGTGATTTCTATTTTTTTTTAGCAGTGAAAAGCTTACATGGAAAGGCTCTCAAGTCTTTAACTTTGTAGGGATTAAAAGAAAGGGAAATAAACATTTCCCATATACAAAATTTAAGCTCTATTATTTTTTCGGTTTCTAGGCATTTTGTAAGAGGGATTGGAATCATTGAAGATTCTTTTAGGGCTCGATGTGGTGACCCTGTTGTTGTTGTTCTTTTTTTTGTATTGTTATAATAATAATAATATGTATATATTATTAAAACACTTAAAAAAGGGTCGCGTAAAACCTAAAATTCCAAATTAATTTGTTAAAGACTTTACGAAAATTAGTTGTTATAAAAGGTCAATGAAAATTAAAATTCCAGAAATATAAAAAAAAAATGTCTTAAATAGTAATTTTAGTTAACTTTTTCGCAACCTTTCTTTCTCTCTTTACATTTTTCCTTTCAACTCATGACATAAAAATAAATTAAAAATATATATAGTTAAAAATAACTTTTAAAAACTAAAAACATGATTCGAAATTCTGTTGCTTAAGGCTTTACAAAAATACAATTCAGGTAAAGCCACCAAATTACTAGTTCTTAAAAGTCTATTAACTTAATTCCATGAAATTCAGTTATACTTATATACTTAAATTGCAATAACAATAGACACCAATTTAAGTTAACTCTGATGCCACCTCTCTTTCTCTCTTGATTTCCAACACCGACTCTTAACCCTATATATAGAGAAAACTCACCTGGAGGGCGGTACCATAACGTGACCACCTCGTGGGAGTAGGTGTGGCTGGGCACGCTCTTGGCCCTGGCCAGTCCGAAGTCGGCCAGCTTGAGTTCGCCGCAGTCGCTGATGAGCAGGTTCTGCGGCTTGACGTCCCGATGGAGGACACGCCGCTTGTGGCAGTAGGATAGTCCACGGAGCAGCTGGAAGAGGAACAGGCGCACGTTGCGATGGTCCAGGCCGCCCGGGTGCTTCTCCATGTATTGCGACAGATCGGTATTCTATGCCCAGAATACAAATATATGATATAAGCTTGGCTAAATGTATTATATTTAATAGAAAACGATCGAAGGAAGAAGTTTAAACCACTGACCCAATGAAAACTAAAAATACTTCATTTCTTCGATTTTTCCATATAACATGATGTATTTTGCAAGCACTCACCACATATTCAAAGACAAAGGTCAGCGTCTCACGCGTGTGGACAATGTCGTGCAGCGTGACGATGTTGCTGTGTTTCAGTTCTTTCAGCAGCGAGGCCTCGCGAATGGCGGTAAACGGGGCTCCCTCCTCCTCCTGCAGCCGAATCTCCTTAAGCGCCACCCGCTGGTAGGTTAATCTGCAACACAAACGGAGGGACGGCACGGGGAATTAATAAAATAAATACTCGAGCGGGAATGTCCGGACAAGGACAACAATTGCACAGCTGCCGGCGCGAGGCAACAAAGAATTAGGCATCGCAATTTGTGGTAGGAACCCGCCCAAAAAATGTCGTCCTGGCCCGAAAGTCAGGACATGTAGAGAGGGAGAAAAGGGAGCCTTTGTATATTAAACAGACATAACGACCCAACACGCAGGGAAATGTACGGCAAACACTTAAATTAGGATAGGGCACAGGCCACAGGACATGGAAAAGCAGAGCGGATACAGCTTGGAGGCAGTGATGGCAGCTCAGCTTTTTTTTTATTGTAGCCAAAAGGTTAGATTTTAAGGGATATTGATGGTAAAATAGGAATACTTAGGAAAATGTCATAAACTTTAACGGAAATATGATTTTAAAAATGTTACAAACAATAAAAAGCTGGAAATCCAGATCTGACTACTAAAAATACTTTCTTATAACTGTTTTATACTTAGAACTCAAAGAAATTCATAGAAAAATAAGAATACTCAGGAAAATTCGAATATTTATAATTTAATCTAATTCATATAAAATTAAGTTTAACCATAAAAGTGCTGTTTTTTAGGTAATCCAGCATCTCTTAAATGAGGACGAAGATGACACAGAGGAAAGGACACAGCGGAGGACATTTGAAGTGTCAAATTAGGTTAAATTATTTGACACTGCTGCACAGACGTTGGCAATTTATGCGGCTTGCTCGCATTGCCAAGGCAACATTCTAATTGGCAGCGCAAAAGCCACCCAAAAAAAAGTAAAAAGAAAACCCACAACGCAAATCTTACCATAAAGTAGTTGACTTTAAGAGCAGAAGCCAGAGTGAATTACGAAAGTTTCTTTATGGCTCAAGCACGCCAGCATGAAGACATCTTCACGCGAATATGTCAAAGTGCAAGTTTTTAGGGGCTAGAATTTATCACGCCACCAGCTAATTGGGCAAGCGAGGGTTAATGACGATGATGAGGACTCCTGATGACTGAACTCAAGCGCATCAATTTGTCGAGCAGCGTCGTAAATTCTGGCTGGCAAGTAAATATGCTCAAAATACCCTAAACTTTTTATCGCAGACATAAAAATTCACCGACTTTTTTGCTATTTTCGAACAATGTCTTCGAGTAGCGGCGAATTAAACCTTTTATGCGATATCAAAATGTATTCTAAAACACACTCGGTTAATAAACCTTTCATCTAGGAGCCTGAGAAAAATGCTATAAAAAGCTTATGTCCTTACCGCATTCAGAGCAATTTCCATGTAAACGAAAAACAGCTGCCAGGAAAAGAGAGATTTTCCCATGACAAGTGTACACGGAAAATAAGGGGAGTTGAATAAAATAACTTTTAGTTTAACGTAAAATTTTAAACAATTTAAAAACTTATTGGGGCACGATAAAGCTTTAAGTTATTTGAACTTATTTTTAATATTTTATTTTCAAAAAAAAAAAAAAATTTTTGTCTGTGCACTCAAAAAGCAACTAAATTTCTAAGTAATTTTAAAACTAGTTGATATATTGCAGCTTCAAGTTCTTTTAATTTATATAATATATTTTGTATATATAATTTTCCTATGAAAAATCAGAAGGTTTTTTTTCCTGTGCATTCAAAAAGCTCTCAAATTTCTAGATAATTTTTCAAGTGCCTTATGGTAGTAGGTTGTAAAGAGGATTTGCTGGCTGGGAGCAAACTTTATCTTGTTAATGCTAAAATAATACGATTTAGTTAAGCATAAACCGAAAATTGCGTGTGCCATCAAAGTTTGGGCAAAACTTTTGGCAATCAAAAATGTTCTTGTGACAGCTGACCTACTAAATGCTAATCAGCAGCTTGACTTTCTGCTCGAAGGGTTCTCTTAGCTTGATTTCTGGGCCTTTTCAGTGTTTGCATAGGTAGGAAATAGTACGGGGAAAAAAATACAGTGGCAAATACAAAGAAAACCGAGGGAAAACGAAAGTCAAATAGAAGTGAAATCATTCATGAAATCTTTTACAATTGACAGACAGAGAAGGACCTAGAGCTGGGGGATTTATTCAGCTAAAGAAAAAAAAAACAGTCCGAGAGGAAGCATAAATCTTGGAGAAGGAAAGTGACCTAATTTCCATTTGAAAAGGCAAACGAAAACAGAGCGCAAGGAGTCTCAAAAAGGACTCTAAACAAAGCCAGGCCTAAGAAAAGTAAAAGCCAAAAACTGAGGGGTCACATTTCCATTTGGCAGATAAATTAGAGCGAATTAATTGCATTTCGTATAAACAAAGGCTAATTGGAACTCATTTCGCATGTAAGTGCCGTCGTGCATAGCAAATGAGAGAAGAAAAGCGGGGAAAACTAGGAGACTTAGGGAGGAAAAGCGGGAAGGGAGAACTGGCTGTCAAACAATTTTGTTCGTTTTTCACGTAATGCCCATTGTTAAGGGAAGAAGTTCGAGCCAACACCAAAAGCAAATGATTGTCAAATAAATCAAAAACAAAAGGGAGCAAGAAGATGAAGTGTGTGTGTGAGAGCAGAAGTGCAAAAGTGGAAAATGGGGTGGGCAAACCAGGGGGCAAGTGGCTGTGACAGGCGGGAAAAAAGGGGGGACATCTATCATCGGAAAAGCAGGACAGCAGATCCTGTCAAAAAGGTGACGAAGCTGGTTGCCTCTCCTCTCGCTTTTCCCATGCCCATTTGTCAAATTATGCAGGAAGAACCCCACAACTCCAGCTCCAAACTCCAGGCTACAGCTCCTTAAACAACTGAAATCAGTGCCAGACGAGGCGCAAATGAGCCAGCATTTTGTAATGCCTTGTTTTTGTGGCTGCGGTAAAGAAAATAGGCTGTGGAAAACTAAAGGAAGTCAACGCAACTATGATGCAACTTTTCGGAAAAGTGCGTGTCCTGCACTGGAACAAACAATTTTAATTAATTTTAAAGCTGGAAAACTATGTGTACGAGAATTTAAAAACATTTTTAAAAATTTGCCTAATTAATATAAAATATATATACCTGAATATTTAAATTTCAATACATAAATTTCAATATAATAATTATTTTTAAGTATACAGTGTGCAAAGAACTAAAAATAAATAATATTTACCTAGCCAAACTACATTTTTTAAGGTTTTTCCCTGTTTTTAATAAATTTTTCATGAGATGTATTTAAATTATTTCAATTTGACTTAAGTTTTGGGATTTTACTTATCCTAGAAGGTGTACCTCTTAATAAAACAAAATAAATATTTAAGAACTACAGATAAATAAAGGTTGAAGTAAGAATTTCCCGTCCAAAATCAGAATTTTCTGTCGTATTGAATCTTTCTCGACAAATATTTCAGTGTGGAGTTAGGCCAAGTAAACAATTGGGGACAAAGGCAGAAAAGGAGCCGGGAAAAGGGACATTCCCGCTGCTCCTGCACTGCAATCATCTCCTTCCCGTCGGGTGACCCACATAGCCACTGGGTAACCCCGAGAACCCACACCCCTTTGGCCGTGATTGATAGCCACATTTGCATGGCTCTGGCTGTAATGAGTCTGCCAACGGGGACAAAGGCATCTCCAGAAGGGAGAGCTCCAAAAATAACTAAGGAAAGCGGATGCACGAGAGGGAAACTAGCGAATAAATCAAGGCAAAATGACGACACACATTTCTTTTTAGCCGGCATAAAAAAGGGAAATCCATTTTGATCGGGGGCACCACAGTCCACATCACAAAATTCAAGCTGAGTGATGCCGGCAATAATTTTTTGTTTAACCCACTGACACGGCAACCCACTTTTGGGCGTGGCCCTCTGATACTCACTTGCTAAATCCTTTGTAGACCGTCGCATACGACCCTTCGCCCAGCGGTTCGAGTTTTACATAGGCCTCCTGCTTGCCAAATGGTGAGTCGCCCTGTGGGGAGAAAAAAAGACAGAAATGGAGTTGAGTTTAGTGAAAAATGTATCATGTTTGTTAATTAATTAAGCAAAGTCAGTTTGGTGTGCGGTTCATTTCGCATTACGTTGGCTCATGATGTAATCAGTGGGAATGAATGCCCACTTCGGAAACCCACATGTTTGTTTCCAGTTTGTTTTTCAATTACCCTAAAGCATACGCTGTTTTTCAGTGGGCATACAGGGAAATATTTGAGCTATTTACTTAATTACTTAATGTGAGGTTGGCAGACAAAGTAAACATTTCACATTTTCTATTAATTTTACATTTTTGGGTGGGCTAATTGCTTAATATGAAGTTTACGTTTAAAATCACATGGTACTTATTTAAATCGCTAATTGATTTTATTCATTGTATTGACATTTTGTAAGTGCCCAAAAGTAGGCTCCATAACATTCCACTTTTCGGTGTGGTTCATTAAATTGCCATCGAATTTGCAGGCGGCGACACTTTAAAATGTGTAGTATAAATAGGTATTTACTTTTGAGAATAAAAACTTTATAAAATAAAATTTATTTGCTTGCCGAGAAAGTATTTATTAATAGTTTATAAAAATCAAAAAAAATATATTTAAGTTAATTGAAATAATAGGAAGTAAGTTTTATTGAACTTTGTAAATTTTATAATTTAAGTGACAAGCAGATCAAAATTTGTAGTTTGTAAAATGTTAACTGTGCAAGAAACTATGTTTTATATAATGACGTTATTTTTATAATATACAACTTGTTAAAATATAATTTATTACTGAAAGGGAACTCTAAGTGCCTGGGCATATTTCATGCTAAACTAATTGAATCTTTATCACAATTAAGCCAACTTTTTTAACGAAAGATACATTACATACTCATATAAAATGTTTCGAATGCTATCATTAATAAATTATTTAAATATTTAACTAGTAACGTTATCACTACCTTACTTAATAGTTTATTTGTACAATTTATTAACAAACGGGAACTCTCAATGCCTAGACAAAGGGTCCCACCAAGACAAATTTCAAAGAGAATATAAATTTTCAATGCAAATCCAGGCCTGGCATCCCACACCCCATGCAAACCCAGCCAGAACAAGTTGGGAATTACAATAGTAGCCAGAGCGAAAAGTGAACGCACACATAAGTATGCTTTACAAAAATGACAATTGTGGAAGTTTCTGCACTGAATATCCTTACGTCCTTGCTTCTTTAGTATAAATAACTCATTGAATAATTAAAAACGAATGCATTTATGAGGATATTTAACTTTAAATTTAAAAGGGTATAGTTATTTATAGGCCTTTTACAAGTAAGTGCTTCAAGTATAAATAACTCATTGAAAGTATAAAAACGAATGAGTTTATGAGCTTAACTCATTTAAAACTGAAATTTTTTAGTTGCTTATAAATTTAAAGTAAATTTCTAAAGAAATATACAGTTTCTTGAATACTTACACCAAATGCACTGAACCGTTTGCGTCGCGGATGCGTTTCCTGCTTGTTCAGAAAGACCTCGGACTTGGGTCTGGGCGGCTTCTTGGGACGCATGACCACATGCGAATGGTACTTCATCTCCTCGCGGATGTCCTCGTCCAGCAATTTGCTATCGGAGGACACGGAAAGCTGCCTCTGGACGCGATCGTGATGGTCGGTGCTGTCCGTGCTGCGCCAGTCTGTAAATAGTCGACGCAAAAAAAAAGCGGAAACGGCATACTTGAGTAACAGGCCAAAACAAAGTGAGCCAGAGGTAAAGACCCAAGTAAAAGGCTATAATGCAAAGGAAGAGCCGCTTAATGAGCAGTCGCCGAAGCAGCAGCAGCAGCAGCAGACCCACTTAAAAACCAAATTAGTGGCCTCGACAAGGACCTACAAGTGAGTAGCAAGTGGATGGCAGCTTGCTCAAAGCACTATTAATGTACACTCACTAAAAAAAGGCTATCTAAAACCAGCATTACAAAACTTTACTTAAGAAGCTGGCAGTCTTGAAAGGCTCTGAGAATTTTTGTGATGAAAAGAAACAAATCGGAAATCAGGTCTTATTTACTCTGCTCACTTTTGCAAATATTTTATTTCCTTTTAATGAATTATTGTGAGCCTTACAAAACTTTACTCAAGAAGCTGACACTCTTAAAAGGCATATTATATATAAATCAATTTTTTAAAATATGAGTCACATCCCGAATAAGAATTTTTATTTCCATTGAATGCATTTTTGTCAGCGTAAGAAAATAATTGCTGGATGGACTTCGCAATTCGCATTTCCCATTTCCTTAATGAGCACAAAAGGTGCACAAACGAAAAAGAAAAGGAAATGTCTGCAACAACTCATTATGCACATCATCAATATTAAATATAATGAAGGTTCAGAGATGCCGGCATCTTTGGCCAAAATAAATCGAGCTGCCGGACAACCTTGAAATTGACGCCCGAATGAATGGGAAAATCGGGCAGTGGAAAATGTGCCATGTTTGCCCCACACACACAGAGTTCGTTATAATAAAATGTTTCAAAAGCAACCGCGTAGCAGCAGCTGGCGAAAGTTGGTCTAGGACAAAGTTCGGTGGGAGGTGGAGCACGTGCACAGGTGTGCAAAATCCAGGTACAAAATCTGGGACTGGGTCACCTAGTAACCTGCTGATGATATTTCTTCATTCATTGACTTTGCGGGAGCTCCGGGGTTTTGGGTTCACCGCCCATCTGCGCTCACTGTTTGTTTGATTTTCTATTTGAGCACTAATTACATTTTAAATTATGTTTGCTTTTCCCCAGTTGCAGTTCGCAACGTAACCGTGACGGACATTTCCAAGGGGGTGGAAATGGTTGGAAAGGGGCGGAAAACTCAGGTGCAGCCGCATCTGTTTTCTCTTGAAATATTTATATCTATAACAAACTTGCAGCACAGCGCTGTAAATTGCTTTGCTTAAAGAGATTGCCTCTAAGGATTGAAACTTTTTTGCAAAAGACCCAAAGACACACTTAAACACTAACACTAAAATAATCTAATGCCGAATATATCCAGATATTCTCTCCATTTGTGAATTCGCAACATGTTTCCCATTCGACTTTACTGTTTCACTTTAGTCTTTTTTTGCCGTCTTTATCGCGCCTCCCGCCGTATCATAAAAAATTTAATATTCGCTCGCAAGATGTTCTTCTTCCGGCAAGAGTTTCCTTATTTCTGCAGAATGCTTGAAAAATTACTAACATAAAAATTAAAAATTCAACAGCAGCTGATTGTAGAAAAGAAAACTTTGAGCGGCCCGCAGAGAGCAATAGAGTGGGGTGGGGCTGGGTTGGGTTCGATTTTCCGGGCGCAAGGAAAAACTGACGAGCTGCCGCTGAAAGATGATCCAAAGCCCCGGCACGGAAAGAAAAATGGTTTTCTTTAAACAGCTAAAAGAAATTTGCTGTATTTGAAGAACTATTATTATTTATTTAATAGTAGCCTTCTTGAAAAATACTCTTATATTACTAAGCAAAATGAAAGAATTCGGAATATATTTTGGGCTGCACTATTACGCATTTTACTAGCGAGAATATTTGTCAAAGGCCACTGGATTTCATTTTATTATTTTAAATGTACCTACAAATAAAAATGAAATGAATTTAGGAATATTTTGGCCTGCACTATTATGAATTTAGATAAATAAAATATTTCCTAAAAGCCAAATTGATTTTAATTTATTTATTGGTATAATCTAGAAATAAAAATAAAATTAATTCAGGAATATTTTGGGCTGCATTATTACAAATCTTTGGAAATTATTGGATCCTAGCAAGATAAGTTTTGAAACTTAAAAATATCATTCTTACAATTTTAACAAGATTAACTATTTGATCAAACTATCATACTCTGAGTTTTGTTTTCAGTGCCTCATAGAGGGATACACATCCTTAGCTCCGTATCCTCTGTATACTGACAGCGATTAAATGCGCAATATGTGCCATAAATGAGCCAAATAAAAGAAAAACTTCAATAAAACAGAATATATATTTCAAAATGTTCTTCTTTTTAGTCCTCCATATTCTCTTGTCTAGTCGTTGGAGTGGAATGGTATTTGGCTTTGTATCCTTATATTTTGTCCTGGCAAATCAGCGAAGGAAAAACAACGAAACGATGGCAGGCAAGCATTTGATTTGCAAAATTGACTGAGCATTGGAAAAGTGCCTGCTAAATTGGAAAATGAGAGCGAACTCAAAGGAGAAAGGGCAGGATATCCGCTCGGATCGCTTCCTTGGAAAGTGCTTAAATTGAATTGCTGATGTGTGCGAGTGCCAAGAGCAGCCAGCAAATGCCAGCCAGCAGATATAGCTATTTGGCAACGATAATTGGATACGAGAGTGGCAATGCGAAAGTTGCCATTTTTGGCATAGATACTTTTGGGGTCATCAAAACGATTATTATTATTTCCATTATTATGGCTGGATATGGATATCGATTGGGATGTAAAAGCGAATTAGGGCAAAAAATGAGCTAAAGAGCTTTAAAGGTTTTACTATCGAATGCAGGATTTCTTGGCATGGCCATTTTTGGCGCAAAAACTCAGTCTATGTGTCTAAAAACGTTATAAGTATAGCTGTAAAAAAATATTTGTATCTTTAAAAATTCTTCCCTAAACATTTTGAAAAAGTTGAAATTGTTGGAATAAAACTCATTTGCTTAGACACCTAGAATGCGTTAATTTACCTTAAGGAATAATTGTAAGCAAATGTTTGTTTATCCTTTTATCCTCAAAATAAAAATAACAATAATATTTCGTATATTTCCCCAAGACATTTTTAGAATTGTAATGTTTTGGGGGTAAAACTCATTTGTTTTCCTTATCTGTACCTGACCCACTTTGGTCTTATGTTTTATCTACCTGCGGCTCCCTTAGTTACCTTTCGCCACACCCCATAAAGTTATTTAGTATTCCATTCTCTCCACTCAACTCTTTTTATCGCCTTCGCTTGCTGCTCTTCCCCTATATAGTATTATATTTCCTCCTTCAACGCCTTCGTATAAAGTTTTATTGCATTTCCCTTACACATACTATATTTTGCCACAAAAAAAAATATATAAATGTGAAAAATCTGTGACGCGAAAATCTTGAAATGCAAACAGAAATCAGTACAGGAAGCTGTCGCCAAAAAAAAAAGGAGGAAGAGGAACTAAAATGAAAGAAGATAAGCTGAGGGAAATTCGCTTGTAAAATGAAAACAATGAAAATTATGCAAGCGCATCAAGAGAAGCACTTCCAAAAAAAAAAGATAAAAATAGCACGGGGGATTTTCAGGGGGTTTTTTCAGGGGGCTAGAGGATGTCCGCGGAGGCTGTCGCTGATGTCTGGTATTTTCAACCCCCCACTCCCACTTCCCACCCCCTCGCAACTCGTCCTTCGACCAGGGTCTCTTGTTGATATAGTTATGCAAATGCTATGCAAGGATGTCACGTCCTCCCGCTGACTTAAAGCCATGCACACATGGGAAAAATATAAAAAGAGTGTGCCAGGGGAGTGGGGAGCTTTTCCTCGACCCCCACTTTTTGGTACACTGAAACAAAGCGTAGCCACCGTTAAAACTAGTACAAGAAATCCAAAATGGATCCCGATTTAATCCTTAACAACATTTGGTATAAAAGCTCTTCTTTCTATATATTTGATCTGTCACGAGCATACAATTGTAATCTTTTAGTTATGTAAATATATTTTTTCGTGGAAGAAGAATGTTTAACAAATTATATAAAAGCTGGAAAAGGCAATTTGTCTGAAAACTTTTCAGTTTTTTTAAATCTTGCCCCTATGTTTTTTAAAAACATTTTCATTATGCATGCTATTATTTTACCTCTCATTGTTTTTTTTATTTATGTTGTTATTTAGAAAGCTCTTAGTTATACAAATATCTTTGTATTTTAAAATGCTTTTAAAGGTCTTTTTTTTAACAATATGTCAAAGTAATTTAAATACCTTGAACCTATAAATATTTTCAAATGTTGCTTTAAAGTAAAAGGCTAACTAATTAAACTAGCAAAACGAAAAATATTTAATATTTCCTCTTGTTTGAAAATACCTTTAGCCCAAAATGAAGTAATAAAAATGTTTCGAGTGTCCCTTATTTGTTCAGTATGTGTGTGCTCTCAGTCTGCGGCCCCATCCGCTGTTGTCCTTTTGCATTATTGCATATTATTGTAATTTCTGTTTACTATTTGTTTTTGGCTTTGCAACAATATTTATGTCTCCCGGGGAATGGAATGAAATGTCTGGAGGCTGCAAAAATGTCATAAAAAATCACAGCGGCTTGTTGCATAATGCTGAGTGGGTCAGCCGCCAGCAGCCACGCCCCTTTAGGCCACAGCCCAGAGTAGTGTGCCATGAAAAAACATAAAAAATGTGCACATAAAAGTTTTTACTTTTCATTTGCATAAGGATGAGAGTTGGGGGATCCCCCTCGTCTCTTTTTTTATGCATGTGTGACTGTATATATATATTGTTATTCATATGCGCGTGTCGAGCATTTGCGTAAAAATTTAATAAAGCGACACTCGAAACTCGACACTTCCGCTTCGCTTTTCGCTCACTTCCGTTTCCCAGTCCTCTTTTTTTCGGGGGTTTTCACCAAATTTACAGGGCTGCCTTGGCCAGGAAATGACATTTTGATAAGAGCGATGGCAACTCTGGTTGGCCATCGACAACGAGTTTCGAATTGCCCAAAAATAAAGGAGTCCAAAATTGTTTTTCCCCCGTATTTTTCCTCAGAAAAGGACGTATCTATGGGGTTTTATCTGGCGACATCTCAGCAGCCCCCCAATTTTTTGGCCCACCCACATTCGCTGTTTATGTTTGTGATTTATTATTCAAGCAAGAAATTAAATTTTCTCTTTTTACTGCAGTCCAGCATCGATCTCATCCTTTTTCGCCCCATTCTACCAACTGTCTGCATGTTTTGGCATCGCTATGGAAATCCCCCCTTAACCCCCTGTTGCCGTTGCTTTTTCCGTTTAGTGCCTAAAATTTATTGTGTTGTTGTAGAATTCAATTACAATACAGACAACGAAGACCAAAAAGCGGTGGCGGAGAGACAAAAATCGACTTGAAATTGGGGGAGTTTTGTGGACTCTTCTGGAGTGGAAGGCTATGCAATGTTGCATCCTCAAATGTTTGCTTTCCATTTCCGAAGACCCCGAATCATAAACCCAGTTTGAAATGCCTGATTAAAGTGAAATTCAATTGCTGCTGGAGCCAAAAACTTCAATGTCTTTTTGATATTTCTGGGAAATTTCATGTACAATCTTTGAATAGGGGCTTATGCAAATTTGTTTTCTTTTTCCAAGCCCCTTTTATAAACTTTGTTAGAAAAGCTTGGTTTAAGTAAAATTGAATTGGTACTTAATCTCTTTCAAGGCTTTATGGAAATGCTAATAAACTATAATTTTTTAAGTTACAATTCAAAGATTTTTTAATGGTTAAAGTCCTAATTGTTGAAACATATCTATTAACACTGCTCTTTAAAATCAGTTTTATTTGTTTCAAAGCATATATTTTCTTGTGCATTTTAAGAGTACGAGAGAAATATTGAATACATAAATCATTTCTCTTTTATATTAATACTTTCTTTGTTATTCTGTTTATCTGTTTAAATTGTCAATAAAATGTTAAGCAGTCTGCCAAACGCTCCTGCTCCCGAAATAACCACTTGGTCTTTGGGAAACTTCATATTTTAATGGCCACCCCCTTGTTTAGTATGCAAGATTTATAGTCGGCCAGAATTCAATTACGGCGAGAGATGGCATCCATTTTGGGGCCGTTTCCAGACTGCATCCTTGAATCGGATCCCTGAATCCTTCGCTAAGCCAATGGGCTTGTGCAAATGTCTCAATATGACAATGGTGGCCCGCTGCGTTTTGTCATTACTTTTGGCTGTCGCTTGCACTCGTCTTTTTTTCCCCCGCCTCACTTTTCCACATTTATTGACAAAAGGATACGGAACCAACAACAAGCTGACTGCTTGACATCTATTTTAATGACATTCTGAAAGCTTTGCCGGATAAAATATGGCAATTTAAATTGCTGTCCGAAGAAAACTATTAAAAGTCTGGGATATTTCCGGTGCAAGGAGTTGTGACAAACGGGTTAAAATGATTTAAAAGACATGCTGTGCGCAAATAAGAGTATTTAAAGTATCAAATTCAGCAAGGTAGGAATAATAATAATAATAAAAAGCGTTTTACCTTGTGGTTTGTTATTATCATTTTTCGCAGACTCTTGTGCTAAAAATAAACGAAATAGAAAGAAATGGGGGGAAAATATTAAATTAAAAAAGTGTTTCATTCAAGCAAGCAGCAAAAAGTGTATGAAACTATATGTAAACAAGGTAAACAAGTATTAAAGTGCAAGGACAAAAAGCGGTTAAAAGTGCATTTCATATAAATTTATGGCTTAGCCCAGTTAAGCTCTGTTTTTAACCGAGAAAAATCCACTTGGTCACGAAGTTTATCAAAAAATGTTTCAGGTTTTATGATTTACAATCAATTAAGTGTGTTGGGTTACGATGTTTACGACCAGGGGTTTTCGCCCTCTGAACTTTGTTGACAAATAAAAGCATAAATCGCGCGTAATAATTGGCCGAAAACAGGAAAAGCCAAGCCGGCGAAAGGAAAGCACATTTAATGGCTTATACACAAGCGCATTGGACATGGTCAGGAAAAGCGGACAATAAAAGCCAAACAAAACAAGGAAAGTAAGCGAAGGAGCACATAAAAGTCGTTAAAAGATTTACTCTATTACTGGTATATGCACTGTAAAAAACTACCTAAAGGAAGCGTATTAAAATAAATTGTTTATATATTTTAAAGCTTAAAGTATATGTCATTAAAGAATATAAAATATATTTTATTTTACTTTTCTATTATATTATATAAAAATAGATTTTTAAATCTTGATATTTTACACATTTATCTTCTAAGTGTTTAACCTTTTTATATGTATTTATCCTTCTTTTCGCACTCTTCTTTCTGTGGGATAACTTTCCTCGTATATTTTCGATTTATATTGAATAAGGAATTGACATTTGATTAGAGATTTCGGTTTTTCTTCTGGGACTTGTTCTAGTTTTTGGGCGTGAGCTCGTGTCTGGGATTTAAGCTTCAGTCCCTAGCGTTCATCACTTCCAATTACACTCTTATTTATTGCCGAGCAAAAAGTGCAGAAAAATGGTGAAGCATCAGCAAATAGATTTGTGCGTGTGGATTAGCAATGGGTATTTTATGTCCGGTGGTTCGAGGATTTTCCAGGCTCCTGTTGTCACTTGAGGGTGTATTTAATTACTCAAACCCGATCGAAAAACAATCGATTTCGGGTGCAAAAACATTTTCCAATTAAGCAGAAGAAAGGAAAAACCCAAGAATGGCCAACGAACACGTACAAACAATTTTCAAAACGTGGCAAATTATTAATTGCTGACACCCGAAGTCCTTTATTTTTTGCCATGCTTGAATTAATTACTCACTCCAACATTTAGTAACTCTATTAGTGTACATGCTTGGGAACAGATTCAACACTTGAAACCAATTTTTGGACAGAGAGATTGCCACATCAATGGGTAAATCCCTCACAAAAGGCTCAAGACTTCAGCAACAGAAATCGACCACTTTGATGTTTTGTAATTAAGGCGAACAAATTCTTCCTCGTTCGAACTTTTCCCCTTTTCCGCAATTTCCACACGCCACATCCTGGCGAGACAGCCAGACAAACACACACAAAAGTGTGTGTATTACTTAACAAATTACATACAAATTACTTTACTCCGTTTCTCTTCATGGGGATGAATGAGAATTTCCCGATTCGCAAACAAAGTAAGTGGAAATCGCTAAGCGCTTATAGGAAATGCAAGACAGTGATGTGTGCACTCATAATTAATTTCACGAAATAAAATCATTGTTAACGTTTGACGTATAAGGTATCCCAGTTTAGCTTTAATTAGGACATTATTTTAAGAGATATTGACATTTCTCTCAAAATCGTTATTTTTTTGGTTTTATAATTAGTTTCTGCTAAATCATTTTTATTCTCAACTTGTTTTTTATGTAACTATAATATAATGTTGTCCTGACAAAAATTTCTTAGTGATGAAAATAATGTCTTATAACACAAAACCACTGATATTTCCACACTGAATGTTATTCAAAATAAAATCACGAAGCCATCCCTTTTATATGCTATATCGCTTCGTATTGCCGCCTGTCATGTCAAAATGTTTACTTTTGTTTCTTTGGTAGGAGAGGCCCCTCAACTTATTCTTCCTTCACTCTTAGACATTTGTTTGTAATTCGCAAACAAAAACAAAAAACAATTGGCGGCTCATCATTCATCATGTCATGAGTTTTTTTGGGGGGAGTGGAAGGAAAACATATGACAGCATATTTGTCTGAGAAAAGGCAACCCTTTTACTTCTACGCAGACATTTAAATTGGCTAGGGAAAAGCGCTGGGAAAAATCTGAAGGCACCCAAAATGCCACGCAAAACTGACGTTGATGGTAATTAAAAGCGAGTGGTTTTCTTTTCTAAAAGGGTTGAGTGGCGCCGGCAGTGTTGGCATGAAATGAAATTACTAACGGAAAATTAGCGGCATGGCGCACATGGCGTATGCTTAATTTCCTGCCTTTCTCTTTGTCCCGGTTTTTTGTGTCCTGGCAAAAAGCGTGCAAGAGAGCGCTGGAAATTATGCTCATCATTGTGACACAATTAACGGGGCGGCAAAAGCGGTAAAAGCTGCACAAGCGACTTGCAACTTAACCCTAACGGATGTCGACGCGTCGTCCTGCGGTTTGGTGGCAACTCTGGACAGGTGCACTGAGAGAAAATTAGTTTAAAAGCTTACTAAGAGATGCCTATCTTCAGATCAGTTGAGTATGGTTTCCAAGAACATAATTATAGCTATTTATAAATTTTTTTTAGATTTTGGAGAGAAAACTAAACATTTATTTAACAACGCATCCCTTAATTATAATCTCAGTAAATTTTTAGCGTTATTTTGCAGTGCATAAACAGTAGACAAGGGAGACCATGATATTCTGGGCCAGGCCACTGCGCACACACACTGCAATTTTGCCATTTTTCTATGAAAGTCATTTCATGCATGCGGAATTAGTTTATGTGCGCAATTTCAAAAGAAGTGCCACAACGAGGAAAATGGGAAGTGGAAGTGGAAAAATTTCACACTGAACGCTGGATATTATTCAACATTGTTGCTGGGTGTTGAGTTGTTGGCCCAAAAGAAATGGCTACCAGGAAGTGAAAATGCCTTATAAATACTTTGGGGTTTTGCAGGCGGACGGCTCCAAACTAGTAATTTTTAAATTAAACAGCCCAAGCCAATCTATTTCTACCCGTAAGCCAGATTAATTCCAGCCAACTTCCCGTCGACCAATCCTCTCAATTGAATTGATTTGTCACAAATGCTCCAGCAGAGAAGATTTACAACCTCAATTTGTCGTCTATTTACTGGCTATTTTTGCACAAGCTCCTAAGACGTATCGGAAATTGCACAATAGAAGTAAAATGAATTGATTTCTAATGCGATTCTCTTGCCACACTCGTGTCGTTTTTTTTCTTTTTTTTTTGCCCAGGTTAAAGGAAAAGGTGAAAAGTTTCGAGATTGCAACAGGAATCCAATTTATTTGCAGTTGCACAGCAGTTCTCCCCTCTCCTTTTGTTGAAGCAAATATTAATAAGCAATAAAATGGATTTCTCTTTTCACTTCGTCGTGGAGATAAAAGATTTATCAATAATATTTTTACAACCGCTCATAAAAAAATTAAGGGCCATGAAGAGGGATGCTTGAGTAATTGAAACTGCGCTGGCTGGCTTTCGTTTTAATTAACTTCAAAAGGTTTGCTCGATAAACAAGGCCCGAGGCGATGTATTCGTATATAGTGGCAACGGTCCCTTGCCATCTGATTTTCATCCCAGTTATTGGCCACTGATTTGCGGGAACTGCAAACAAAAGGCGGTGGGTGTGGCCACTGCAATATATCATCCGTTGTTTGTCATTCCAGGCAGACAACAACAAAAAAGGGAAAAAAGATATTTACGCAAGTGCACAATGCTCCCGTTGGAGTCTCGTCATATATGAAAACGCCGCATTGTTTGCCCGCTGCGAATCGCTCAGGAAAATAGCAAAAATAGAGCAGAACCGCTGGCCAATAACACACCGAGCTATTGAGCGGATTGGGATTGAGGTTTCCACAAAGGACAAAACACACGTAGACAATTTTAGCCGGCAAAGCGGGGAAATTCAAAAGAGATGTTTGGTCAGTAAATAGGCCTCGGTTTTGGTTGTGCAGACAATACTCTAGGGAATGAAGTGGTACTGATTGATCTAGAAATTACTATACTAGACAGAAGGAAGCCATGAAATACCCTTTAGTCTAAGCAAGGTATTGGTGGTAATTCAATAACCTAAACATTAAAAATTCACACAATGGCTAATACTTAATGTTTCTCAACTAACTCTTGATTTCAAATAAATAAAAACATACATTTAAAATTGAATGTATGTTCTACGTATTAAACAAATAAGGGTAAGCTGAATTTATATAATTATAATAATAATAAGTCTTAATATTATAAAATCATAAATTAAAGATTCATCATCGGCTACTCTTAGTATTATTAAATTAAATATTTAATTACCTAATAATTGTTAGTTATATTTATATCTATGTAAAGGAGTAACGAAAATGTTTAAATAATCTCTAATAATAATATCTATAATATTGTAGTTGTCTAAAACCTGTAAAACACAAATCATAAAATATGCAAGTGTACGCAAATTAACTAATCGACGATTAATGGATTCATTAATGCAGAAATACAGATACTCTGTGGGATTGCCCACTGCAATTGTTCAACAGCTATTCCTATTCCAAAACTGAATCATTCAGTGAATGGCTCTACCCTCTGCAAGCCTCGAATCCCTTTCCGTTGGTCTTTGCTCTGCGAAATGTAAACGACAATCAACTTGAAATGCAGCCCTCCAAAAACGTAATGGGAATAATTTGCAGCAATTTCATTCACATAGGTACAAACGCACTCACACTCGCACACATTCGCAGTCACGTAAATGACAATCAAAATTTGAAGTGGTCTGTGTGGCAGGAAGGAAACGGAAAGGCCGGCTGACCAAATGAAATGCGTAGGCCATAGGTAAGCCATTGGGGATAAGACCATAGTCCGACGATGGCTACGGCCATATAGCCATGACTTCAGGGGCAGGAGCACGGCGATGCCCCAAGGCTGTCACAGTCAACACACATAGCACGCATAACACACATATCTGACGTTATCTGTTCCGAAGGCCAGGACAGGCATATGACGAGTCTGGAGGAAAAGCAGGAGGATGGGTTTACCAACGAACAGAAGGACGTACTGGAAAAATAAGTTATTAAAAGCGTATATTAGAAATCAGCAGTGAAGTTCGAGTATCCTTCTAGTTATTTTCGACCATTCTGAAATGATAACTTAGCTAGTAGTCTTAAGTTTTCCGAAGAACTTTTAAAAAAATTCATGACAAGGTGTGCCAAAAACTTAATGAAGCCTTGATTTAATTTAATCAAGTGGAAAATAGATTTAAAGTTGGAATTTATTAGAAATCTACAGAAGAGAGTGATTTTCAACTTTTTAGTTTTAGTTTTTAGAAAAATGTTCATCGGAGTTTAACATCTTAGTTTCATTTAAAAAAATTAAATTATTATAATAATTATATAATATTTCAGCTCTTTGTATAAATTTTTATAATATTAACCTTAAAACTTAAAAAATTATAAATTACCTAAAGTTTCATTATATGATATGTTTTCCTATTAAGACAAATCTAAATAGATATCTTGTTTCAATAGAAAAGGAAGATAATGTTAGACTTATAACAACCTGTAAATATTTAATAAATGTCCTATTGAAATTTTTTAGCTATTCTACGTTACAGCACATTCTAAAAATATTAACATTATTAAACACAAGGAGATGTAAATGTAAAACACAAGTTTTATCGGATTTTATTATTTTTTTAATTTTTATTTTTTATACCCTATATTTCTCTCACTGCAAGGATATAGAAGTGGAGTGTCGGCCGGCTTTTCCCTGAGGACCAATACCCAAATGTATGGGAATGCGAGCCTGCAAATGTGTTTGTAGGCGTATCTATGCGGACAACCACATTTGCAAGTTGCCTTTGCGGCTGTGTCTCTGTGTGTGTGTTTCAAGGATATCAGTTGGCACACGCAGACGGGACAACCTTTAGTTACAATTACCATAGCCCAAAGTACCACCCCCCAAAAAGCATCCTTCCCCCAACCAATCACTTTGTCATATTATGAATCCTAATTCTCCTCTTTGGGTTTCTGCTTTTGGGGCTCATGACCCGAGGTCCTTGGATGACGTTATGGATACTTCAGCTGTCAGTCGAATTACGCGCTGATTGCAACAGAAATGCCCTCAAGCTATCCCAATTCTCATCCTCTTAATCAAAAGAGACACAAAGAAAAAATTAGGTAACTATTCCAATGGTATCAATATTTTATAAAAAATGTTCATTATAAACTCTTTAAAATAAAATAAATACAAAAATATTATTAACTTAAATAATAATTTTTTAATTTATTTTAACGTGATAATCTCTTTTTAATTTCTCAATATTTCAACAGAACATAACTATTTTCGGATATAAACCATTTAGTAAGCTTTATGCCTAAATAGACAACCTATTTCATAGACAATTTCTCCCTGTGCATCTAGATCACATTAACAACTTAAAGAAGTAAAACCTTTTAAGGCTCTGTTGTCCACTTTTTGTTGTTTGTTCGTCCCATTATTGTTTTTATTATATCCAGCGATGTTGGGCCAAGGAATTTATAATGACAAGCGAGAATTTTAATATTGTGCCACTTTCTTGGACCAGGGGGCGTGGCACTGCCCATGGGGCATTGTTAGCCACAGCAAGATGTAATAAAATAGAAAAGCTCATCAAACCGTCGGGGGTTATGGCTGGGCAACTACTATTAAAAAGTTTTCCAGCACATTTTTGAGAAACGCCCTTCGGTTAAGGAATAATAAAGACGAAAAAAAGAGAAATAAAAAAGGATGTACTCTGTGCCATAATGAGCTTAGTATGCATAAAGCGGTGAATTGTCAAAAGATATTTTCTGGACAATTTTCTTTTTCGTCATACAAACGGAAAGGGGGGTTTTCTTCTCTTTTTTTTTTGGTATAAGGAGTAGGACAATAGTGAAAATTGCCAGTGGTAAGCCAAAAGTTGGAGGGGCGTGGCTCGACTTTAGATTGTTATAAAGCTTTTCTTTGCTTAGTTGGGCAGACCAAGTTTTCAAAGAAAATTGATTGCATTACTTACGGGGGTGTCCGAAATTTGGGCGGTAGCTTTTTTAGGAAACGCTGTTGGGTACAACATTAATACACAAGAATAGTGTTTCACTCAAATGCAACTTTGTATTATTGAATTGGAATTTTTTTCAAAAGAAATTACATACTAATTAAAGAAATTTCCTATTCTGACTTTGATTAGAACCAATTTAACTTAATGTATATCTCAAATTTAAGCATAACTCAAGTTGACATCCCCATCCTGCAGCATCATTATTAAGCGAGCGGCCAACACCTTAATTAAACAATTGGGCAGCAAAAAATAACAATATACACAAATTTCTATTGGTATTATTGAAATGGAATTCTTTTCAAAAGAAATCCCATCCTACTTTTAGAAATTTAATAGTCTTATTTTGATTAGATCATTCTAATTCTCAATTTTAATCTTGTTTTGATCTAAATTATCTCTATGCACATCCCAAAGTTAAGCATAAATCAAGTTGGCAGCCCCATCCCCAGCTAATGAACTCGCTTTTTGGCTCAAAGAGTTGTTATACTTGTGCATTTGCCACAGTTATCCACTATGGCAGCCCTTTTAAACAAGCCAATTAGCAAACTTTTCATTTATCAGAGCTAAAAAAAAGCCTTTGGCCTTTTGATAAGCTCACACTCATTTTTTTAGACCATTTCTGCCACGCTTTGGCTTCAGACGTCATGCAAATGCTGCGTAGTGGCTGGAAAAACACTTGAAAAAAAGGGAAGAGAAGAAAATCAAACGAAGAGAAGAACGCGGACCGCAAATTTTCCATGTCATTGCATAAGCCGCTTCATTAGCCCAACCAAAAAACGAGCGAAAACCACCGAAAAAAATTGTCTCACGCAGAATGACATCAAACAAAAATAAGAAACCAAAGGAAAACCAAGAAAATTTTCCAACCGAAAAGCAAAAAACAAAAAAAATATCTAAATCATTAAAACATAGAATGGTTTTGGGGAAATGCGGCGGAAAAAAAAAGGCAGCGAAGGCGACATGTTTTTGCTTCGTTAATAAACTGCAACGATTCTGACAGGAGGTGGAGGTTATGACCTCAAAAGGGGTGAGTGGGTGGTGGCTTTTATGGAAGCCACAAGAAAGACGCTGCCGAAACCGCAAGGCGTTGGCTGAATTCCGGTTGCGGCTGCCAGTTAGAATTTTAAAATGAACCGCAAGAAAGACTCTTTAATAGATGTGAAAGGTATAAAAAACCAGACCGAAAATTGTCAAAAGGGTTGTTAGCAAAAAGCAACACCACCACGTACACCAAACAAAGTGAAACAAAAAGATTTACTTTAAGTATTTTGCCAATAAATTTAAATCACAGACAGTGGCCCAAGGAGCGAAAAAAAGGGGAAATTGGGGACCAAGGAAGCGGCATTAAAAACAAACAAACGCACAGGATCCAGCGAGTCAAAGTACAAAATAAAAATAAACAATAGCTCAAAGGAGTAGGGATGGCAGAAGAAAAAGCGCGTCAGAAGCCAAATAAAGCGTTAAAAGGATTTATGTGCAAGTTGAGTAGAGTTTATATAAGGTCCTTCTTCGTCTTTCACCCCATAAAAGTAGCTTACAGGTGGAATTACGCGCCTTAAAAAAAAAAACCTTCCCACACTTTATCATTGAACTCAAAGCCTCTTCGGATTTTGCCTTGGCAATTAAATTTATTCCTTTATATTTATGCTTCACGCATAATTGTAAAACATGATTTACCATCATTGTCGGGGTTGTTTTTAAACAGTTTTATGGGAATTCTTTTTCGCCAATATGTTTTTCGCCATTTTACACAGCCATGTTGGCATAATTTGCGCATATGAACAATAATCTTTTGCGAAAGCGTTGAACATAAATTGTTCATATCCTCAGCTTTTCCCCCTCTAATGGCTAACAGTGTTTTTGTTGTTGTTTTTTGCTGAAGATAACTTATAAATCATGTAATCAGAACAGCAAAAAAAATGGGAACAGCATGAAAAACTGAAATTGCTTTCTGCTGATAGGAAAAGGGGCTGGAAAAATTACGGGGGAATGTTGTGGATGTTCGTTGCTAACTGTGTGGAATTTCTCTGCTGGCTTTCACAACTCTGTAATTTATTGTGCGTTATATAACTTTATGATTGCGTGGGCAGAGGGTGGCTTAAAAAAAAAACTCCCTCAGAACTGATTTCGAAAGATAAGGGAATTAAAAAGTTTGCATCAATAGTTCTGTGAGCTGTGACAAAATAGTTTGATTTTTGTTTTGTAAGAAAAAACTTATTGAAGTTAAGACAACTTGGTTTTTAAATAAATAATTTAATTACTAAATACTACCAAGCAGCTTCTAGTTAAATTGATCCACTTTAAACCCTGATAAAATCGCTTAAAATTGTTCTCCAACTAAGCAAATACCTGGCAACTATAAATATTCGTGTCATGACATTGCGTAAACACTCTTCCATTCCTTTTGCCATCCCTAAATGCATTTCCCTTTCACAGAAATAGTTTAACGACTTTGTATTACAATAATCTAGGCACCATAACAACAAACCCGATGGAATTGAATGTCAAAAGGCAATAACTTGGAGGAAAAACAGAAAACTGGTGAGACAAATGCCCTTGCAATAGCAGCGAAACAACAATAATGGCATTGAGTTTAAAACCCGGGAAAGATATATGGAGCATGTACAAGTTCCATTTGGTTATGAATAATTCCCTTGTTGGTGTGCACTTGCTTGTTAATATTTCCATTTCCGTTGTTTTATGGCTCGATTCCACAAGGCCTAGACATCGGTAAGACAAAGGACATACATATATATATACAATATATGCGGGGAGACATTAAAAGGGAGTACATTGAAGTTGAGTGCCCCGCTTTACAAGGAAAATAACAAGGAGCAACAGCTTCAAGTGCACGAGCAACAAATGAAGCCATTACATTCACAGCCTTATCGGCAATGTCAACGAGTCTCGTCTTGGCTACCTCACTTTTTGTTTTCACCACCACCCCAACATCCATTGTTTGCATAAAATTGCAATTTACAATTATGAGAAAAACAGTGGCAAGGAAATGATGACAGCGAGCCACGCTTATCGGTGGAAATTTTCGCTTAGATAAGCTTAAACGGCGAAATGGAACAGAAAAAACTTGTTTGCATTAGCTAAATGAGACAAAAATTTGATAAATTACCTTGTAGTAGGGGTGCACAAAGAAAAAAAATGTGTCAAATGGAATCAATATATTATTTAAAAATTTAAAACATGATGTTGCCCTGTTTAGTTATTTTTTAGCACAACTTCTTTTCCATCAAAACAATTGCTATATTTCGTTGAATAAATAGCTTTAAACCATTAAATTTTTGATTCGAAACTGTAGCTTTTGGTGAGTTTTTTTTCTGTGCAAGGAAATATGTTAAATCGAAGTAAGGGAATTCCCCAGATGCAGCAAGGAAAAAAGGAAAAGCTGGGAAAATGGAACTGGCTTCCATAATTAGACACGCTGCTCACACAAGATGGAGGCATAAATTATTGCCAGTCAGTCTGGGCGAAAATCGGAGAGTGAGGGTCGTGGCATCTTATCATTAAATTAGTTTCGGTGGAGGAGGGCAGCTTAAATGAGAGATTATTGCACAAGCGGGCGATAAATTAGGCAAAGCCTTATGAATGGGCCTTTTCGGGGCTTAGATTGGGCTTGAATTTTGGCAAGATGCTTATGAGGAAATTACAACTGTGTTAAAGTAAAAATATATTCCTTTTTTCTTGATGGAAATAGTTATAAAGGTGTGTAAAAGTATGCAGCAATATTTTTTGGGTCTAAAGGCCTTTTGGGTTTATATCGAAAAACGACGTTGACTTTTTTAGTGCATACTTTTGAACGCTTTTTGAAGTGATTTTAATACTAGTAATTGGGTGCCACCGTAACCGATACAGTTTTGAAAGATTAATATATTTTATGTTTTAAATTCCGTTTGAAATGTTTCAAAAGACAATGTTATTTTTGTATTGCATGCTTTCGGGCACCTTTAAAAGTTATTTTAAGTCTAATAACCTTTGAATAGAATTTTATTTCAGAAAGTTGAATAGCTCACCTCCATATCTGCAATTTGTCTTGTCAGCGGGTATATTGCCATTCGGTTCGAGTCGGTCCAAGTATTCCTCCGAATTGTAGCCGTTGTATGGAACTTTGTTACCGTGGTTGTGGTGCCCGCCATGTCCACCGCGATGGTGATGGTGGTGATGATGGTGGTGCGTCGACTCGTCGCCGTCTTCGCGGGAAATTGCTGAAAGAAAAATGGGAAAACAAAGGAAAAGCCACAGTTTAGGTCGAGTTCTCTTCAGGTTTAGATTTCCACTCCCGGGAAAAACTGCCCTAATTAAATTACAAGAGCCGGCCATTGAGATGTCAATATCCATAAACGCTCAAGTGGCAGGAAAGCCACTTCAGTTTTGGGGACCAACACCCAACTTCACTTTACAGTTTTGCACCCTTCGAGCCATTAGCTTTGATAGTCAACTATAGGTGAAAGGAGGAAGGATGCCAATCAACGCCTATTGGACTGCCTCCCTTTTTTCGGGTCAATATGCCAAGCTCTTTGTGGTTTTTGTGGCTGTGAAACCACAGGACTGTGGTCCTCTTTTCCTGACTCCTTGCCCTGAATCTGACATTTGCTTCCTGATGTTTACATTTTCTTCCAATCAACTTGAAACCCAAATTACAAATTTGTAAAGCAAACCATCAACTTAGAGAAAATAGTTCAATGCAGTTTAAAAAACTATTTGAAATACACAAAACAAGCACAAATAAAAGCTTAAGTATTGCTTTCATTTTAGAAAGAAACCTATGTTTTAAATATCAACACAATTTAATTCTCTTATATATTAAACTAACACCAAAATGTTTTAACAGCATTTGATTGCTAATGTTTTTCTTTTCTACCAAACAACTTTAAACCCAAATTATAAATTTCTGAAAGAAATCATCAAATTAAAGAAAATATTTTCATGAGCTGTTAAAAATTACCTTAAACTTAAAATTGCTCTTTTCTTATTTTAGAAATTAAACCATTAATAAATACAATTTAAGAGAAAGTAACACTGATATTGATATATTAATATTTGTTTAAGCGTTTAGCCTCCGTTTATTTTGCTAAAACAAAATAACAAATTCCCGAAACCGTCTAAATTCGGCTTTAACCAAAAACCATTGATAGTCACAGCTCATAAAAAGGAGAATGAGTATAAATGGTCAGGGGTTTTTAGAGGGTGTTCAGGGCAAACATTGAGGGTATTTTGAATGTGCCGAATATGCAAATGAGTCGAAGACGAGGACGACGCTACATGCAAACAAAAGGGTGAAAAAATTGCCTAAGCTTTTGTACAAATTTATATGGCAGCGCCGGAAAAAAGGACACAAAACGGGTGAAATCACGAAGGACACTGGAGAGGCGGTACGCGGTGCTTTTTGCCTTCCAATTTCTAAAACGGAAACACAAAAGGCAGTACCAGCATGTTGGCCAAGTTTACCTGGTCTGCCTGGTATCCCTTAGCCAAAAAAAGAGAAAGAGGAAAACGCGAAACGAGTCAAACGGAAATTGGTTGGATATTAGCTTACCGCCAACATACATGCAAATCCTTTTTTCGGGTGTTTTGGTGAGCCTGCAATTTGCTAACGATATGCACACAAGTGGGCGTGGCAAAGTCGCCAAAAGAAGGGGATTTTCCCTTTGAAAAAGTCAATAAATTGTAATCAAGCAGAGTAAGGCAAAAAAGTTAAGATTTCTCATCAAATTCCTTCCCACTGATAGTCATCATCTGGCGGCAGACGAAATAAATTATGGCAAGCCATAAGCTGCAAGTCAGAGCAGCAAATATGTTTAATTAATAGCCAGGGCAAATATGCAGCCCAAGGGAGACTAAGACACAAGTTCCACCCTTGTCGCAAAAGGATGATGTCACCACCCACCACACACACAAATCACAAATTACCGCAAATCGTCGCTACAAATAAGCAATTTATTTGCCAACTCAACGGCGGAATGAGGAACACTCGGTTGTCCACACGAAATGCAATGCGAAATGACCCCAAAAAATCATCTTTCAGTCGTCGGTGGGGAAAAGAAATCTCATAAAGTTGTGCCAAAACACGCCGGAAAAGTGGCCGGAGTTGGAAATGTAATCAATAAAATATGTTCAACATAAAGTACAAACCAAAAGGGAGTTGGCTGATTTTTTTTTCAAAGCGGGGGAAAGTCACAGTACAGCTCAGATTTATAGAACTATAAACATTTCAAACATAGCTGAATACATTAAAAAAACAGATTTTTGTAAAAAAATGAAACAAATCCATGCCATGAAGACTCTTTTATGTTTTCACGAGAGGAATTTTGTCGTCATATTTTAAATTTGTTTACTTTTTAATGCAATACTTAATTTAAGAAACAATTCCCTAATTTAATAAGTAATTGAAACTTCCGTAAATATTTATAATAAAATAAATAAAAAATGACTTGATGAAATAAAATGAAATAATTTTTAAGGTTATTTTTTCTAATTATGTATGATAGTCCACTATTCCTAAATATCCTGAGTTGAGCTGTTAACTTGACTTTTGCTGTATGCATTATGCAATTCCACCGCAAAAACCCGAGTTGCCACAGAGCATTACATCAACTCCGGTTATGTTCTTTCCCCAACATATGAACCACCACAGCCAAAAATATGAAATAAGCATAATGTGGCAGGCAAGTTTTGGCAGATCTGCCAAAGAAAATCTCTAAACTTTAAAAAGTTTTCTACCCCGGGTAGGTTTAAAGCGCCGACATCCAAACAAATACCGCTGACGCATGAGTGACAGGACATGGCGAGAACACAAAACTCGGACATTGGCAGGACACCAGGACACGAGAAAAGCCAATTGAACAAAGCTCGCAAATTGCAAAGAGCCCAGGGAAAATTCACAGGACGAACTGGAAGGATATGCTACAGAGTAGAGACACCAGCAGCAGCCAAATTAAATCAAAGCAAAACCACAAAAGGAAAAAGGCCAGCAGGAATGAAGAAAAAGTGCGGAAAACTTCATCGACTAAATGCAATAAATTTGCAAGGATCTGGAGAAAGAGAGAGGATGAAAAGAGATATATGACTGCCAGAAAGAGAGGGAGTGACAAAACCTATTATGCCTGGGGCACATGGAATTCGTTTCTACTTTTATACCGAAGAACTTAACGGGTACTAAAACCTAAACCTACTAAACAGCCACCGAAAACTTCCAAAAACTTGGAAAGTGTTGAGCTGGCAAAGGATTGGCACAACCTCAGATAACCATAAAATTGGGATCGAAGGAAAACGTCCGATGATTATGACGAACCAATGGGTAATCAAATGGTTAAGGCTGGGCCTCGAATTTTATGTGATAGGTTTTACTTAGTAAGATGGATATGTGGCTTTACACTTGCAAAATGTTATAAGTACATTAAGGTTAAAATAATACTAAGTCTAGCAACAACAAAATCTTTAAAAATTCTTATAAATGTGTAAAATAGATTAGTGTACTAAAATAATGAAAAATATGAGTTATAAAAATTCAGATGAATTTGTAAAAGAATAATTGGATTTTCACTAAATCTTACACAAAACAGACGGATTTATTTTTAAGAGAACTTAAACAAAAAGACTTGAAACCATTTCTCAGGAACTTTAAACCAAATTAAAACTTTAAAATATTTAGTTTGTTAATTTCTAGCCATTTAATCCAGAAAATTACTTATTTTCAACATCAAAAGTAGAATTTGTTTATACTTTGCTCTTATATTCTTCTTTTTTTATCTGTGACTACAAAATCACATTTTGCTGGATTAGACCCCACTCAAACCGAATGCTGACCAATAGTAACTAACGCAGGCAGCGCAGACAATAGACAAAATCAGTAATTTATCCTTCGATTTGGCCACCACAGTCAAGAGGAGCAGACAAAGCCAAATCCAATTGAATACTGCGAATCCGGAGCTGATGTGACACTTCAAATGCTGACAAAATACATCGCATTAACGTAGCTTCCTTGGAATAGGGACAATGGCAATGCAATTTGCCAACCGAGTCAAATTAAATGTTAAATTTCGAAGGATTGCACTCAGTGTGATGTGACTGATGTGGTCATGCAATTAAGGCTTTTCGCAATTTAATCAATTTATCAATTAAGCAAAAAAAAAAAAAAACAGGGCTCGAAGAGGACATATTCAGTTCTTCGTTTTTCAGTTTTCAGCTTTCAGCAGCATTCAGCTTCTGCTTTAAAAGGCAATTTCATTAGCATTTCAAAGTGCCGCTTGTGGGTCCTCCTCCCTTTTTACCCATTTTCCCAATTTGCCGGCGAACAGAGTCAATAATGTTGTTAATTGCCCTCCTCCAAGTGGGCGTGGCCCTTGTTGAACAATGCAGTTGCGCGTCGGCAATTAACTTTTGTAAATAATGCATAATTGTCGAGCGGAATGTGAAAATAAAAAAATAAAAACAAGGAAACAACGGGTGGAAAATATATAAAAAAAAATAATAAAAACAAGTACAGCGTCCAATGAACTGTTTAAACATTAAACTACTGGATTCTGGAGGAAAAGGGAGCGGTTCGCGGTTGATCAGTCTGCCGAGTTCAATTGAATCAGTTGGCCAGACGGTCTGGTTGATTGTTTAAATGATTTGCATTTTCGAGGGCAAAAGTAAGATGTTTACATGTCAATGGAATGTAAAACTGCAGGAGGTATCTATTTTTTTTTTTAATTATTAGTTTATTAGTTAAAAAATGACAAACACATAGTTGTCAGGCATCTTAAACTATTTAATGGCTCTCAAACTTGTTTACCCTCCCATTTTAGTTTGTTCTTTATGTTATCAATTGAATATACATAAGTACGACTTGCATTTTAATCTTTTTTTAATTATAAAACAATGTTGCTTAATGGCTCTCAAACTTGATTTCCATCACGCTTCGATTTGTTCTTTTTGTTTTCAATTGAATTTTCATAAAATAAAGTTTTTTAAAAGTAACCTAAAAGAGGGGTTTTATTATTCGCTTATCTATTTTAATTTTGCAATGCTTTATGAAAGGGTTATTTTTTTGTCGATTCCTTTAATTAAGTAACAAAGACGAAAGACATGTAAGACTGCACAATCGCTCTCAAACCTGATTACCCTCCTATTATAGTTTATTCTCCATGTTCTCAATTTTATAAAATTTTTTTTTGTTTTTGCATAGTTTGCTGATGAGAAAGTGCGAATGGAAGGGGGGCATCCATTCTCGTTGACGACAACGATGGCTGTGAACTTTTTAATTTAATTAATATACGCTGCTGCCGCACCAACAAAAACGACGCAGAATGAAAATGAGACAGACGCCCTGGAAAAACAACAATATTAACGAGAGGAAAAAGCAAAGGCAAAGGCTAGGGCATTGAATTACACAAAGTTCGGGGGACTCTGAAAATCAGGGGCGGGGAGTTATCAACCAAGGTGTGCGCCACTGTCATGCCAACGCACTTAAAACTTATTATTAATTAAAAAAAAAATTTTTTTTGCAGCCGAGACGTGCGGTAATTTATGGATTCGAAGGATTTAAGGAGCTCAGTTTTCGGCGGCGCACCGCAGAAATGTCAGCCACTCAACCATTGCAGGTGTGCTTACACTGGCAAATGATCTCAGTCGTTAAAAAAAGTTGTAAAACTAATTAAATAGAAATCATTTTTGTGTTTGTAAAATAAATTTCTATGATATTTTACTTAGAAACCTATAAACTGACATTAAGTTGTAGAATTAATATTTAAATATATTTTTACACATACCTAACAAACAAACTTAACAGAGTATTTTTCAGTTAATGTAAAAGCTTTTTGCATTACAAAATTACCAACCATCAGTTTAACTTCTTGATATTTTTGTTCAGTGCACTCATAGTTGTTGCTCCTGTTTTGCTCCGTTTCGCCACAATTTTCTTCACTACACAAT
This sequence comes from Drosophila gunungcola, assembly GCF_025200985.1. Lineage (NCBI taxonomy): Eukaryota > Metazoa > Arthropoda > Insecta > Diptera > Drosophilidae > Drosophila > Drosophila gunungcola. Next base: position 3,926,631 of record NW_026453180.1, on the reverse strand, counting down.
TAACTTTAATGACTGTAAAAAGAGCCATGTACCGAGGCACTTAAGTGAAGAATTTTCGGGCGAGGGACCACAGACGGCAGACAGTTGAAATTGTAAAATTGTTTGTGGCATTAAGTGCGGTTAAGTGGTTTTCCCAAGGTGTCCTCCTGTCGCCATCGACTTGATTCTTTTTGACAGAAATTGAAAATTACAAACAGGCTTTCATACTTCGTCTTCTATTCGCACATCAAAGTGAGTGAGCTTAAGTCGGTTGCCAGAAACCGATTTATGCTTTTGTCAGCTGAATTTGAATCGGAATTGGAGTTCAGTTTGCAGGCCCCGAGGCCCCGAAAAAAAGAAAGGTGAGCAAAGACGCCTTGTAAATCTTGGCCAAACAAGTTAACACTTCTTGGGGACATTTTCAGCAAGGAGTTAGGGTAATACGAAGCTAGACAGCCAGACAATCAGACAGGCCTGTGGGCTATATGAGGCGGATTTGCCAGGAGGAAGGATTTTGAGGACGACACAACAACTGGCAGAAGGTTCGAATGTACGACATCGAAAAGGCGCACAATAAATATATATCTTAGGTCGGTGTTGAACTACTGTAGATACACTACAAAATTGGTCGGGTAATTGGGAATAGTCGGAAGAATAAGACTAAGAAAGCTCAAAAATTTATTAATAATTTGTGTTTATCCTAACAGAAAAATAATAATTGTAAGATATATAAAACGAACACTTTAGTGATTAAAAAAAAATACTTCGTAATACCTTATATTGTGTATTATTATATTGTGAAACATTGGGAATTCTCTTTTTACCTTAAATAATAATTTATTTAAACTTTAATCGAAGTTGTACTAGAACCCATTTGAAAAAACATCCTTTAAAAACAAAATCTTTTGTATTTTGCTGCAATAATAGAGTATTTTTTGTTCGACGTCCAAAGAGACTTCTAACGCAAGAGAACTTCATCCAATTCCTGTCAATTGAACACGCAACATTTGGGGCCTGCAAAAGGATATCCATTGGCAAATAAAATATTTAAGCCAAACATTGCGCCAGAACATGGCCAAATTGAAGGCTCAATAAGGCCAACTTTTCTACACTTGCCAACTCATCCCTCTACTTCATCTAACTTCCTCTACAATATTCCCATCCTCGCCACTAAAACGTTTTGCAAAAATTGTCAGAGGCCTGTGGCAAACTTATCCTTTGCAATAACAAATAAGAAAAGGAGACGCAGAGACCGAGCCTTTTTGGCAAAAATCAATAAATATTTGAGGAGCCGGAAGGCAGGGAGCAATCCTCGAGATTGCATTTAATTTGAAACTCATAAATACGAAATGCGCTCTCGCGCTGTCTTGATAATCATAATAAAACTGTGAATAAATTGCTTAAGATATTGCCGTGCAGCGAAAAACAATTTGTCTACGTGGATCTCCTTCTGTCAAAAATCAAAGATGAATTGTTATGGAAAATTATTGAAAATTTCCAAGGGTAATTGAGTGTTAAATGCGAGAGACCCATCAACGTTCGTGTTCAAGTCATCAAAATGTCAGCAGGAAATAATTAAGAAAATATTTAGCCAGTTTGATGCGAGGCAAATGGAAATTGTTCACAAAACTTGAATTGAGCAGCAGTTGCAGGGGGAAAAGCAGACACAATTGCCGCTCTACTTGAGACACTATTCCCAATGCTGGATGGGAATTATAATAGCTCCCTTACTGTCTGTTAACTTGGCAGATGAGCATGCTCGAGGATTTCATTTGTTGAAGGCTTCAACTTGTACTTCAACTTCAACTTCATCTCCAACTTGACTTGAACTTTCCTCCACTCACGCATATCTTAAATGCACAAAATATGCTGAAAAGGGTTTTCATTTTCCCCCGCCTCCCGCTCTTGGCAAACATTTTTGCAGCAATTTAATTTGCTCCTTTGCATAACAATCAGCGGGGAGCATTTCTAGCCGGGATAATCAACGTTTTCACTCATTATCATTATCAAGTCGCTGACTTTTCTCTTCCATCTCGATCTCCATCCCTTCGTACATATTATCTACATATAATTTCTATCTGTAACTGGAAGTACCCTCCAGGGTCTTCAGCTAATGGCCCGCGGCGCCGGAAGTTTTTTGTGTAGACTCCTAACTTCCCATTTCTCCGGCTCCACTATTTCAAAGTCTATGGTGCACTTGACTTTACAAAATATAAGGCAACGCTTCCAAGCACAGAAAAAAAATGATTGCTCATAATAGGTTTAACCAAAGAACTTAGGTAAATTGATTAAATCTATTTGCTTATGACAATGAGCCTTTTTTTTTAAATAACAGCTAAAAATCGTTTGCAAATAAAATATATTCTGCAGAAAATATGTCGTTCATCTTAAATACTTTTGTTTAATATTTAAGATTACTTCATCTCTACCGATTTGACATAATTATAAGATCACAAAACGAGAAATTTGTTTTCAATAAATTTTTAATTTCTATCAACTTTGACTATTATTAAAATAGTAAATTAATAGTAAATTGATATTGTTCCCTGTGCATATTTACTCTTTTCTCACTCTTTATCATTTCGGCTGGAGTTTGTAAATATGAAGTTTGATAAGTGGGCGGTTCAGGAGGAGAGTGTCTAAGTGTTTGGCCTGGTTTTTTTTGGGAGCCAAAAATAGAAAGGGGAAAAGTACAAAAAAGGTTCCTCCACTTTTGACTTGGTGCAGACGGCAAACGTCGCCGAAAAAGTTTCACTAGGTGCAGATTCTTTATGAGATTACTTGGCTTTGCCAAAGATATGAGAATGGAGGGCCCTTATCCTTTAAAATAAGTGAATTTTTTCCTAAGGGGCGGGCACAAATTTCAACTCCAAATAATAATTTCAATGAATGAAAATGAACATTCCACGAAATTCATGAATCATTAAAAGGAATTTATCTAATTAAGTTTGGGGCTTCTGCTTCTTGTTTTTTTTTGAGATTTAAGACCACTGTTCTTGAGTTTCGTTTACCACCCAGTCACGCATTCACCCACACCAAACGTTTTTTGCCATACAACTTTAGCAGAATGCCTTTGTTTATGTTCTCTTAAAATGGCAATCGCTGGCTTTTCTTAGTGTTTTTTTTGTAGGTTGCCACAAATGTCGTTACGTGCACAAGTTGCGCTTTTAAAATAATTACAAAAGGAGACAAGCTGAGAGTGCAGTCTGTTCTCCCTCAGCGGCGGAAAAAAAGAAGGAAATATGGTCAAAGTTTCCAAACAGCAAAAATGGTGGGAAAAGTGTGTAGCTAGCTTTTGTGCGATTTTGTGGGGAAGGGGAAAAGTTTGAGAGCCACTGAACGACCAGCTGTTACACAAGAAAATGTCTGAAAAGACTGCAGCATGGCGGTATATATCTATATAGATTGCATTACGACATCAGTTACCGGTTGACTCAAAAAAGAGAGAACAAAATATGAGGCAAAGTGAAGCCAAGTGTGGCTAATGTGAAAAGGGCGGAGACAGGAGGCTTTTGGATTCAGCGTCTTGGAAAATATACTGCCAGCACTTCCTACCACAAGCCAATAACTTCACAGCCGAAAATATATAAGTTGCATAAGAAAATAACAAGAATAACGTTGAATACACGCAACAACAGCTACAAAATAAGAACAGCCATGAAGCTTAGACAAAATGTATTATGCACAGGCGATAAAACGTTTTGTATTCGTGGGCAACCAACAAAATAGGACAACAAAAAATGCAGGAAACAGTAGACAATGCAAAGCCTGAAGCGACGGGCACCGAGGTGTTAATGTTTGGGGTGGCTTTACCTCAAACACAGAGTAGGGGTCCGCATTAAAATGCCGCCAACGCAATTTGACACTATTTCTTCAGGAAAGAACAGCATGTACGGGGAGTTCGGGATTGTATGCAAGAAAAGATTTTGGTACTTTATATATTGGTAAGAAATGTATATATATTTATTTTGTCTTTGATTTTTAATGATATTTAGTTCTACAATTTTTCAAGAATCTAGTAATCGTAGAAAATATTATATCTTATCTATTTTGACAGCTAATATTTCTTTCAGTGCTCTTAGGTTTGGACAACTTTCAGCCACGTCATCAGGCAAACATTAAACCTGCAGCAGTCTGAAAACTAAGCTGAACAGAGGCTGGCTTTTGTGGGGGCGTTAATGGGTTAAGAGTGCGCTTAGAGCGTGTATAGATTTTATAATGTGTTTGCTCGGAGTCTCACCCCCGTTTTTCTTTGCATCTTGCATGAGTTGCATTTTTTTTACCGCCCAAAAGAATGAAAAAAAGAGGACGACACCTGCAAGCGGCATTTTTTCTCTTTCGCTTTTGCTGAGCGGACAAACTTTTCCCCAAGTGTACGTGTGTGCGTAAGTGTAGAGTGCGTGTGTGTGTGTGTGTGTGTGTGGGTTGATTACAAAATACAGTTTAATGTTGATTACACATGCAAGGAGCACAGCCTGCAGGCCAAGCAAAAGCAATTGGATTACACTCAAAGAAATTGTCAATAAGTATATTTAATTTACTTAAAAAGGTACTTAAAAATCATTTTTGAAAAAAATTAATATTAAACTCTAATTAACCTTGTTAAGTTTAAAAACCAATAAAGTCCTCCACTTTGTAGCATTTTGCTATATTTTTTTATGGAATTACAAGATAACAAATAGTGCCAGAAGTTTTAAATTGGTGCTTGACTCATAATTTTATTTTTTTTTTTAATTTAAACAAGTATGTGGCCTTTCGTTCAATCAAAATTTTAGGACTGAAATAAATTGTTTTAGCATATCGTACACATATTTATTGAACATATTTTTTTCTCTGCAAATACAGGCTGTTGCTGTTAGTGACTTGGCTTATGCCGTAACAAAAGGCTTCTGCTGCCAGTGACTATCCATCTCTACATCCCTATCCCTTTCCGGCAAAGTGTTCCCATCTCACTCTCCGAAGCTCAGTTGCTCTTAAGCCTCATTATTCATACAATGTTGACACTAAACTAGTTGTCTGGCATGCATGCATTAATATAAAAGTCTGAAAAATGTTGTGTTCTTTCTTAAAATTGCTTTGAGAAAGACAGCTTGAGCTTGCTTTAAGAAAATTCCTGGAAGCGTTCAAGGTACTAAAGCTAAAAGAAATTTTGCAACTGCAAAAAAATGTAGATTTTTTATAGTAAAACTGGAGAAGCTAAACAGAGTCAACAGTTATACATTCACTGACCAATAAAGCCCAGCTACAAAACCGCACAAAACAATCACGCAATCAACTTAAGTATGCAAATTATAATAAATTTGTTGTGTTTATGAACTGCTAATGATTTGGTTACGATTTTTATGTGTTTCTGTGTTTTTCTCTGTTGTTTTTGCGTGTGCAGGCAATGAGGAAAACTGTCGCAAATTTGATTTACAACACGCCGCGCGAAAGAGGAAAACAAAAAAAAAATTGTTGCAGCGAAATTTCCATGTCACACACAGAGCCTGGAAAGACTTGGCAACTGTCATGACACATTATTCATTTTGTAACAATGCGCGGCGAACGTGATGTAGCATTTCAAAAACAAATGATGGCTATAATAATAATGATGATGCTTCTGAATGAGCGAAAGCTGCAAATGTGATAATCACACAATTATATTAAATTTTATGCGATTTGGCTAGGTTTTAACACATTTGCTGAACAAAGTTTGTTGGACTGCGTTAAAAAGTGAATGTTAGCCACGAATTCCAGTTTTAGCACCCTACCGCCCCTCAGTAAGTTTATCTCGTTTGCTCACGAAGGTGTTAAATGGAAATTGAAAACCATTTTCTTTGTCATGCAATGTGAGTGGTGGTTTTTTATCGGTGCAGAGATATTGTTTTACTTACGGTATATCAAATTTAAAAAATTAAAAGTACTGGTCAAAGAATGGCAATGAACTTTGGAATTAAATAAATATTACTGAATATTTTAAATTTTTTTTGGGGTTTTTTCCTTTGTATTTTCAATGTGGAGTTAATGGAATTTTTTTTATAATAGTATTTATACAACTTTTTAAGGGATGTTTTTTCACCCATCCATATAATGTAAAATTTTGCATCTTTCATTAGCCAACAAAAGTCTGTTCGAATCTGTTCCTGAAACTTTGCCCCATTACCTGAACATGTCAATCTAAAAAAGGACCACCCAGGAAGCTTGGGAAAAAGAAAATTGAATTTCCAATCTAGTACCAAGAAGAGTACACATTTTTGGATAAATTAAATTGAAAACTTTCGACAGCTTTCATGAAAATAAATATTAATTTGTTATTCGCTTCTTCGCGAAGCCTTTAAAGCCGGGGATTAGCTTGTCGGGCTTTAGAAATCTGCAAGTTTCGACAACTTTAACAAGCTTAAAATTAGAAAAAACTCTAAAAGTGGGTAAAAGAAATGCAAATGGAAAAAGTGTGAAACAAAATACGGCAGAGAAATATTCTGTGACAATTACAGGATGTGGATTGTTGCAGAAACACACCCCAATTCGCATCAATGGCTGTCAGGGGCAACCTGGCAATTTTCTATATAAATCATAAGCGGAAAAAACAGGGAAAATAAAAGGAAAACAAGCTCGCTTATCGAGTGTTTAACTTTGGTTGGCCGGTGGAATGGGTTGCTTTCAAGAGGCTCAGAGTGGGGTTTCAGTTGGAAATCCACCTTTGGCGCTGGTCAAACAATTGTGTGCCTACCGCAAACTGCAGAGGGTTCCCTCATATCGATTGCAGGGTACCCAAAGCTACAATCCCCAACCCTGCCCACTCTGATGTTATGCAAAACCACCCCCAACAACAGTGCCGCCTGGCTGATAAGTAACATGGCAACAAAATGTTGAATGTTGCAAATGCCAACGTGTGGCAGCTTGTGATAGCAGCACAGAAAACTCCCAAAAAGAGGGTTGCTATTCTGTACACTGTGGAAAACAATTGGGCAGAAGACTATACAAATTAAATGCACTTGAAAATTGTATGCATACATATTTTTAGAAAAGTTTTTAAAACTTAAAATATTTTCAGTTGTGTAGGTTTATATAAAAAAAAGAGTAACACCTTTTAGTAATATCTTATAAAAAATTCCAAAATCTTTAAAATTGTTTAGGTATATTCAAAAAGCCAATAAGACCTTTTAGTGATAAATTACATAGACTTAAGAATAGTTTTAAAAATCTGTTTTAAAAGTTTTAAAATAAATTTTGGTTTAATTTCAAAGGTTTAAAACCAGTAAATTATTACTGAAATCATTTTAAAACAATTTCAGGAGACTTCCTTTTTAAGATACTTTCAATCCCTATAAATATAATATTTAATTGTTGTTTAAAATATAGTTTTACTCAAAATTTTTTACATTTTAACCATTTTATTAAATGTAAGCTCTTAAATTGGACTGCAGCTATGCTTTCTGTGCATTTTGTTATGCCCATTTTGAGTGATGTATGGGCGAAATGGGTGTTTTGGGGTGGTGAGTGGTTGAGGTGGTGGTTTCAGGTTTTGGTGGCCATGCAAATCCGTCACGGTGCGTCCGCCACTGGTCCACTGAACCCCCGAAAAATGCCACGACTATCCGCAAAAGAGGCGACGACAACTGGCACTGCACAGTGTGGGCAATGTTTTCGCAGCGACTGTGCGAATGTTAGCCCACGAGAATTCAAACTCGGCGGGGACTGGGAAAAAAAGCCCAGCATGGCACGTGTCTGCACTTTGAGCTCAAACGAAGCAGCAGCCAACTCCATTAGCGGCAGCGAGGGGGCGCCCGTGGGTTTAGGGGGTTGAAAGAGACCCACGTCGCCTGGGGCCACCGAAATGCGAAGCGAAGGGGATCTGTTTTATCGAGGGAGTCCTTGTTGCACGATTGCCGGCCCTTGCCTTTTTATTTTCGCCTGGCTCCTTTATTTTTTGCAAGCTGTTTGTTACCTACTGCACTTCAAATGCAGTGAGCCATAAACCGGATCTGGAAGCAGTCATGATAGCCCAAAGTGATCCCTTTAAGGAGCGCTTTAAAATGTAATACATTTGAAAGAGATAGAGCTCAAACTCTAATCTTATTAGGTATATACATTTTTATAATTAAGTATACAATTTTGATCTGGCAGCAACTGTTACTAATCTACATTTAAGCTATTGAATTAAAATAACGTATTTAAAATGGTTATACAACAGAATATTTTAGGTTACAAATCTTAAATTTTTTTCTTTTAAGTCATATACGACTTTTTATATATTAATTAGTTCTTTCAGCTACTTTATCTTTTCTACGTTTAAGCCATAAAAAATGTATTAAACATCTTATGCAAAAGAAAATAAAAGAGCACAAACTTAGATCATTTGCTATGTATTAAGTCATATGCGATTTTATGATCAAAAAACCTTATTTTATTCTACCAGCAACTTTATTTTCTCTACCTTTGAGCCATTGATTTTATATTCTTTTCTTTAGACTTTCACTCTTAAAATACACCCAAAAATCCATAAAGAATTAACGAACTTGAACTATTTTCTCATTTTTTCCCGGTTATTTAAGCAGCTTTAATGCCTCTTCCATCGATTCTCAATTTGGAAGATATTTCCTTTGGCATTTTTCTCATTTTCAGCTTTGGTGCCCTGATTTCTCGGCTTTTCCCGCCCCCTCCCCCTAAAGTCTCCCAATCTAGTGCTCACGTCTTGCTTCATTATTTTTTATAGCCATGGCCATTATCTATTTACATATGTCAAGCTTTTCTTTTATTAGATTTCGCATTTCCATTTTATTGGCAATTCTCGTGCAATCGCCTTCAAACTGTAATTTGGCATTTAACGCGAGAAATTCACACTTTTCAAGTTTGTGTATTAAACATCCTTCAGTGGCATTCATCCACTCTTCTGGCAAACAATTTAGCCTGCACTTTCCCCCCTGCCCAGACGGCAAACTCTGACTCTCAAACAGATTTACAATGCGATTTGCATAAATTGAGTGCTTCCTTTGAGGCCGCTGATGATGACGATGCGGATGTTGTCTACCCAGCTCCAGCTCAGTTTGGAGTTGCTCATGTCCCGGTCCCTGAGGCCACTTCCTCAGATCTCCTCAGCCTAAGACCCCCATCTTCTAGACTCCCTTTTCAAATGAATTTAAATCTCTGACACAAAAAAAACGGGCTGCCGTTTTGCAAAAGTTAATGTTTCAATTATTCTATAAAGGCACTGGAAAAAATAGGTACGAGTTTGGGTAACTATTGTGGTGTACATCAAAATATTACAGAAACATGATGTACTATCAAACTTTAATCTTTAAAAGTAAAAGAGATTTACAAAAAAATGCTATATCTATAGATTTGGTAAAAACTCATAAAAATGAGTATTTGTTTTTCTTTTAGTAAATAATGTTTAAATGATTTATTTCAGATGAAAACTAGATTATTTTCAAACAGTTACCCCTTTTCATTTTTCTTCCATCTTCTAGACTTTTATAAAATCTCTAACGTTACGTTCCAAAATTTATATATATAGGCTTAAAAGTGCACTCAAAAAAAATATATAGGAGATTGGGAAACTATCTTTAAATTAGAGACATTTTTGATACGATTTTTAATTTACAAATATAACATACTGTTTTTCTTTCACTTGTAACAGGTTTTTATTTATCTTTTTTTTTTAGCTCTTATATGACAAAGAACAAGTTCAAAGTTTTCAGAATATTTTTTTTGTGCTTGCAATTAGTTATGAACCAAATGGTCCTTTTTGCTTTTTTAAACGCACCCTTATTGATTTCCGCCCGCTGGGAATTATTTTGATTGGAATTCTTCTTGATTTTCGGTCACATTTTGTGGGGTCATTGAAGGGTTAAGCGTTTATTTTTGCATTGAATTTTCCGGTGGCCTGAGAGTGAACAATTTGATTTGACATAATTGGGGTAAAGTCAAGCGGAAGCGATTATTGTGTGCATGTGAGAGGGAGTGTTGAAAAAAGTGGGCGTGTGCACGAGCAAAGTAATTCAATTTCCCGGCTTACAGCTCTTTTTTGGCCGTCTGGTCAACGAAAAAGAGAAGGGTTTGCTTTGGCCGGGCATGTGTAGCCCATTTTTTGAACCATTTTCCTGCTGTCGCATTGCGTCAGCGAATATGAAGCCACCCCGTATCACCCACTTAGCACCCTATTTTCACCCACTCACCTGCCAACCCACCCACTTAAGCCACCCAGGCAGTTAGTTTAAACTTGTTTGCCTCAACTTTTTTCCGTTTCTAGCTGGCCTTTGCATTAAAAATGCATGCGAAAGTCGTTTGACAAAAGTTTGCCTCCATGGGAGGAAACCTTGAAGGGCAAAGGTAAGGAGTTGCCCCAAGCAAAGTTGACAGTTACATGCGGGTCAGACAAGATTCTCCCACAGTTGTGCTTTAAAATGCAAAGACTACAGGCAAAAGGGCAAAGGTAAGGCCTTTACTTCACTTAACTGCCAGACAATCGATAATTTCAGCTATTCAATTATGGGTTTCCAGGACACACACCGCACACATGCCATAACAAATCGAAATTCCCACGCTCATTGAAATAACTTCAAGACGAAGAAAATATTATCAAGTGACAGCAAAAACATCCGAGTTATGTCACACAAATGAGCAGAATGATAAGGAAAATTCATGGAAAAAATACTAGCAAAAATTCGTTGGCAAAATGTCAGGCAGAAATGTTGACATTGTTTGGCTTAAGATACAAAACACACGGACCGAATGCAAAAAATACCAGGCAAGCATTGTTGGGAGAAGTAGTTGACAAATCAAGTTTTCCTCCTTCGTATTTTTCTTGTGCATAACGAGCCCAGCTCAGAAATGTGTGTGTTTGGATTGCAGCGAGCGAAATGAAAAGATGAAAAGCAAACGAAAAGAAAATTATGAAAATGCACAAGATGCAGTAGTGCTCTAATGGAAAGGCTTAACAGCAAGCCAACTTGTCAAGTGGAAATATGGGAAAAACTCTATTTATTTTGTGAAATATATCAAACGAATGAGCAAATCTCACATGTTAAATTTGTAATTCTTTTTTAGTGAGGAAATATAAGTTAAGTTAAAATTTAAAAAAAAGACATGTTACAAATTGAGGATTAAATATTCCAAGGTTTTTCATTCAGCAACATTCTAAAAATTCTTAAATATTTAAGGTATTTTTATAAGCACATATCTACCATTGTTTCTTAAGATTTTAATCAATAAGCATTGAAAGTTTACGCAGTTCTCCAATCGCTTTAAGCTATCTAACCTAATCCAGTTAAATAAACTTAAGTCGAGGACTTAAGAAGTTAAAGTCTCATCCGCAATCCATTAGAGCCAGTCAAAGTGCCATAAATAATGCCCTGACAATGCATCAGAGGAGCCAGACACAAACACGAATCGCCATGGGCGAAGGGAAGGGATTCGAGTTGGTAGCAGAGCAGAGAGCACATGCTCACTGCACACTCCCATCCAGGCTTTTATTCAAATTGTCAACTCGAAAATGGGCTGCAAAAAAAAATAAAATAAACTACAAAAAAAAAAACTGAAAACTGAAAATCAGCACGCCAGAAAAGAACAGAAAACTGAACAGATCCGACTGTAAAGTTCAACTGAGCGTATGTGCAATGTTTGCGAATGACAATTTACGAGTGGCCAGGAAAGGACGAATGCCAGGACTCACTTGCTCCGGCACTTCTCCGCTAATTGCCAGCAAAACAAGCTCTCAAATCAACTTTACACACATGGAGAGAAATTCTAAGTCGCATTTGTGAAATTAATCAAAAAAATTTAAAATCTATTCATTATTTTGAGATTTTTTTAGAAATTCTTGTAATCATTAATTCCTATTAAAACTTATTTTTCGCATTTAATTTAAAATTATTTTAAGATTATATAAACAGCATTATAGTAGTATAGTATTGGTAATTTATTACTTATTCTTAATGGTATACAATGATTTTGAAGTCGAAAGCGAAATGCAATTTTTACAAATTATGTTCTATAAATGCAAATTGTTAAGCTACTCAGTTTTATTTTTTATTGTGCACATATTTTACTGCCAAATAAAAACTCACCCTTCCTTTCTTTTAATAAATTTTAAGTGATATTTGCTAGAGCGCCCACCGCTTATCACGTTTTAATATTAATGGCTTGGCAAACGAAGTCAGCCGGAGAATGACTCATATGCTAATTTCAGCCACAACAAATGTTTTCGAACCAACTTTGCACACCTCCAAACTTAACCCACCGACGACACCTGTCCTGTTCTGATGACATTGAACGATATGCCGCTCTTTTTTGCAGGTGAAGGAAACAAGATGTTGGCCCACTGGATAGAAAACCCCACAAAAACCCCTCCTTTTGACCAACTTTGATTGATGGCTATTACAAGTTTTCTCTTTGGTTTGTCTGGTTCTTTTGTTTTACGTTTTTTTTGTGGTTACACTCAAGGACATTCGAGAATAACTGGCGAAACTCCGAAAAGCTTTCAGTCAAATGAGGTGGGATACAGGCGGAAATACCAAAACAAGGAAATGTAATCTATTTTAGGTAAAAAAGTTTAGAAATCTGTGAGAATCAGAAGCCAATAAAATATGTAATATATTATCTCTTTCCCAAGAATTTCAATTACAAACTTTAGCAGTCTCTAAATTTAAACTTTGGAAACTCTTGAGAAGCTTACTTATCATTTGGCCAGCAACTATTTCCGGCAACAAACTTCAGTTTTTAATAAGCCTGAAAGTTTACAGAACTTTTTTTTTTTTCAAGTAATTTCCAAATTTACGACTTCATTGCTGCGCCCTAAAACAAAAACCCCAAAAAAATATATGCCCAAAATAGGAAGTAATCCAAAGAGAGCTCACACACAAGTAAAATAAAAAGCAAAAACTTGTTTATGACTTGCAAATTTCCTGTAAAAGCCAAAACAAGTGCAGCACACAAAAAATGGGACTAGAAATGAGGGAAACTTGTCCAAAGAAGCAAATCAACTTTTCCGAACTGGAAAACGAGAAGCCGGAGGAGAACGAATGACAAACGAACTAGAAATCCCCGCACTTGGGTAAAAGTAAATAACTAAGACGGAAGTGTAGCCGTTCGACCAGAGGCCAAAAGGCAGGACGAGATGAGTTGAGGTGGGTAAATGAACTTTAAAATGGATATCCCCGAGGTGGAAAGCAGAGCCGGGAACTCTCAACTAATGTAATCAAATCAAAATGAAACGCCAGCCAAGATACTAACCGAAGGCAAATTGCCAGCCAGAGATGAGCGAGTTAGAAAAGAGTTTGCTAAAGATATCACAGCCCTTTAAGTCAGCAACTTAGCTTAAAGAGTTTTATAAAACTAAATTCAAAGCTAAGCAAAAAATATTCGAATTTGATTTATATATTAAACGAAATTTGCATGGAAATAAGCATAAAAAAATATCAAATAAATATTCAAAGATATACAACAAATAACTGAATTTTAATACATTATAATTACTCAATTCACATTAATTATTTAGCTAAAAAAATAATGAACTCATTTGCTCTAAGAAAATCTATTTTGTATACAAATTATACGTTTATCCAACAAATAATTTAATTCGTAATTTTCAATTTGATTAACAACCTATCGACGCTCATAAAATTAAACAAACAAATTAAATTAGAAAGAATGATTGGCTGAAATTAAGCGTTAAGAAGTACTATATATTACTAATTATTATTTAAAATTGTTTTAAAATCCAACAATTTAATCGTGATGAAGAATATTTCAATTTACAAATCGCTCAACAACGAATCAAGCGATTAAAGTCATTTAAAGTGAACTATAAAAAATGTCACCTTATCAAAAGAAATTAAATTGAAAATTTAACTCCCATCTCTGGCGACCGGAGAGCATTGGACTCGAGGCAATCGGAAGATGGCGAAAGGAAATATTGTCATTGAAATGCAAGTCCTGTGCTGTTCCACCTGGACAAATGCAAATTGAGAGAATGAAGGAAAGGAGGAGGGACAACAATAATAATAAAAATAAAATAATAATTTGCAACAAAAGTCAGTCAAGTGCTTGGCGGTCGAGAGTTGGTTAACCGCAGAAGAGACTTTTTCCTCTTGTTGTGCCATTGTCAATATTTGCCACCGCCATCTCCGTCTTGTTTGTCATCATCATCGAAATGATGACTGCTCCACTCCTGTCTTCATCGATATGAAGACGACACAGAAATCTCAAGGCGAAGACAAATTTTTATATATATTTTCCCTTGGACTACTGAGGGGATTTGGCTGCGAGGCCTCAATCTTTTGATCACCAACGCAGCGCGCATTTCATTTGCATGCAATCATTTGTTTATTTACTTGTAAATAAAGTCTGAGAGTTCCTGCTAATGGAAACGATAACTTTTCCCCAGAACACCACTACGAGTTGCTAATTGAAGTAGTTGCCTTGAAGGAAGTTGAGTCATGGCGGGGCTCAGGTATACTAATTGAAATTCATTTTACAGTTTAAGTTGACTTTTTGAGAAGCGCTGAGAAAGGCCCTTTGTTTGCTTCTGCTACAAAAATGAGTAGTAAATTTAAATCAACATTATTTCTAACTTTCCTGCGCAGGCCTCAAACCTTTTCTGGTTAGGAAATAACACTGACCCATGGTCACTAAACAGGGTAAATGTGAAAAAAATAATGGAAAATAATTTTCAATTTGCTTTTTTCCCCCCGCTTCCTAACAATTTATTGGAATATGTTTCTCGGCCTTTTCCTGTTCTATTTTTTTTTTTTTTTTTGTGTTTTTCCACCACTTGAGATGTATATGCAGTACGACGACGGTAATTGTAGACGGCCGGTATGCGCCGCTCGTGGTTTATTATTACCCCCCACTCTAGACTTTTTGAGCTGCTTTTCCCACTCCAACTGTATGTTTTGCTCTTCTTGAGCCAGGCGGCCAGCCGAAGCAAACATTTCCACTAGAGGAAACACACAATAATATGTGAAAAAAGGAACAAATATATATCTGTATATATATATAGTATATGAAAATAAAGGAAAAATGCTGGCCAGACCCTAACAAGCGAGACAATAGCCAAAAGCTGTAAATTGTAGGCGGGGATGAGCGGCAGAGCAAAGAACAAACTGGAACAATGAACAACATACGACTGTCTAGCGGAATGTCTACTACTGCTCCTAAAGCAGTCTCAGCGAAACTGTAATTAAAACTGTGCCTGCCAAACTGTGCAGAGTCAAGAGTGTCAAGTGCAAGGATATGGAAAAGAATTTCCAAGGCAGATGCTCGGGGGGAAAATCAGGCTCAAGCTAAGAAGGAAATCATTTTACGGCCGCATGACAGACAATAAACGAAAACAGGAAAACATTATGGGGGCGTTGCGTTGTTGGGTTGAAGGTTGTGATGGAAGGAAAAGAGGACAAGGAAGCCATTACCTCGATGCAGGTGCCACATTTGTTGTGAACAGACACACACACATGCACCCTGAGTCAACACCTTGAACCAGTTTAAGTGAAAAGAAAGAAGAAATTATGGCAGAGTGAGCGAGTGCGCTGGAAAGCTCAAAATAATGAAGTGCGAGGGCGCCGACACTGACATTTTCCTGAAGACCGGGAAAGCCCTGATGACGTGAAGGCGTCCTGCCCGGCAAGCAAAAGTCATTAGCGAAGCACATGACATGGCCAGAAGAGCACAGTGCTCTTAGGTTAAGGCAAATTAAATGAAAATAAAATTAAAAGGCAGACATTAGTAACAAGGTACTACCTGTAAGGTTAACTTGTTGAGAGGCGCAGAGAGGGGCGATGTGCTAGATGATTATTTCCACACATTCGAAAAGACAGGTAAGATAATGTATTACTTTCTTGCGATACATTTTGTAGACATTTTATAGATACATCTTATTTGACCAAATTCCACCTTAATTTAAAAGAAAATAACGTCAAATTTGTGAGAAGCGCGGAGAGAGGCGATTTTGTAGATGGCTTGTAGGTTAGATATTTTTTTTTTCATAATATTCGGTAGATTTTTAACAGATGCATATTATGCCTCCATTATGCTTTATTAATAATCTAATTATATTATTTAAGTAAGGTATATTTGTTTAAACCTAGACCAGTGTACAGCTGGGTGGCCTTTTTGGCTAGATTTGTGGGGTAAATGCCGACAGTTGGAGCTGTCAGGAAATGCAGCAAAGTTGCCAGCCTTAGGCTGAAGAAGAAATTCTACACGTGAGTGGCGGCCAGGCAAGGCAGGCCACTCCTCTGCAATCTTGCCTCCTGTTGTCATGTGGATGTGCCCCATGTCAAATATTTAACACTTGGTTTATTTTGCATTTGTTTCGGCTCCCTGTGGCACATGGAAATTAAATGTTTACGCTTTTTGTGGCAGCAAGTGGGCGGCGACGACGACGTCGACGTCACCAACTCAAGAGGGCAGCGCTGAAGTGGATTTCATGGGGCAACAACCAAATGGCAACCAATTTGCTTGCGACTCTCAGAACTCCACATTTTCATATCCAGCCAGCTTTATTCGCCCACGCAATCAATGCGGCAGAATATTTCACAATTGCAGAAACGCAATCAGAAATCAGGCATCGGGAATCGGCAGTCGGCATTCAAACCAAATGCCGGCCAAATCACGTAGCATAATATTTTGTTATTTTGTCGGTCTGAGCACCGTGTGTCTGCATTGCATTGACAGTCATAAGTCTGTGGGATATGCCACAGAATGGAAATCGAAATCTATGTGCAAATGCAGATTTTCAAAGTCACGCGCCACCAAACAGCGGAGAGCATGGGTGAAGACCCGCGCCACCACAAATGGCTAAAAGTCAGACAGCAATCGATGATGAGCACATAGAAGGGGTAAAGGGGAATAAAAGACGGACTGTGTAGCACAACATAGAAATTTGCAGAATGCTCTTTGGCAAACGAGCTTTGAATTCAACCATTTTTTGATTAAAGTGGGAATAAATTTGAGAAGAGGTTTATTTAATGTTTGCTCGAAAGTGAGGTAAATATTTTGAGACGCATTTCATTGTGCTAGGTTTGGTTAGCTTATAGATTTATGTTCTACAACATTTCACAATCTTACTCATGTATAATTTAAAGAAACGTGTATTTGAATTTGGGAGGAACTGTATAGCATAACATAGAAATCAGCAGAATGCTCTTGCAAACAAGCTTTAAATTTAACGAAGAGGTAACGTAAATGTTTTGAGAAGCGCGGAGAAAGGTGTTTTGTGCTAGTTCCAGTAAGCTTGACTTAATCAGAAACGCAGAGAGAGGATGATATCTTTAATCTTAAGTGATGTTGGGTACTTTTTTAAATTGCGTGAGTTTAATAAATATAAGATTCATCTAACTTTTTTCTCATATTCAACATATTCATATTCAACAATCACGCTAGCCATATAGTGTAGCCTTTATAAACTCATATCTCCTATCGGCAGCCACAATAAGGAACATCAGTTGAGCCTGAGAGTCTTGACGCCGCGCGAGACGCCAGAACATTTCTATTAAAATGCGAAAAGCCTTTTGTGGCCGCCCCCCATTCCCAATTCTTCTTAGCATTTTCCTTGTTTATGCGGTGTCTGGCTGGCTGTGTTTATCGCCAAAGCTCCAGCTTTTTCTGCTGCTGTTGGCAGTGCACTTTGCATGCACAAATCAAAATAATCGGAAAGGGAAGAGATTGTTGGAAGAGAAAGAGCACGGACGTGATAGAGTCTTCGTCTTCCGATCACAAATGTCGTGAAAGTTGTTTGACGTCAGCATAAGCCACCGAAAATAAACAATACAACAAGGGAAAAAATGCAGCGGCATAGATAAACAATAAACAAAGACACGACGAACAGCAATGGCAAATTGAAAACTGCATTAAGAAATGGCAACGGATAGGGGATGCAAAGGAGGATCCCTTGACATTCACTACAAAATTCAGAGTCATTGAACGAGTTGAAGACAACGACGAAAAAGAAATTAAAGAACAACCAAAAGATGCCAAAAATAAAGTTGTAAAGAAAATAATGGGACCCAGACAAAGTGGCGGCAAACAACATTAGCCATACACTTTAAAATATTTTTTAAGGTCAGGTCTTTTGATTAATAAACTTTAATTGGTTTGGAAAGTATTTTCTCTAGCCGGACACTTGCAAATATTATTATAAAAAAATATAATTTACATAAACTTTAACTTTACTTATTAACTTATGAGTACATTGTTTTTCCGTAGCTAAGGTGTTCGTTTTGAGAATCTAGTGGAGAGGCGCTTTTTAAGCTTCTCTCCAAACAAAGTTTATTAATATAAACATATTTCTTCCTTAAATAATAACAAAAAAATGTTTCTCTGTAGCTAATGGCAAAATGACTCTCAAACTGCTCCAGCCTAATTGAATTCTAACCGCGTTGCCAAACAACAGACAACAGAAAAAAAAAACAGTACACGCAGCCAAAGAAACCAAACAACGAAAATAGTAAAAGCCGCATTGAAAACAAAATTTTTACGATTTACGTCGGAAGGTTGTGAATTTCACTTAAAATACTTTTATTATGGGCGGTGAGCCTCCAAAGAAAAAAAAGGGAAAAAACCGGGGCCCCTGCTCGCATTCGAGGCACGTTTTCCAGGCAACGTTGACGCTTGGCCTGGCATAAAAAATCTTTGGTTTTTTCTTCTTCAGCTCCAGACAACCAGACAAGCAGACAACACATGTACCTGTAATGGGGCCCATTCGACAAGAGTCGAAACAGCAGCAACAGCAGCAACAATGAGCCGTTTAAAAACAAATTATCGAACATGTACGAAACGCCTGTCACCGGCAGAGAGTAAAATAATAAAATGGAATAAGAGAAAAATGTTTATGGACAGTCAATGATAGTCGGCGAAAATGCAGAATAATCCCGGGCACACGAGGTCCCAAGGGGTTAAGCTGTCTGTAATGGGGAAATGTGTTTGGGGATCGGTGAAAAAAGATAAACACACATAATTGACAGAAGTAGAACAAAGCTAGTGATGTAATGCAACTCAGGGACTGCCAGGTAAATTTTTAAGTGCTCGTAGTTCTCTTTTAAACATTTAACAACACATCTGTATTTATTTTGTAAACATTTCATTTCATTAGCTATTTTAGTGCCCACCTAATGTTTTGTCATAATTTTAGTTGTAAACAGATAAAATCTTTAAACATTTTTAAAGGTTTTGACAACCAATGAATACAAAAATATAATAGTAAAAATAAATATCTGACTATTGCATTCAAAATATTATATTAAATATTTAAAAGAAATATTTAATCAAAATCTTAAATGATATGCATATTCAAATCAATGACTGAGTCTTAAAATATTTTAATAAATGTGAAAATTGTTAGAATTAAAATGGTTCATATTTGATGCATTTTATTTAAGGAATATATGGTTTACATTTAAATTACAATTTCAGATATTAAAATCACATCAAATATTTGTATTAACTACATTTTTTTATCAAAACTAAAATATGTAGAACCATTTCCCATTGCCTTAACCCTTGACCCCTTAGCCATTAAACCCACACGCAGTTCAGTGCCCAGTGCCACTCATCAATGTCACAAACATAAGCGCGGAAAAATCGAGAAAAACCCTTAACGTGAGAGGTCTCACTAAAATTGCTCAGAAATTCGTGTAATAAAACACAGAAAATACCCGAATAAATTTCTTTTCAACGCGTTGAGGGCGTACAAAAATCTTCCGCTTTATGGATTTTGCGCTGGTTACATGTAGCATACTATATATGAGTATTTTTTCGTATAACATATTTAATAGTGCAGCATTTTTAATGGGGAAGGGAAAAACTGCATTAAATATGCTTAAGCGAGCGAGAGGTCATGTGCGTGATTACTCATACGACGTGTGGCCGTCGCGGAGATCATCATCTCGCTGGCATGCCGGAAAATAAAACTGAAACGAGCTGAAAGAACGTTTCATATCAATGACATGACATATTAAACGGGCCACCAAAGCGGATTTGTCCACACATACGTATAGTACTTCAAAATCTTTAGATAAGTTGGGGCATCGGAGGGTTAAGGGGAAAGGCGGCGGGTTGGTGGTGCTAGGTGGGCGGGGCCGATGGCATCTGTAGCGTTTTCTGCTCTTCACAAATCAGAGGGTAAATACAATGCTGAAAGGCGATGAGAAAGCGAGAAACGATGCGTGTTCTGATAGCGGAATCTGCTCAGTGGCACTTGAATGAACGGTACAGTGTTTACTCGATATGAAGTTTATAGAAATATTGCTTTACACTTAAAACAACCTTTTTTCACGCCATAATGTAACTATAAATTCGTTGAACAACTAATTTTCCATTATTTATAAGTAAGAGTTTTATTTTAAATTATCAACTAGTGTTTGCATTAGTAAATACAATAGTTTCGGGAAAATTTTTAATTTGTTATATTAATTGTCCTAAAATATGTTGAGATTTTTAACTAGTGTGAGAAAATTCATCATCTTTTGCATGAGAGCTTCTTGTATATAGGTATTTATTTGAAAATATTTAAAAACGGTGAAACTAATCTCTTTTTTTTAAGAAAATAATTAAGTTTCCTTCTAAAATATTTTGAAAAGAATACAATGAAAGAGAAAGAGTTGTTTCAAGAAGTTAAAATTAATATGTTAAGTGTGTTCCAATGTGTTCACCTTGTTCTAAATTAAACAAAAGCTGCATAAGTACTTATAATTTACAGTGCCTTGAACGAAAGCCAGTCAATTTGTTTTAAATTGATTTTTAATCACTGCCAAGGTGTTTTCCAAATCAATTTAAAGCCTATGACCCGCATTTTTGTGCAGAAAACCTCAGACCCCACTTCATGAATCATGCGCAAAATGAAAAAAAATCCCCTCAAAGCAGTTATCACTGTATCAGCAGCACATATGCGGGCAGGGTCCAGTTGAGCTCATCTGTGGGCATTGAAAAGACCCGGAAAGTGAGTGTGGGAGATACCACACTATATATAGAGGGTGGAGTAGAGTTTTCTGGGAGATAAAAGCGAGACGATGGAGGAAGCATCAACAGTCGGCGGCCATTAGCTGCTTATCGCGCTTCGTCTTCGGCTGCTGATTCTTTTATATACTATACATTTTTTCTTTCCTGCTTTTTTTTGTCATTGAGAAGAGTAGGACTGAAAATAGCAGCGACAGTGAGAACTCAAGTGTAAAGTTATCAAGTGGCTGCGACTGGCAGCCAGTTGGACGGACACAAGTCAAGGGTTAAAGCCATAGACAACGTGGAGTGTGTTTGGCCATGGCTTGTGACATAAAATGTTATCAGAAAGGATTATGACAAGCCTTCGAAAACGAGTAAAAGAATAAAAACAAAGTAAAGAGCGAGGTGAAACACTGTGTAGAGAACTGTATCACTGGCACAAAGAAATAGAGACGACAACGATGATGATGATGATGATGATGATGATGATGATGATGATATAGCCGACAACCAAGTGTCAAAGTCGGACATTCGACGCCATAAAATATTAACACCGATAAGGAGCAAAGGAGCCTCTAGTTATCTCAAGAATCTCACTTCAGCAGGCAAAGTTATCCTCTATTTCTTAGGAAAAAAAAAGATAGGAGGTGGGATAAGTGTCACAATTGTTGGTTAAACAAGTTGAGGATCTTTCACTTGAGTTTGGAGGAGTTTGTAGCTATTTCTCTACCTAGTTCGGCAAATTTAAGTGGTTTAAGTGAAGTTTAAAACGAAGTTTGCGAGAAATTAGGCATTAGAAGGCTTTCACAGACGTTTCTCAGTTAAAAATAAATAATCTTTACTTTAACAAAATTAAAACATTAATAAAATTCTTTTTATTTATAAAAAACGCAAAAAATTTATAAAAGTATTCATTCTTTACAAACATGACTGAAATTCGATGTGAATAAATTTATCAGCACAAAGCGGCTAAGCCCAAACCTGAGAATAAAACTGCAACTATGTTTTCTTACCGTTAAACCATTTTATATACATAATCAAAGAACACGAACACAAGAGCCATGACTCCAATGAATCATTCTCAGTTATCTAAAGCTCAACGAGAAAAAAAAACACAAGATGACAAAGAAATCTCGATCGCTGCAAGTAAATGTATATGTGTTTCCAGTTCTGTACTTTTCTGATCTATGGAATGCACTCATCCAAAGCTGAAGAGGAAGCGCCGTGAATTTCCTAGTTAACTGCCAATTACACAGGAAAAAATTATACTTTACAAAGGAAATTTCCATAAAAATCCAAAGTTGAGGATAAAGTGCCTCTCTGCTATTCTAAAAATGTTTAGCTTATTCTTACTTGAGATAATAAAACTTATTAATGATGTCTTTTCAAAACAAAACTGATTTCCCTACTTGACTGCAAGCTCTCTCTGCGATTCTCAAATTGCTTGGGTAATGGTTCCAACTTATTGAGGATATTAATTTACGGTTTTTTTGTCAGGTGTAGGTACTTTACTTCTTGTGCAGCGTCTTATAACTTCATAACTTTTATGGCCGGCAAATGAAGCAGTTTAGAAGGAGCGACAGTGAGATACAGACACATAGCTTGGTATAATTAAAATGGAGGGAACACAAGCGGCAGCTCGTGCTGCAATTAACGATAGTAAAGCTGCAAGTATCAGTTCGCTGACAAACAACCAAGACAAGTCCAACAGCTACTAGTAACTACTGTTAGTGGGTTGTTGTAATGGCCTTGGCAGACAACTTGCAACTTGCAACCCGAGTTACATTCCTTGGTTTAAATTTTTATCATTTTTCAGTTGTTTTACCAGCTGCTGCTGCGTCAAACTCCTCAATAATGCAATGAAAACATTTAAAACTTCAGCTGAAATAAAGTAAACTTTACTAGTTCTGTTTCTTGTTTTTGGGTAATGCAACATTTATGAGCCGAGGCGAACACAGAAGCTGCTCCCAAATGGCAAAATCGTGAGAAATTGTTTCAATGCTAGCTCAAGTTGCAGTTGAAATTGTTTCCGCTTGAAGGATTGCCCAATTGTTGATGGGGGTGTTGTACCAAAAGTTGCAACTCCGAGGAGAAATCCCTGACATATTGGACGCGGTGGAGAAAATTCGCTAAAAATTTCATCTTTCATCGAAATGAAATAGTAAAATTGCTCACTGAACATGAGTTGAAAAGTTGATGGAAGAGTGATAGATAAAAGAAAACTAGATGAAGAATGTTTTGGTAAGAAATAAAAATTTAAAATATTTTTTTATTCACTTTTGATAGATAAATAATCCTTTTTTCTTTGAATTATTACTAATTTGCAAATTTATCCTTAATAGAAACCTTAACAAGATTTTCAACCACCTTTTGAAACCATATAAGGCCCATATTTTCGGTCTTTCAAAACAAAGGCACCGACACAAAATGTCAATTAAATACTCAAGCCAAATATGGTTAGATATTCTGCCAAACATGACCATTAATCAGCTATTCAGGGGCTTACCTTTAAAATCGAACTTTGTATTACAATTCATACCACCATATCTTTAACTACGCCCCTGACTAGGCCGCAAAAAAAATACTAAATCGCTCCGCTTATGGGAAGAATAACAGCTGTTCGCCGAACTAGTTTCTGGAACAAGAAATGAAGGCAGCAAAATATAAAAAAAGCTAAACAAAACCGAAAATAAAAAACATTTTGCGTGGGCGTTAAAAGACAATTAGCCGCATGCCGCAAAATCAAGCAACCGAAACGGGTTTTTCAGTGAGTCAACATGATGCAAACTATACGGGTTTCCATGTCATGCCTAAATAAACCATCATAAATGCATGGCAAATTTTATGAAATTCCAAAAATTACTGAATACTCTACTAGTATTATTATTTTAGCTGATTACTATTACTTTTATCATCGCCAAAGCGAAAAGGAAAACTAATTACCAATAAAGTTGAGCGAGGACAAAAATAGTAAATGACCTTAGTAGGGGAAGAAGAATTTCCCACTTTATTTAAATAAAGTTAAGTTGGTTGCGTTTAAAAATTTTCACGCATTTATACTCACGTGTATTTTTCCATTTCATGAAATAATTGCATAAAATGGCCACCGTATAATCACTATCCGCATTCGATCAAGTAATTTATCAAAATTTGTTTACACTTCCCACCATTTTTTGCACATTCCGGGCTCTTTTGTCTGTCAAATTGCATTTGACTGGCAACGAGTGCATTCAATTACCCCAACGAAAACGAAAAGAGCTGAACTGACAACCCATCAAAAGGCTTTTTTAGACCATTAAAAGCTTTTTCCACCAATGGCAACACCAAAAATCGATAAGTTTCTGTCTGAAAATGCGAATTTATTTTGCATCTACTTTTTCTGTGTTTTGTATCCGTTGCGGTCTGGCAAAAGAAACGTTTTTTAAATAAAAATTGCGTCTTACCCATCGTTTTTTATTTGGGAATTGTGTTTTGGTCAGAAAAAACTGAAGTACAGAATTGAGGAACTGCAGTTTTTGTTCGTCTAAATGCAAAACTTCGAGATGGAATGAGTTGACGGGTTGTATTTTTTGGACGGAAAGTTGATTTTAGTTGGGGTTTCTTGAGACAGGAAATGTTTTGAATTGATAACAGCTGCGAAAATATTTGATGTTTTAAATGGGAAAAATTTAAGTGGAATCGGTTTTTTAACGCTGCAGTTATAGGAATTAAATGACAACAAATTAAGATGAATTGGTTTTGATTTCCTATGCATTCAAATTATTTCAAATTGATGGGAAACTACATTTTCTCTTCATCATATTCTAAGCTTCCACTTTGTATCTAATTGACTTTTGACATTTTCTTTAACGCCTTCTTGATTTAAACAAGTTTTTCCCAATGCGCAACTTCAAAAGCATTAATACATTTAAAAATATATATAGACTATTGCATTACCATAACTAACTATTGTTTGAAAAATACTGCTCCCACATGCCACACAAATCACAGAATGACTCAACTTCATTGAGAGATTTTTTCCTGGGAATATTGACAAATCAAGGCAACCCAACCAAAGATTTTCTCTTGAAATTATTTAATTATAACAGAACGATTATTAATTTGTACTCACTTAATCTGCCAAAGCTATGCGATAGCCTCTTCTTGAGCTTCTGAAGGGCTCCTCCCTTTTTCTCTCGCATTGTGACGCCTGAAAGTAAATAGGAAAAAATTTACATAAATACATTTATGCAAACAAATCACTTAATTGCGCTGAAATGTGAGAGATTTATTAAGTGACATTCAGTGATTGCATAATGATGGCTCCAATCAAGATACATGTTGGGAAAACTTCAAAATAAACAAACAGAGGAAACAAAACACAGATTTCGTTGTTATAAACGAACATAAATCAGTCGAGCGTGGTCTTCCATAATAAACAGTGTGACCCCAGAGATAGAAAATTGGGGAGGGGACTGCATTTCCATTTCCCCAAATGAATAACCAACAAAATTTTACACCAACTAAAAATATTCAGCCGAAAATAGAAATGCACTTCTGAATTTATTTTTGTATTCGAGGGGGAATTTCCCTATTCCCTCTAGAATCCATCTGTATAATTAAGTTTTCTTTTTAACTCTGTTGTTTGTGGAAATGATCAAATAATAACATTTAGCAAAAAGTGCCTATTTAAATGTTCAGTGAGGCATGAAAATTGGTTTCTGTTTTCGTTTTTTAAGGGGTTTTCAATGGGAGGCGTGTCTGGTTTTCCTGGTTTGTTGATTGTATTAATGATTTTAGTTTGTATTTTGTTTTTTTCGCTATTTTTAGAAGGCACAGAAATGAGAATTTTGTGGTTAGATGAAAAAGTAAAGCAAGTGGGTAAACAGCGGCAACTATTAAACTTGTACTGCATAATAGCTTAACTGATTGCAAAAATAAAAATCGAAATTCAATATTTTATGTGTTAGAAAATACATTAATTGTTTGATTTTATCTAACTCCTACATCTCTTATTCAAATTTCCTCATTTACACTTCCTCATCACAGAATTCCCGGTTTCCATTGGATTACCGCCATCCGAATAAGGAAATTGGCACTTGAGCAATCATTTGTCAAACTCTTCACAACTCTTAAGTCACTGTTCTGACACTGATTGAGATGACCACTCCAAAACGACCTCCACAAAGCCCCTACAACCAATAAAATATTATCCACTCCTCGACTGCCCACAAAACTACTATAAGTAACAACATGGAAACCAGTTTTGTTCGAGAATAAAAGCGACTTTGACAATTGCATACAGAAAATAACTTACTCGCTTTATAAAATGTACATATTTCTCGTTATTTATTTACCCATATGTGAGCCGTGTTTAATCAGGCGATAAAGTGTGTGCAATTCTGTAGTGTTGAGATAACTTCTTGTTCGATCCCCCTGAGTATTGTTTGGTTTGGTTGGTTGTCTTTTCGAAAGCAATTTGGCTTAAACAATGCAAGAAGCAAGTCAAGCCCAAGCAATTTATGGCTATGGAGTGCTTTGCATACCCACTTCCCATTTTTCCCCCTCTTTTCAACTGCAACTCAATTACGGGGGCCATCGGAGTCATAACTATAAGCTGTTGTTGACTTCTAGAATGGCTATTCAAAAACATAACCCGAGGTTTTCGAAAAGGGGGAGGTAAAATGACAACAAAGAACCGGAACACAGGAAGGAAAAATTGGGAATTTGGTGTTTCTTATGTGAAAAAACAAAATTTTAAAATAAATTTTAAGATTTTTTAAAGTACGAATATTAAATTCAATAAATTCATTTTCGAATATTAAATTCATTTTTGTATCCCTTATAAAAAAATACTTTTGTTAATGTCTTATCTTTTTAAACTTTTTATATTTTTGCAAACAAAATATATTTTAACAGTTTTTAAATTTTATCATAATTTAAAAAAATCTTTTGACATGGAATACCATTTTTCCTTAAAATATATTTTTAGATTTTACAGAATTATAAACATTAACATAAACATTATAAATATTTATATCTCATTAACACAATAATACAATTTTCTCTTTGTGTATTACCAACAAAGAGGACCATATAGATGCATTGTTTTTGTTGTTGTCTATATAAGTGAACTGGAAATATGATTATGATGGTGATGCTGATGCTAATGCCGGTTGACAGAGCCAGACACACCAAACCGAACCGGGCGGTTGCATACAAATGACACTCACTGTGCACAGTGATTTGCATAAAATGGCGCCAGCCTTAATAGTTTTTGATAAATTGTTGTCAATATTGCAGGCAGCCCACCCCTTAAAACATGGAGTTGTTAAGAGAAAACTTATTTAATTAAAGTGGTGGCGGTGGCGGCAGCTAAAAGTTTGTACTCCACGATAAAGTTGCAGTTGCAAAACTGGCATTGCATTAATGAGTTGCATATGCAAACATCAAAGTTTGCAATCAAAATCAATGTCAGCGCCAGACGACGACGACAAATTGTGGGCAACCAAGTTCCAGATCAAAGGCGAGCGATATCGCATAGTACTATATATATATATATATATATGTATACTTCACAGACAGGTAGAGTTGAGTGGCATTGAGTGGGTTCAATAGCCCAGAGGCTCCAGCGCCCATCCGCCCATGATATCTGTCGGTTGGGGGCGTGGCCAGTCAGGCGTGCCACGAGAAAAAATAGCAAAAGAGCACTGAGAACTGAACAGTCACTCCTGGAAATGTTCGTTAATGTCTGTGACATCTAATTAGACAACAAATAACGAGGAGACACGAAGCAGGGAAAAACAAATAATCAAAAATTCAAAAGGTAGGTAGAAAGGCAGGTTCTATTGACTTGCCAGAGAAATATGGAAATTGTTGGGCGCAACTAATAGATTGGATAACATTGCCTTATTAGGACAATTGTGTTTACTCAAGAGTTCTATGTCAAACGGTACTAAAAATAGTCCAATAACTAATTATATTAATTATTATGTATATATACTATATATACTATATACTATGTAGTGTATAGTTTTTAAAAAACAAAAAACTTATGGAGCAAACTTTTAAGAGTGTATTTTTTATTTCTAGTATTATTTAGACCACCCATTTAAAGTCCTTCAAAATATGCGATAAACAAACAATGAAAAAAATTAAATTTAAGAGCTTTGCTTATATAAATGTTTACGGAAAACTTATTCCCGGAATTGTATTACTCGAAAATATCTGCTGCTGCATCAAGTCAAATTAACCCAATTTATTATGCCTAATAGTTTGTAAACTGTGCAAATAACCTGCTCGTGTTTATCCTATAACAGCGGACGAACAAAGTGTCTTCTTTCGAAACGCATCCATTACCCAAAAACAGACCGGCAATTACCCCCTCAAAGAAAACGGCAGTCAAACAGTTGACACAAGCCAAATGATATGACGAGCACTTTCCAAATTTCTTGTTAATGACGTAATTACCTTCAGTAGAGCAAAACAAAGGCAAAAAGAGCGCCAGCCGGCGAGGAAAAGTGGAAAAGCGCGAGACAGGCGTGAAAATCGTGAAGCCACACGACGTATACGTGACATTTTGGCCACGACACACGGCAGCTCATTCCACAAATGTGACCACAAAAATAGTTACATTTAACAAAATTAAATAAATGCTAAGTCCAGATAACACGATTACTTTTAAAACCACAAAAAAACGTGCTAATTTTTTAAAACAAAATAAAAATATTTTGATATTCACAAAATAATCAAATCGAGTTTTTGGAAAAAAGCCTACAACATGTATAAGTGGTATCTGACAAAGTTGTACCAGACAAAAAAGATTTTATTAATACAAATATATACAAGGTTTAGTAAATAAAATTTCAACGTTTAAAAAACTCAAAAATTAGAATAATACAACAAAATAATAAAAAATTAGACTGACATTTCATTTAAATAATTTTTTTTTCATTTCATACAGTTTGTACTTTTAGGATTAATAATAAGAGTTTCAACAGAAAGTAATAATACTAGAGATCCTATAGATTTAAACACATCAGCAGATATATATGCTTTTCCCTTGTACTCCATCCCCTGGCTTTTCGCCAACGTGCACACACATTCTCTGATTCAATGCAAGGGAAAATAGAATGCTGAAGAAAAAAATACTAAAAAAAAAAGGAAAACAAAATAAGGAAAAGAAAAACTGTTGCTAGCAAAAATATTTTGACACTTTTCGACGACAAGCAGCTGACTAATTGCGAGAGTTTTGCTCTTTTGGAGAATGCCTATAAAAGTCTCTAAAAATAGAGAAAGAGTGGAGTGAAATGCAGTAGCGACAGCTGACGGAACTGAAAGTCCAAGAATGCTCGATGATTAAACGGCTTATAAATGACGCGGTCATTTTTTGGCCGACAAAAACTTCCAGCCAGCACAAAAAATTCCTGGCTGAAAATAGGTAACAGATGGCCATAGGAAAAAACACAGACACGTGATAAAAGATAAAAAAAATGAACTGGGAAAGCCACAGTTTCCATCGATTTTCAACCTTTCCTTTAGTTCATGACCCTACTAAACTCGACAGCAAATTGATTTCAAACTTTTATCAATATTAAATGATATGAAGGAGACGGAGTTGCAAAGTCTCAGTTCAATTAAAACACATTTGTAACTAATTAATTGTGGAATAATGAAATTTTTAAAGCGGATAAAGCTTAAGCTAATTAAAATAACTGTAAGCCAAAAGCAAATAATTTAAATATGAAAAACTATTAGAGCTCAGCATATATACAAT
This sequence comes from Drosophila gunungcola, assembly GCF_025200985.1. Classification (NCBI taxonomy): domain Eukaryota; kingdom Metazoa; phylum Arthropoda; class Insecta; order Diptera; family Drosophilidae; genus Drosophila; species Drosophila gunungcola. The sequence continues at coordinate 3,896,984 of NW_026453180.1, read as the reverse complement.
CATCTTAATTTATTTGTGAAAATTCTTAAATTGGTTGTATCATTAGCACATAAAATTACTTAATACATTTCATTTAAATGCCAAACTTCACGCAATCATAAATTTTCAGTTTCGCTGGCCTTAACCCTTGCTTGGCCAAGCTTTCTACGCCTTTGGCAGTCCCATCCATCAGCGTTGTCATAAAACACACGCATCATTTATTCACCAGGCAAATAATAAAATTAAAAAACCATAAAAAACACAGCGCCCAGAAACCGTGATTATTTAGTTTTTGAAATATTCATGCGGCCCGAGGGCAAACACAAATTTTATTACCATATAGAACTATTTTTTATCGCCAGCTCATCAAATCTAATCAAGTAAAAGTCGGAGAAAGGGAGAGTTTCCTCAAAAGATGGGGCGTGGTGGATAAGAAAACTGGGTAGGAAATTAGTCAACCAGTTGCATGTTTTCGTAATGGAAAAAAAAAGAAAAACATATATATTTGGGTGAGTGTATTGGCCACCTGTTTTAATAGTATTTGCACACGGCACCGCAGCAACTTTTTGACTGGAGTTGCGTGCTTACGAATAGTTCATTTGAAACTTGCCGAAAAGCAGAAAATTTGGCCGAAAAGTGGTACCTGCCAAAACCGATCTTAATTAAAATTGAAACATTTTTTTTAAAGAAAATAAAAGAGAGCAGAAACATCTGTTATTATAATTTATTTAGTTATTTATTATTATAATACATTCAAGCATTGAAATGGAACTAAACTCTTTTAATTACCCACAAATCTGGTATTCATTAGGTGTTCTATTTTTATTGTTACAGCAGCTGTATAAACCTAATTACTTTCGTGACCGACTTTGGAAAAATATTAAATTAAGTATGGATTGTAAAATAATATGCTGATAAGAAAAAAGTAGGTTGGGTTGCAGTTGCATGGGATAAGAAAACAAATGAGGAATATAAAATCTCTAGGCTTAAAAAAACTGTTTGAAAAAGCAATATAAATTAGGTAAGAGCTCGTTATTCCAATTTTTTCCTTTAAACTAATTTGTTTATATGTAGTAATATAGTAAACTTTAGCTCACACGTTTTTATTTAGAGCTATTAATTTTTTACTATTTTCCCTGTTCAGTTTATTAACTTAAAACGTATGATCGAAAAATAATTCATACACGATATTTAACAGCCCCTGGTTGCACTTATTTGATTTAATTAATATGAAATGTGCATCGTATGCAACGATTTCAATATTGGCAGTAAATCTAAACTAAGTTTCCATCATAAAATAGTCATAACTCTCTAATTGATTTAGCCATCGAATGACAGCCTCAAAATGTAATCAATTTGACATTGTATGTTTGCAATGTAAAGGCGGCATTCATAATTAGACAACTAAAAACGACTTGGGAAAGGAACTAATTAAATTGTATTTAGCCTAAAAGCAACACCAAAACTAGTTGGCCACTAATAAATCAGGCGGAGATAGAAACCGATATTCCATAATTAGTTTCGGATGCGTTTGTTTCACGTTTCATGTTTGCTTTCGAGATAAAAGCGGTCTGGAGGTTGGGGCTTGTGGCTTATGGCTTATCGCTGTCCATAAAGCATACTATAATGTCTGATTAAATAAATGATTTCGATTTGCCTCGGGCTGTGACGTCAGTTCTGTTCAGTTCAGTTCAGTTTGCTGGCGGCAATCCTCTTGTCTTGGGTTCAATGTTCTCTAATAAACAAAAATAAAGTTCAATTCGACTTGAATTAATATCAATTGAGGAAGGAGGAGTCGCTTTTCAAACGGGTTTCAGAGTGAAAATAAAAAGGGGGATAGGGCAGAGAGAACTGGATTGCACAATTTTTCAATTAAATGCAGTTTCTGCTTCTGGCAGTCGCATTTATATAACTCTTCTCTTTTATTTCTTTTTTTGCTTGTGTCAAAATATTTACGCTTAATTTTAATAAAATTTACTTTGAGGCCTGCCATTCTTCTCTTCGTATTTGTATTGCATTTTAAACGGGGCTTTTGGTGCATATACAATATATTTTAAAATATGCATTTATTTATTTGCTTTTTTTTAAGGCAGTGCATCAAATATATAAATGAATTTTTGCTGATTTTTCAAGTGTGTGTATGGCTGAAAAGGATGAGCGGCAGGAAGTTGGATGGTGGAATTTAAATTGAGAGTTGAATTTATGGGGGAATTCCTTTTTTATCCAGCGAATATATATGCGAATGCACGACGAGCGAAACACAAATAAATTATTGACAACTTACGGAGAAAAATTTAAGATTATTGGGACTAAAAAAGCAAATAAAGCTTCTCTAGGTGTACAGTCAAAATGAAAATTGTTGTAAAAGACAAATCTGAAAAATGGAATACTAAAAATAAATTTCCTACTATTGAATTTAAATTTTTTAATAATATTAAATTATAATATTAATACGAAGAATAGTTTCTATTTGATTTAAAATCATTTTATTTCATTTAAATATGGTTTAAATTTAAATAAAATTTTCAGATATTAAAATCAATTTCGAAATTAGTCATTTACAAAGTTTTAATATTTTCATATTCAAAATAAATTGATTAAAAACAAATTCAGGAGTCAATACGTTTTTCTACCAGTATAGCAATCACAAGCATTCTTTAAAACCCATCCAAATTTTTCCATTTCCTTTTCCAATTTTTTACTGAACTTGTTTATATTTTAAGAGACTATGAACAAAATAAACAAACGCTTTATTACACTGTGAATTCCGTTTAGCTAAAAATAAAACCGAGAAACCATAACAAATGCCAATTAAAGCCAAATCAATATATATAAAAAGTGAAGCATCAACTTTTTGTTCATCTTCGAAAGAATTCCTCTTAGCAGGAAATTCAAGTACAACAGGGTAGGAATTTTGTGTGCTCTAGTGATCAAACAAAAAGATACAGTCATGTGTTATGTGGATTATTTATGATGTGTATATACGCACCGGCACCAAAATTATTGTTGTTAATTTTAGTGGGCTGACTGATTAATTCGGCCATGTTGCTGCTGTTTAAAGACGAAAACGAAGGAACGCTCTCACAGTTCAGTTTATTTAAATGTTGTGTAATTGATTATTTAGTTGGGCAAACACACTCGTTTATGGCACGCATTTCTTTGGTTTTATTTTTTTTTTCTGTTTTGGGGTTCTTGTAAATTTCACTGGGTTCGAAATCCGATGGAGATATATGAACTCCACACACTGCACACACTCTCGATTGAAATATATGGGTTTATCTATATTTTTTATCAGACGCTGACGCCGAAGTTGCAAGTAAACGAGGTCAAATATTATCTGCAGACAAAACAACAATAAATCTAGCGACCACAGACAACAGCAAGCACCACACAAAAAGTTTGCCGCTCGAAAGACATTTTTTGTTGTTCTGGGGCTTAGACTTTTTTCTAGGGTGGTTGTATGTTAGGGGTGGTTGTTGATTTTCATGTTTTTCAAGTGGTTTTAGGTTCAGATGGCAGATTATATATTGTACAAAATTATAAATTAAGCACACAAGTATTGGTAGCAAAGTAAATTTTTTCACAAACATTGTAGCAGCTTTTTTTTGAAAAAAATGGTAAAAACACAAATAAATTCTTGTAATTTAATCACATCAATATTAATGTAGCCAATATTATAAAAAAGTCACTTTTATCACAAACATGAATAAAGTCCAAATATAATGAAGCAAAATATTGGAAAAGAAGTCACTGTTCGCACATTGTTTAACTAATTTGTTTGTCAATGTGTTGTTTTTAAAAGACGAGCTTAAAAACAAGTTTTGAAAAAGTCACTATTTTCACCATTTTAATTTGGCAAATAATCACAAGCTTTTTCAAACATTTATTTTTAACACAAGTTTTTAAATCATAAAAAATCAATGGGGTAAAAGGAAATTGCGACACATGGCTTCAATTATTTTTTGTCAAATTATCACAGTTTTGTGATAATGAAAAATAAAATTAAGTAAAGGAAAAACAATCCACTATTTCCACAATTACACAAGGTTTTTCACAACATTTCGATCGTTCTTGTTTTAAAAACAGCTTGTTAAATCAAATTTGTAAGGAGTAAACTTATTTTTTCACTCTTTTTTGCTTGGCAATGTTTCGCAAATTTTGGGGTGCTATTTTGGGGATTTTTTCGCCGGGACGCACAACCTGCCGCTTTGGAATTCGCACACGAAATGAGGTCAACGAGAAACGGGACAAAGGACGTCGACTGCGCTACGACTGCGCTGCAACTGCGACAGCGACGCCGGCGTTTTACGTTACGCCTGGCGAAGAAGAGGAAGAAGCGGTAAAAGTAGCGCAAGGGCGACCAAAAGTGGGCGGTGGGTGGTGGGTGTGTGCTCTCTGTTGGAGAGAAAAAACAAACCGGCTTGTGGAACCTAAGAGAGTACAACAACATCCTGCTCTTAAGAGGGGTGAAAAATATCCCGTGTCTTACCCCGCGTATACGCAATATAACATGATTTAGCATTTAAGGGTGAGGGCAGGTCGCGATTCGGCAGGAGCAAAATAAGGGGTGGCAAAATCAAAGGACAGAAGGGTGGGTGCTTTGCATAGCTGGGTCAAAGGCAAATCTCGTTAAGAGATCAAAAACACGAAATGCAACTCGAGTTTGCAGTTTTATAGCCACTGCAATTCCGAGCATTTGCGTCACACTTTTCCGGTGATGCATGCAAATTACGAAAGAAAATATCTTGAGTCAGCTGATGGAAATCGAAGCTGCGCGCCATGGCTAGTAATTTACAGGAATCTAAGATAAAATATCAAGCCGTTGTGATTGTCTTTAATAGGTCTATTTCTATTTCCATTCTCTCTCTTTTTTCTTGGGGCATTTTTCAAGCAGCTTCCTCGGCCACAGACTCAAGTTCATTATCATGATTATCTCCCATTGCCGCCAAATGTTTACACTTCAAAGTCACGCACCGCCTTGAACTCGAACGAATTATGATACATATTTATTTTTGGTACAGTGGTCACCTACTTTTATAAAGTAATAATACTTTGATGAAAATAGTTTGAATTACTTCTTTTTTAATTTAAAAACAAAATTTAAAATTGCAAGACAGTAAATTAATTCGAATTATCCAAAAAAAGATTGTAAAATGATAAAGGGCATTTCTTTACTAAGTATTTACTTAGCCTTTAAACAAATTTTGAAGCTCTAAAAGTTATTAACTATAAATTGCATAAGTCAATTAATGTATCGGAACCAAATATAAATTTGTTAAACAATTAACACATCAAATGACAGTTAATTGTGCTAATTGATGTTCATTAGTGCCTAGCGCATTTCACATTTAATATTTTTATGTTTGCCAAATTCTACCCAATCAAAGACTTTCTTTTCCAGCGACCACTGTATTTAAGTTTATTATGAATTGGGTCTCGTTAAACTGTGCGAATCGTAATTGCCAAAAAAAGTGAAGAAAAAACCCAAACATAGCAATAATAATAAACTGCTTGGGCTCAAAAATAACCTTCAGTTTTGGTTTCCTTTTCGCAGCTGAACGCACTTCAACCCGTGCAAAGCCTCGCAAATAAGCGGAATTCAAATAAATGTGGGGGTGCTGGCTGGATGGCAAGGGGTTAAGCCGGGGGGCTCTGTAAGGGTTAAGAGGGGGCAGAAACGGACCCGAACTCGGACTTCTAATTGAAACTAGAGACCGCCTATCGTTGGGGTGAGCACTTCGCGGCTCCGGCTGCTCAAATAGCAAACAATTCAAATAAACAAACACAAAACACACACAGTACACGGCACACGAGGCAAATAAATAAATAAGCTACACACATAACACACGGCAATAACAACAATAAGGGTGCACAAATTATTAAATATGATTATTATATTTATTGCTCTCCATTATTGTTGTTGCTTTGCTTGTTTGTTATTTAAGCTGTGATTTATGAAGCTGCGACAAAAATTCAAAATAAAAGTTAGCGCAGCACAGCAATGTGACGTACAATATTTGCAGTTTAAAAGCCACTGGTTCGAGTGAAAGAGAGCGGTAGATGGCGCGCGAAAGAGACGGGAATAGAGGAAGCGAGAGCGAAACGTCAGCCGCGGCGAACGTACGATTGTGAACTAAAAATACGACAGCAACATCAGCGATTCGGCAGCAACATCGCAGCTACAATAGCAACAGCACAGCAACAGCAACAATTGCACGCCAGCAACATGCAGCAACGCAGTAGCAATATCTCAGTTGCAGCAGCATTACCGCAGCTAAAAGAGTAATATAGCAGCAACTGCTTGCTAGCAACATGCAGCAACACAACAGCAACATCTTAGTTGCAGCAGCAACACCAGCAATTTCAGCAGCTGCAACGCCAGCAGCGCAGTCGTGGTGAGTTTTCCACAACGATTTTGGCTACTATGAAAATTCATTCAGGCACGCAACAAAAAGAGGAAAAATAAAAGAAAAGCGCAGCCGGCAAAGTTTGAACAGCTGAAGACGAGCTTTACGTTCCGGTTTATTTCGCTCCGCTCGGCTTACGTCACAAACAAACACAGAGAACCGACCGAAAAAAACTAAAAAATTTAAGATTACTTTAAATAAATAGAAATATAAAATTGGCAAGAATTAATTAATTGATTAATATCAAAACAAAGCATTAATTACTTTATAGGCAAGTAACGTAAAAAAAAAATATTCTTAACAAATAAATTTTCTTGTTTGTTCTAAAATTCAATATTAAGAAAAAGAAAAAAAAATTGTATAAAATAAATGAGTGTTTTAGATTCTTTAAACTTTTTTTTCTTTATTTTTGTTTGTTTCTATTACAGAAAAGTATTGAAATCATGAAAAATGCCCATTCAGCAGCCAAAAAATAAATCAAGAAGTAAACAAATAAAATAATGAAAACAAAACAAAACAAAAGAAGAGAAGAGAAATAAATAAAAGAAAGAGAGAAGGAAATTGCTGATGTAGCTGCTACGAGGAAGTGTTGGCGAAAATAAATTATTTAAGAAGCAAGCCATTGTTTAAATGCAGCAGTGGCCAAAAAGCATGATTCATCAGCCAAAAGGGGAGAGAGAGAGAGAGACAGAGAGGGAGCCTACACAAAGAGAAAGGGAGGGGGCTACGCCAAAAGAGGGAGACAAGTGCAAAGGCATCCACAACAGAGAATTGGGAGACAAACGTGTATCCAATGAAGGAATGTGGCCACGCAACAAACAAATGAGAGAATAGAAACGCTCTCAAATAACTTAACTTCCACAATATTTTCACCACTCCATATCAAGAGAAAAAGAGAGGTACAGAGGGGTGGGAAAGAGATGGAGGGCAACCAGAGAAAGAGAAGAGACTACACATTGGGGCATCGCATATTTGGTGCTCTATTTTAAATTATTAATGAGCGGCTTGTTCAGTTATTAAAAGCCTGGGAATATCACAGAAGTCTCCCCAAAAGAGAAGCATTCTCTCTTATTCTCTCCTTTCCTCCCATTATCAGAACAATTCCCTAGTGAGCAAAATTTTCAGCATAACAGGAGCCAAGCCAAATGCCCACATTCCCCACCAAAAATTTGATTAGGTTTAGCCCTCGGTTTCCTGAGCTTTTTTGGCAATAAAAAAGGGAACAACTGGTTATTGCCTTCCGAATAAAGGATGCATCGACCCCTTAGGGATAGGTTATGGTTTTTGAATGATTTCTTAAGTGCGTTCATATATACATATTCGTTTTAATTATGTTATAATGGTAAAAATAATTTTCTATGAAGCGCTTTTACTTTTTAACACTTATATTTTCTGTGAAAACTTAGTGTATTTTAAACTAAAAATACTCACAAAAATGACAAGCTTCCTTTAAAGACCCCCATACATTTTAAACATTTTTCACTTTGCAACTCTTTTTGCCAAAAAAAAAAACATAGAAAGCCATGTAAACATGTCAAACCCTAGCGGCTAGCCATTTTCCACACCCTCGACACACGAACCCTTATCAGGACTTTGCCGCAAAAAATATCAATCATTTCCACCGAGCTGACTTTTCACGCAGGACCCGGACCCCTCCTCTCCCCCGTCCATTTCAATTACCCCTAAAACCGGGCTAATTTGCATTTGGATCGCCCTGAGGCCTGAAAATTCGTACCGCAAAAACCGCACCTGGAAAAACTTTTGCGGCTTTTCCCGATGCGAGGAAAAATAAATTTTGTAGTCATGGTGCTTGCTTGTTGTTTGGGGCCCGAACCCGAAAATGTTGCATTTGTTTAGGCCGGCGAGACACGCACGTTCCCACCTGCGAAATCCTGGTAGCTGGTCCTCCTCCTCGCTTTTCCCCAGGAAAATGCCTACTCCTGCCCTTGGTTATTCTGACTTTTCCCCCAGGTGACCAAAAGGCGGAGCAACAGTCACACAGGCTGAGCAAAGCAAACAGCAACACAGTACAGTTGGCTAAAAATTGCGTGTGAAATGGTTTTAACTTTTGCTTTTTATCTCCAGTGTTGCAATGGCACGTGAGGGTCCTTCTGTGTGGGTCCTTAGAAGTTACGCATACGCCGTGTTAACCGATTCATGCTGCCAGTTACCAGTTTGTTCTGCTTTTTATTGTATATGCACTGAGCTGGAAAGGGGGAAAAGCTCTCAAGGCACTGAGGAATACAATATTTTTAATAAAATAACAAATGTAGAGATGGCCAGGAGAATATATTTTTTTCTATGACTTTATAATTTTTCTGACATATTTTCACTTTTAAACTCAATTATTTTTTATCTTTTAAACTAAATTGTTTTGTTTAAAAAATGTAAGTCTGAAGTCAAATTTATCAAAGTAATGCCTACGTTTAAGGATAAATTATTTTGTATTTCAAATGTGTAATAGAATGTAGTGTTCAGTAGTAGTAGTTTACTAAACATCATTTGTAAACATACATCTTATACATCTTAATTTCTCCGAGTGCTTTCGCTTTCTCCCACTTTTCATCTGGCGCAACTCAACAAAAAGTAAATCTTCTTTTCCCTTGTTGTTTTAGTTGACATTTTATTTCTTACTTTGCGTAGGTAAATTTAATGGAAAACGACGTGCTCTTCCTCCATTTCCTGTCATGCTGCACAAACTTTCAGCTTGCGAAATGAATTTTATTTGAAATCGAAACGGATTAAGGGCACAAGAAAAATAAACTCCTTCTTCGGTGAACGAAACTGGGCAATCAATTCGGAATCGAGGGCGGGAGTGTGTGTGTGTTTTCCAAGGGGCGGGGCAAATGGACCGACCAACTTAATTGACTTTTGAAGTGGCTAACCATCAATCGTGGACCCTAATACCCACCCACATCACATTAGGGAACCCATAAAATCATTTAAATAATAAATGCTTCTAAAAGTTTATTCAGGCAAGCTTAGCATGTAATCAAAGTTTGGCTAATGAAAACATTTGCAAAATGTTTGCCCCAAATTTGCCTCCTGCTCGTTTCGCTTTTACTTTATGTATGTGGGTCCATAAAATCAATAAACTTAAATAACTACAAATAACTTTGAAATTGGGGCATAGCCCAGAAAAAAGGGGGGGGAATTAAATGCAATTACCTCCCACATAATCCTCTTTTTCCACAGGATTTTGTGGAGCTCGAGATGAGCTGCAATTTCACACACGTTCAGGTTTTTTTTCCCCTCCCCCCAATATATGTACAAACATATTTGCTAATGAGATGGATTAAGGACCAAAAAGTTGTGGACAAAGTTGAACGTCCACTTTCCTCCCCCGCAAAAAAAAAACCGCAATAATAATTCATGTTTATGTCAGCCAAATAAATATGCTAAATAATGTTTGCTTATGTTTGTTGTGGTTTAGTTATAGCTTTGCCAGAGATGAGGAAGGAAATTGACAATTTCCTGTGGAGAGAGTTTTAGCAGAGGGCGTTAAAGCGGATTTAAATGTGTGTGGGAAATATAAGCCCATTAAAAGCCTGCGATTCGATTAAAAACTATTCAAACATGTACTAAAAGGTTGGATAATGCTGTTAAAATTTGAATAAGGGTTCAAAGGATATTTATATAAATAGTTTTCATTTTTATTGCATAGATTATAGTTTATAATCGTTTTAAATTGAAACCAATTCTAAGAAAAAAACATTTTAAAGCCAATTAATTAGAGTATTTTTTAAAAAATATTACAATACTTGGTAACTATGGTAATTATTAAGAAATCTAAATTAAACTATTTTTTGAAAAGGAGTTTACTAGATTTAAGTATTAAAAATTAATAAACAAGACAAGAAATAATTATCTGATATATTTTATCTTCATATTAATTAAAAACTTTTTATTAATACAGACTACATTTCTATAAAGAAATTTATTAAAATTTAATTTAAATTTATCTTATAAATAATTTTAAAGCTTATTGTAAACATTGGTACTCTAGTCTTAATCGAAAAGATATCTTTCAACTCTCTTAATAAAGTAATTATTTCAGTTTGAAATTTATTAGTATATATTAAAATACAGTAGAGCCCATTAAAAAGTAAAACCTATCTAATAAAAGTACAACTTCACACATTCGCCACTCTTTGGATCATTAAAACCCGAGCAACTCAATCGTGGGGATAATTAAAAATCCCCTCGATAAAGTCGGTTTATAATGTCGTAACATTCTGCATACGCCATATATTCCGCACATTGATTTCCTGCCCTCGATTCTTTCTCCGAAACAGTCCCTAACATTTCCCCCTTGAAAAAACCAATCGACCATGAACTGCCCCTATTTCAAAGCCTGACTTGTCCCCCGTTTTCCCCATCATAAAGCATAGCATATACAGCTGCGGTCATGCAAATAATAGTTTTGTAGTTTATGGAAATAGCTTTTAAACCATAAACTAAATATGGCAATTAGTACAAAAAATAGTTGTTCATATTTTAATTTAAATAGTAGATATCAGATATTAAAAATATTTTTGTCCAACTCAACACAAAGTGCAGATGGATACGGATTATAGGTTATTTTCTTAAATTTGTTGAAAATTATCTACTACAGTATTTCAAAGAATTAAAAATTTTTATATCTTTGATGTTTTATGTGTTTAAACAAATTTAATTGTCCAACTACTATATTTATGACCGCAGCTGTATGTACGTATATGGAAGGCATCCACATATTCCGACAATCAACAATGAGCGAAGCACAAACTTCCGGTCTCACTTTCATTCAATTCTGCCCTGCACTTTATTGCAATAACACAAGAACAAAAAAAAAACAAACGAAAAAAATCGCATAAAATGCAAAACGTTCTCGGTTCCACTAAAAAGGTCTATAAACATTTTGAGTCATCAACTTTTTTTCATTTCGTTTTTTTCCACCGCGAGAAGAGTGAGAACCAATTTACAGCTATGCCCAAAAAGAAAACCAAATTAAAGCAAACAAACAGCACGCACAAGCATTTAATGGAGGCCAGAAAATGTGGGGGAAAATCGCAGCTGATGATGATGAAAAAATAGGAGGAAGAATCTCATCTCACATGTGCGAGTTTTGCAGCGAATCGAATTGAAATTGAAATAAAATGGGAAAAACGGAAATCATTCACCGTGGAGAGTGGCAAATGTCTCAAGTGCCTTAATTGCCCGCAATCCGACAGATAGTTTTCACTTGCACAAAACTAATTTGAGGGCACAACTCGAGTGTTGGGAATTAAATATATAAAATATAGGGGAGAGACACTTGATGAATGTCTCAAGTGCTTCAATTGCTGGCTAATTTTTTATAGATAAAACCATAGGAAATGTAACACTATACAAAAATAAAGTAATTATTTGATTCTTTGGAATTCGACAAACCACATACAAAAACACAGAATTATAAATGCTTTAAATAATAATTATTTTATAGTAACAATTAATAGCATTAGAAAGTCAAATATAATGTACAGAAGATAAAACTTTACGTTTAAATTTAATTTTTAATATCAAATATTTTTATATATTTTTTTTATTGTTATATTTTTATCAAGTCAGTATTTTCTGTTAAATACAAATAAAGAGAGGCACCACAACAAAAAACTCTCTCTTTTCAATTTCCATTAAGTTCATTTCCATATAAATTGCCTAAAACAAATAAAGCAACAAATATTTGCAGCCCTTTTTTGGGTGTGAAAATTTAAAGTCCAAACTTTAGCCAAATATTGCATAACTTTATTAGACAAGCAAGCAAAGTTTGAAAGGTTTTTTTTTTGTCAAAAAATGTTCTATATAATTTAATTGCCTGCAAAGAACTGCAAACATAATTTTGGCAAACTAATTTGACGTCCAACTTTGTGGGACTTGTCTTGCAGACTAGTGTAAAGTTTAGTTCACTTTAAAATTTGCATAATTAGACAAAAGAGTTGTGCCTTGAGTCCTTGCAAGGAAATGAACTTCCTTTTAAATTAGCTACCCTTTTATCTTGCCTCTTTAAACATTTTTCATTTTGCATTCTGTTTATTTTGCGATTGAAGTTGCAACTTTAGTGGCTCACAAATCTTTTTTGTTTCTCTGAGTTTCTCTGGGAAAAGCAGAACTGCAGATTTTGGTTATTTATTATTTGGCTTCGCTCTTTCAGCTCGGCTAAGACAAAACTTGGCTGGCTGCAGAAATTTTGTATTTCTCGAGTTTGAAATTTATTAGCCTCAAATGCTACACTCTCTTTTCTTTCTAGTTTTAATTGGAAGTTGTTGGCTGCACATTAAAACAAATTTTCTTAAAACGGCAATTTCTCGGAATATCTTGTGTGTTTGCTTTGCATTGTCGTTTTATTTTGATTAATGGCGCTGCGAGAGCAAAACCCAAACATTTCATGAGTTTTCGATAGGGGAAGAGAGTTTAGTGGGATATCGAACAGCAGGAGTTCTCATAGTTTTGATGTTATTGAGTTTTAAGGTTGATTAAGTCTCCTTAGAAAACGTTTGTGTAGAAATTTAATTAACTTATTTCATGGTAATTACAAAAGCAAGCATTGAGGTGATGTCATCAATGCAAAAGGCATTGATTTAATATAATTTTTGCAGGCAGTTCTCGTTTGTCAGAAGTTAATTAAGCAACAGAAGACTGAAGAAGAATTTAAGTAATTCTCCATTTTCTTGTGTGCAGAGTGGGGAATTTTCTCATCTCCTGGCGAAAAAATGAAATAAAAACAGGACATGCAACCATGGAAATTCTGTCGGCAGGCGGTGAGAAAATTAAAACGCTTCGCAATGCACAAAAGGGTTAAAAGGCTTAAATGCTGCCAGTAGGGCGATAGGCGTCGGGAGGCGTGGCCATTGCAAAGGCCAATAAAACTACGTGAGTAATGTGGCAAATGGCGGCAGTCGAGCGAGTAGCTGGTCATAAATTGATTGAAGAAAAGGGGAAAATTGATATAGCAAAAGGAAGTGCAGGGAAATATCAAGAGAAATATGCATAAGAAAAGGTGGTACACAGATACACAGTCAAAAGTTTTTAGATTTTTATTTAATGATAAAAAAGGTGTCTTTTCTTATAAATTAAGATGACTTTCAATATTTTTTTTATTGAAAACAAAGCTTTTTCTTATTATAATTTAAGAAGCTAGAAATTCAAAGCATTTTATTTGTTATTTCAAGGAAATATTAATAAATCAAGAGGAATTTTAATATTGAGAATAAAGTTTTGTTGTATTTTTTAGAAAACTATCCTTGATATTAATGTTTGGATAATGCGCAAGTTTAAAATTTTCTTTCCCTGCAGTTTAAAAGACTTCAGCGAGAACAAGGCAACACCAACTGCCCGACACTTTACTTCATGTGTGCGATACCGAACTGAGCCCACGTGGCGTATGAGTGACGTGAATTTATGTAAGCTGTCTGAGGCAGGAAAAGCGGTGCGGGGCGAAAACGGAGGAAAACTGCTTAACTTGCCACACGTTCTAATCAGTGAATGCAACTGCAAACATTTTGTTTGCCCGCTGCCCAAAGTAACTTCACCCGGGGAGAGTGGAGTGCAGAACCGGTTTCAGTTGCAGTTGTTCACCTTCAGCGTCCTTTAAGCCAGTTCAAAAGCGAGTGACATGAGGGGGATAGGTCCAACCTCCACCCAGCCAATGTAGCATGCCACACAAACGCAAACCAAAGAAAAACCAAACACAAAACGAACCGAACAACCAACCGACAACCAAACAACCGACAACTGAGAACTAAGAACCGAACCAAAACAACACTGGCGAGAACAACAAAAATAAACCCAACGAGAGGAACAACAAGAAGTGTTTGGAATGCACAATTGAAATTGAGATTTATGTGGCCATCAGATACCCTGTTCAAATAGGTAAGAGCAAACAGTTAAAGGGTTACAATTTTAAGGTACTCTTTGCCTGAAATATCTTTTAAGACTTGACATTAATATTTTTAACAATTTTGAGAAACAAAATTTCATTAATTTTTGTTTTAAATATATTTGCAATTTCTTTATTTAACTCTAGAACATTATTTTTAATATTTTAAATATATTTACTACATACAAAGGTGGAAATAAACTGGGACATTAAATACTATTTTCGGCCATTTATATTTTTCTTGTTAATAAATTTTAATAATTTCAAAAAAAATGTTGTTTTTTTTTAACCAATAAAAATCTTACAATACACAACAAAATTTATGAAACACTATTAACACCATTACACTCGTTACAAAAAAAAATGTTGTTACACTTATTTCTTCTAAACCAATTCCGTAAATATATTGCCGATATTTAAAAAAGGATATGCTGTTTCCAAAGGTGCAAATAATTGTAGAATAATAAAAGTAATATTTTTGTAAATTCACTAAAATTATGTTTTTTTTTTAAGTTATTTACTATAAATCTCTTAAAAGTATGAAATGCCCCTACATTCTTGTGACATCTAATATAATATTAAGATAAGATTTGGGTTTGATAAATAAATTATTTGTGCAGTCAGGCACATATATATATGTATTTTGGTGGAAAATATCCGCCCCTCGACTCATGTAACCCCCCAAAAAAATTCAGCTACCCTGGAAGTCACAAATCAGCGACTGCATTGGCCAAATGCTTGGCATGCTGCTGCTGCTGTTGGTAACTGCTGGCGCACAGCTTGGAAAACTCAGGGAAAACTGGGGGGAAAAAACTGAGGAAGGAGTCACCACACAGCTGGGAATCACTATGTATGTGGGTAAACCAGTTGAGTGGCGATTCTCATACCGCTGTCAATTCCAAACTCCCAAATCGGTGACGCAACAACAATAAAGCACTTTAGTTTGGTGATGGAAGCGCATTGAAAAGTTGGCTGGAAAATGGGTGGGTGGCAAGGTGAGTGGGTGGGCGGAAAAACGAGGCACAACGTCGGCAATTACAATTCAATTAATGCGCTTAGTGCAATTCTTCTTCGCCTTCATTCCAGCATTCTTCGCCTACTTATGCCCACTTATACATCTTTTCGCAGTATAGTAAACACATGATAAGAAGCAGGAAAATTGCTCAAGGAGGCGGGGTGAAAAAGGGAGGAAAAGGGGGCTTGAAACGAGGAAAAGGCGGCTTGGAGTTGGAGTCCAAGAACTTGGAAATTTAATCGCCGCCGCACAAAGTTAAACGACCGCGCAAGTTGCTTAAGACGCAAGTCGTAGACATGGAAAAGTGGGAGTTGGGCGATGGGCGGTGGGGAAGGCCAGGCGGACAAGAGGCGTGGCATTTGACAGACTTCGTTGTAATCAGCTCATATGTGAGCGTATTGCTTTCGCTAAGAAGACAAACGAAATGTAGCCCATTTTATACCCTTTGCAAACAATCATGATAAGTATAATTTATATAATTTGTTTTTTTCGTCCTCAAAATATTTAATTCAAATTTGGTAAAAAACTTTTTACATTGTTTATCACAATTTTTTAACATTAAAATACGAAATATGAAAAAAATTAAAAAAACAATTATGTTATTTTTTGCCTTCTTAATGACTTTGAAAATCAAATTTATTACCATGTATTTAAATCATTTTTAATAGTATAAATTAAGTTTAAAGTTTATCACTAGCATTATAACATTTTTTAAATTTTAAATAAATATATACTTTAAAATTTTACCAGAACATTAAAAAAGTGTTAAGTCATAAGTTAAGGTTAAGGAAAACCACTTCCTACTCTCATTTCCTTCCCACACTCCTGTTCCTAACATTCATTTAACATTGCATCCTTATAGGTGCCTACATTGCTTTTTCTTCATCATTTTTCCCACGTCATGGGTGTTGTTTTTCAGGTTGTTAAAAGGGGCGAAGACGGACGGGAAAAGGGGTCTTTGTCCGTACAAGAAAAGGCAGCGATTGCACAATGAACGGTTTTGAATTGCATTTTATTTAATTAAGCTAAAGGCATAAAAGAAAAATTGAGACAGGAGAATTCTTGCAAATATTCTTGAGAAGTTTTCCTTATTTTCTTTAAACAAGCAAAGTTCCACAACATCTTTTGGGCTTGCGAAGGATTTGTTTTGTGGAATCGCTGAATTTGTTTTCGACTGAGCAAAAAGTTTACGGGGGAAAACAAAGTGAGACTTGAATTTGAACCAAGTTTGTTCAACAATGAATTAAGAATGCGTGAAAGAAATCATTATTAGCTTAATTACAACATAAAAGGAAAAAGGGAAATTAACTAGATAATTCTATTTTTAATTGTGTAGCTATTTGTGGCCTCTTTATTAATTGCAACTAATCTAGGATCTCCAAATGGTCCTTAAGTGTTAGAAAAATCATATTAACTGTGTCTTACTAATTAGCAAACAAAATCATTCGCCCATTTCAGTTGGCAAGAGGGCAATTTTAAATAAAAACCCTGGTGCTGTATTACACTTTAAGTAAATGGAAAAGCAAGTCCCTTTCTCGTATTCTAAGTTTTCTCTTTTTCCTCTCAAAGGTCGCGTTAGACGAGACGAGTCCCCGATCTAGCGTTAAAGTTAAATAATAAAACTAATAATAATTATCAACGCCATTGTCAGGACATCAACAGAACAGCAAAACCAAAACAGAGAGCGAATAAAAACCATAAAAAAAGAATAGAAAAGTTGGGTGTAGGTGGAGGGATTCGAATAATGAAAACATGGAGAAAAATCGATCTTCTTTTTATATACATTTTTGCAATATAAATAGCTCAACTTAAAATATTCAAGAACTATTAAAATTCAGAATTCCTATTAAAAGAACTATTTGTACAACAACAGAACAAACTTATTTCTATGAACATAGTTTTAAATTCAGCATATATATTTATCACATCCCCAAACATTTTGGAACAACATTATTTTGAAAGAAATTTATTATTTGTACAACAACAGAACAAACTTATTTCTATGAACATAGTTTTAAATTCAGCATATATATTTATCACATCCCCAAACATTTTAGAACAACATTATTTTGAAAGAAATTTATTATATTCCCAGCTAAAAACAAGTGAAAATTCTAAGTTTCTTAGGTATCTTTTATACAGAAATAAGTTCAATTTTTAATTATTTTACTTGAACATTTTCTTTCTGTGCAGCCACTAAAACCAACTTTTCTGTTGTTGGTGTTTGGTGACATGGTCTGAAAGAACAACAACTAGAACAACTAGAAAAAGCGAACCGGCAGCAGTTACACCATTTGCTTGTTGTGGAGGTCCTGGCAACACTCCCTTTCCAATTTTCGACGCTTTCTCATTTCATCTAAGGATGCTGGGTAGCCAGATTCTGGATGGCTTCGCCTGCCCATCATCATTGTCATTGTCTCCTGGCAACAACAACCAGCATCCGAGAATCAGCCACAATGAGCGGCGCAAATGGCAAACCAGGACAATAAAATGTCATAATGAAAGTTTTCTTTTTTGAAAGCTATAGAAAGAGCGAAGGCGAACGCGAACGCGACGAACGACATTTTGGAGAGTTATAAATGGCACAGACTAATGGGTTTGTCGACTGGTCTATATGGCGGTTATGGCCGACTATTATTTGGGCAAGTTTGTCCTTGACAATGGTCTCAAAAGGCTTACCAGAAGGGAGGGCACATTTGAGAGTGATGATAAAGTAGTTCAGATGTGCCACAGAATTGAAAACTTACCTAAAATGAAAGAAAAAGGGGAATAGTTAAAAGTTGTACAGATATATGTTGCCTCTTAAGATATAACTATTTTGTTGTACTAAATTTATTTATAGTATATTTTATAAATATTCTTTATGTATTTATGATAACATATTAATCAAGTAAAATACCCCAATTTTAGTATTTTTGTAACTTATATTTTATATTTTTAATAATATTTTGCATAAATATGAATTCAACAATTTTACGCTCTCAAAAGAATATAAAAATATGTTTTATTAAAACTCACTCTACTTAAAACGTAGCACTTATCTCCTCCTTAAATAAATTAAACATGTTGCATTTTTTTATTATGATTCTAATGATTATAACAATCTGCTCTGTTTTTTATTCACACATTTCAATGCATTTCAAATGTCCACTGACAATAGTCGTCATTGCTCATTGATGGCATTTTATTACTGAACAAAAATTAAATTACTTAACCCTAATTAGTATTGCCATGACAGTGAGTAACCGGAGCTGCAACTGCAACTGCTACCGCTAACTGTGAAATTTTCGCACTTGATTAATAATGAAAAGGCAAGCCAAAGTTTAGTCATGCAACACGACTTGCAGAAGTCTTCTTTCCGCAACTAACCTTCAGTTTTTGGATCAGTTCGTCTTCGTCTTCGGTTTTTCCATCTCGAGTGTTGAGATGGCGGAGTTTCTTAAGTTCTCAAGTCTGGGACTCTGCCTTCACATCAATTAGTGGTTTCATGTTGTGCATGACAGGCCAAGTTGCTCTCAAGATTTATATCAAGCATATGTATAACTTCCTCTACGATTCGCAGCTATCTCTTTCAATACACTCAGCAAATTTAATGGAGCAAAACTATATCATATACAAATGTTTACTATTATTTTCTTTTTTCGTGTTGTAAAAATAAATACAAAATTTCAGATTTAGAAAGATTAAAGTGAAATATAATTATTAGAGTTATCCAGTCTTCTTAAATTATTATTTCATTGTAAGGTAAGCAGGCTTTCAAAAATATAAAACTTTGTAGATATTGTCCACGTTTTTCAATTTTCAGGAAGACAAAAAAGAAAAATGACTGCGTTATTTTATTAATATATCTATTTATTTCTTTCCGATTACTGGTTAGCAAGAATTGTATTTTGTTTTTGTTGGTAGTTTTGTTAATATGTTTTATTCCTAAGGCTGTTAACTTCTTCCAGTGTAGCACTTGCATGTTTCCTTGGCACTCAAGGATTGCATTTTGTGCCTCTGACGAGGCTGTCGTTCATCAACGTCTTCTTCCAGGGAGCCATCGTCTTCGTCTTCGTCTTCGTCTACGTCTACGTCTCCGTCTTCATTTTCATCTCTGTGATGCGTTGTTTATTTTTTTGTGTTATGTTTTTTGGGAGCCGCGCAGGTGTTGCTCGCTGTCTGCGATTCCACCTGATAGACAAAGTGTCAAATGAGTAATGCAAAGTGCAGGCAAAGGCAGCCAAAGGAGCTGCCAAAGGATCCTGTTCTCGAACGACGGGTTATGGAGCAGACATTTGCATATGCAGACCAGTGCTTCGCTGCCTTTTGGCAATTTCTGGGTGGCTCGGGGCTCTGGAGTTTCTGGTTAGTTAGTCAGTCACTTTGGCAGCGTTTTGCAGCTGTCATGCATATGGAAGTAGGTCGTAAATCTCTGCCACTTTCGGCTGGCTGCAACGCTGATTCCAGTGCCTTTGCATATTTGATGAATGCGAGGGGAAGTGTGGCGCCCTTTTGATTAATAACTGCAAATTGCCATAATAGTTCACATGATTTGTTCAGTCTTCTATTTATTTCCATGTGAAAATGGCAAATATGACGTTTGTATGGTGTGAAAATTAGGAGAAGCTTGTGATGAACGTTTGAAAATAAATCAAAAACTTAGGAACCTAGTGTAAGATTTATTAGAGGAAGTAATAACAGTAGTAACAATAATGAAATGTTTAGCAATGCAATGAAAATCTAACAAAATCTTAACAATACTGTTTTATGTCAAACAAAGTGTCTTAGAAGCTTCAGATTTGTACGATTTATTTAATAATAATCCTTAAATTTGTACTTTGCGAAAAAAAACCTTAAAGAAATACTTATAAAAATAATAATTCTAATTTTTACGATTTTAAGACTAAAATAAAGTTGCCAGTATCTGAATTAGAATATGAATCTTTGTATTAAATTTGCCATCCAAACAGTAACCATTAACACTGCCAATTTAAAAACTACATTTTTGTATTTCTAAACATTCCTCAATCATTCTAAACTCATTAAGCTTTTTGTTATTTTTTAATTTTGCTCTGGCCATTGTTGTCTCACGTTCGTAAAACAATATTAAAGTATTGCCTGCCCCATTACCTATTTATTTAACCATTTTGCCATAAAAGATTTGTCGTTGCTTTAAGCAGCAAAAACTGTGTCAGTTCAGTGGTTCAATTGGCACAATCGACCCACAATCCGCAAAACCTTCAACATCCAGTTCAACCTCAAAACCACCACCCATTCATCCATCCATCCATCCAACCATTGGGCTTTCTCCTCGCTTGGCAATCATAATTGGTTGGACAATTTGCCTTCGGCAAACATTTACAACATTTTACATGTCGGACGGCATCCATGACCTCCTCTTTTGGACCTCCGCTCCCCCCCCCTTTTGACCCCTTGACCCCCCTCTCGATACTTTTTAATTGAATAAAGTGCACTTTGAACCAGCCAACCCAGAACTGCCCCTGGGCTACACGCCCATCCAACTTGTGACACTTTCATTGTGCAAAATGTCCTGCAAAGGAGTAAAGTAAAGCGAAAGCTAGGCTACACATAGAACATTTTTTTTAAATAATAGAAATTATTGTTCATTTTGGATGTTTAATAAAATTCAAATCTAAAAATTTAATGTGTATAAGACTGGTAAAGAAAATGCAGTAAGTCCAAGTATTTCTTTCTCAATTTAAATCATTCTCGCTTTGATTTTAATTTTCAGTTTTTAAATATTTTAAATATAAAACTAAAAATTTGTTTTTCATACAATTGCCTATTTTTTTAAATAGATTTTAAAAACTGAAAACGTAGTTACGACTATAACAAACTTAAATATAAAGCATTTTAAAGAAATAAAATACAATTTAAATCTAATATATTCCTCGTTAAATGTTTTAATAATAAGCCACGCAAATTAGCATGTATTGTATTAAAAACTACGTTTTTGGATTCAAAAGCCAGAAACATTTTTTTACTATTATTTTTTTATCAGTACACGCTATTAGTAACATATTTATAAACCAGAAGTAATAATTCATTTTAAAATAAAAAATTAGCATGCTAATATTCAAAAAATTCGGTTTTTTTTTTAAATCACTAGGCTTTTAATCGTCAAGGTTTGATTAAAGCATTTTATTTTTTCCATGTGTAAAAAAAAGAGTACGGAAGCCAAGACCAAATGAAGCATGAGAAGTGAGAGAATCGAGCGACAAGCAATTTTTCTGGTAATAAAAGTGCGCCAATAACCCACTGCACTTTGCACCACGCCCTCCTTGGGCCTATCCTACTTTGCACACTCACCACACACACACACACACACACACACACACACACACTCGCACATAAAAGCCAAGAAAAAGGAGGCGGTTAGATTGAGTTGTGTGTAGGCCACTCTACTGATGCCCCCAGCCCGTATCCATTCATTTCTGTTAATTTATTGCCCTGTGATAGCCAAAAATGGCCAAGAGAGGGAGGGGATGCGACGGGGGGAGGGGAAGCTGTCTTACTGGGGAGGTGAAAAAGTGGCAAGTGGGTGGTGGGCGATAGGTTGATGGGCGGAGGAAGAGCAAGAGCTGGGGAAAACCATTGCACGTCGCAAGTGCCAATGCTTAAAACTTTTTGCTACGTGACTCGACAAGTGGCCAAGAAAAAGGAAAATGGGGGGAATCGGGAGGTTCTGGCCAATACGTGGCTGAAATATGCACGCACGCACACTAAGCCAGCAAATACAGTCGGAAAAATAATGAGGGAAAAAATCGACCAATAGATTTGAAGGCATTAAAAGCAGAACATGATAGCATTTAAAAGTAGTAGTCGGTAAGTAGAAAATCAGAAAGCTTGCTAAAATAAATATACTACAGTACGATTAGATGTTAAAGTTAAAGTTACTTTTAGCTAAATATTTTAAGGACAATATTATATTGCTTATTATTGCAAGTAAATTATATAATCAGAAGAGGACTTTTTAGAGGGAAAACCCTACAATGTTTAAATTTATATTACAGGCAGAGGGTTTTTTTTTAATAATCTTAAAATCTAAGTAAAGGACTTTCTGAGGTATTTGTTCTTAATTTCCTTAAATTAATAATATTAGTACAAACATTTTTTTTTCAGTGGCAACTCCAGCAGACTGTTGCCATCAAACGTGGCTCCTTCGTGCCATCTTTTTTGGCCTGCCTAATTTTCGTTGCCGCAGCATCGCCACCCGCACACTTCACATAGATACACACGCACACACATGCATGCAGGGGGGGAGTCACCGTCACCGACACCGACACCGACACGCATACATATACATAAAAATCAGGTCATGTTCGCTGCTCAAAGTAATGGAATTTGTAATGCGTTCTCCCGCTTTTTCGACCCGACCCCCTTTTTCCCACCCCCTTTGATTGCCGCGGAATGTCGTTTTGTGTGCTCGTCTTCGTCTTGGTTTTTCCTGGCTCCCTACCGCTTTCCCCTCCCCATGCCTTTTCCATACCCCTTCTAGCCACCCACCCAAAAAAGCAGAAGCTTTTCCCCATTTGCCAGAATTTTCCCTGCTTGATTTTGCGTGCCCGTCGCTGCAAATTAACTTCTTCTTTCTGGGAAGGGGAGGGGAAAATTATATGGGTTGGGAAAAACGGAGTGGAGGGGGAGGGACGAAAAAGGTGGGTCGGAGAAGCATCTGAAGATACAGGAAAATTCGCCTGTCAATGCTCAAGTGGCAGGGCAAGAGTGGAAACTTCAGTAGCTCCGCTTGTTTGCCATTATTAACAATCTTTGTTTCCATTTTCTGAGCAGACTACCATGCCATGTGTTTCAGCCACGCCTCCACCGCCCCCCACTTCGTTTCGCAAATGTATTCAATTAGTTAACTGAAGAAAAATTATATCATTAGCTGGAAGTTCGGTGGGGAAGTGGCAAAATAAGAGGGACAGGACAGGAAACGCACGGGAGGTTTATTAAAATTAATAATTGTCCTGGCCTGACATAAAATGGAAACGGTGATGTCCTCGGGGGATGGGAATACTTTGTAACAATAATAGACATTTAATGGAGTCGACAATGATGAAAGGAAGATCTTAAGTAGGTAGTTACAATTGTGATTTGTGAAACAAAGACAATAATTGAAAACCGATTTTATTGAGTAGTAATTAGATACAATATGACATAAAACACTCAAGGCGTAAGACAACTTTTGACCTTTTGCTTTACTCTAGTAAACTTAACTTTATTTTTATCTTAGAGATTGCAATAATCATTAAGTAATTAAAATATATATTTTCCTTGGTTCCCATGAAATATAAAAAGAATGAGTTGGAGTATTTGGTGATTAGTGCCCTAAATATAAGACAATTTTATAGCACTACATTGCAAATTTATTCTAAATTAACAAATAAATAAAATGAAAATGAAGAAATTAATGTAAAACCAATTTATTTTAATGTTAAAAAGGCTTTTAATCGTATATTATTGTTAGTAACCCACACTGAACTAAAGTTTCTTTTCATACAATGTATAGCTTAGTCAACTTTATTATAATTTCACTTGAAAGTTGATCATCCTAAGTTCTTGTCAACTTTAGCTGACTTTCATCATAATTTAATTAAATTGTGTGAATAGAGGACACGCCACCACCTCCTTTTTGTGGTGCCCTCCAGCAAGTTAAGTTCTAGTCAATCGAGCGACACAAGCTCTGGGGGGCTCTTCATTATTTGGGTCATATTGGAGGGAAAATTCCGCACAAGAAGAAAAAACTTTTCAATTGGCCTAATGACGGGAAACTTCCTTGCAGAAGCACTTGACTCGACTGGCTGGCAAATTGGCCAGCAAAATGAGCCAACTATAGTAAAAAGAAAAGTCGATATTCTCGAAGTACGCCCACTACCACTCCGCCAATTGCACTCAACGAGGAAGACGAAGTTTTGGGCGTTTGGTAAAAATGTTTTCAAAATACTAAATGCAAGTGCGGAGAGCACCAAGGAAATTACGAAAGCAAACAAACAAATAGCAAGAACCACGAAAACAAACCGAAAACGTTGCATTCCATTGCTGGGCAAAAAGTTTTCTATTTTCACACATTCGTTGGCCAAAATCCAAGAACTATAACCGAAATATGCAACTTATATGTTTTACATTTTTTTCGCTTTATATCTATATCCAACGTGGCGTCAAAAAGCGCTCAAAATGCTGGGAAAATTGTGCAAGAAGTTTGCCAAGAAATAAATGGAATGGGAGTGGTTGGAGTTTGCGTTGAATAATACGTGAGAAATGACAGAAACTAGTTCAACGATAAAGCAAATCCATGTCTCTTGATTTAAATAGAAGACAAATAATTGATGGAATAACTGGATGGCAGCAATAAGCTTAAAATTCAAATATATTTTTTTTATTTATTCCCTAAAACTCACTTTCCCTTAAACTGTAGTAAAAGATTTTAAAACAATTTATGAAAGCTACCATAAAACCTCGATAATTTGCACTTTTTTATAGGAATACATTTGGTTTTTAATATCGTAGCTTTTTTTAAACTAAAAAATTTAAACTTATGTTTTATCTCAATATTTTTTAAATATATTTTAAAATATTATACCTATGATATATGTGGACTTTTACATTAAACTTAAAGTACAAAAATGTTTTTAAACTAATTAATAATATTATTTTGACCGCATCTTTATAATCGTTTGCAAAAAACTCTTTACAATTTCCTTCTTATTGCCTATTTTTCTTTTATTAATAAATAACCAGATTCTTCAAATCTCAGTTGATCCTTTCGATTCTTGGCGTTCATCCCAATGGAGATTACTCTTTGCCGGTCATTACGATTCGCACTCAAAATGCAATATGCATGCCCGACCATACCATATAGCTAAGGCCCCTTCTAAATCAGTCGAATGGAGCATGGAGCACCTCGGAAAATGCCAGACAACGTCACACAGACGCATCTGCTTAGCATATCAATGTGGCGCGATTTGCATTTAGAGCTGCCACCAACAGATATTAACACCGTTTTCGGTGGGGGAGAGGTCCAAAAAAGTCTTGGGTGTTTTGTTATTTATGCGTCTGTTTGCACTAATTCCACTCGTACAGTGAAGCCAACTAAAGGAGGATGGCGGAGGTGGTTTTCCGTAGCCAGACAACTGGACAAAGGTCAGTGAGCAGAGGAAGAAGTGTCGGTGTGAAGTCCATGAAGTGAAAAAAGTAAAGTGAAGTGAAGTGACAGTCTGCAGACTTAAACGGGCTTATCAGAAATTCTAATTGAAATCAACAAAAGGAAAACACAAGCACCGAAAGTAAAATATAAATTGAATTACATATTTTATGCAAACAAAAGACAGGCGGACATCCCGGACCGTTAACCCTCTACGCCCCACAACCCTTTAACCCCTTTCAATGCGATTTGCCAAAAACTTTTGCTTTGTTTCAACATGACGCCCCATGCGGTGTTCACATGAAAACTTAGAGAAAAAGAAAGGAATATAAAAAAAATATGAGAAAAATGTTTTAATATTCATAAGGAAATATACAATTTGTTTAAATAAGTTTTTAAACAATAATTTAACACTTTTGAAGAATGTTTATTTTGTTAAGTCGTAAGTTTAAAAGAAAAACTACTAAATTTGAAATACAAGAAACTGTTTTAGAAAATATATAAATAATATTTAGAACAAACTAATAAACACTTTAGGAATCTTAGGAATAAAATAGGAAACTATTTTAATAATCCAAATTGTATTCGAAATAAGTTTAGAAAGTATTTACTGGAAATGAATCATGTTTTGGGATGATGAATATATAATTAATATTTATATTTATTGCTAAATACATTTTTTAAAGGAAAAGGTTTTTTTTTTGTTCTGGATTTAATTAAGATAGTCTTGGGTACAACAAAATAATTTTCTCAGTGTTCCAGCAAATTCTAACATATTCTTGGAAAGAGCTAAAAGTCAAGAGGCTGACGGGAAACTCCCCGCAAAACCTCTTTCCACTTTGGAATATCCCCCGTTTTGCCCAACATGTGTCCTTGTTTATTAAATAGTTTCCGTGCAAATCCTTTGGCACTTGCTTTGTGCCTTGTTGAAGATTATTGTGGATGTTGGATCTGATCTCCCGGACAACGGACAACCCTTCTATCTTGTCCATCAATTAGTGTAGAGTGTAACTATTTTTATGGCTTACAGAGCAGTTTGTAACAAATCCAGGGACTTTGTTCGGTTGTCCACAGCAGCAGGGATTATTTTAAGCTATTTTTTGTTAACTGCAACTTGACAATGTTGCTACTTTGGGATTTCTGCTCACGTAGTTGACATAAATTGAAAGTGCAGAGGTAAAAGTAAATATGTAAGCTCTGAGAAAATTCAATGGAAAATAAAAATATATTAACAACAAAGTAAATTCTATATTTTTATAGAAAGAAACGTTTCCAGCATTATAAATCTTCATCACAAGCTGCATTTGGAATTTCCATTTGAGATAGCACCAAATCCCATTCAGAACGCCAAACCTCCGCTCACATATGATAATTAGGCACGAGTTCTCGCCCATCTTTTTTCTTATCTAGCAACACCTTTCACATACAGAAGAATAAAAATTGAAGGCATAAATTAAATTCAAAAGATATATATCTGCATAATTTCGGAGACAACGTGAGGCGCCTGACAAAGCTCATAGCTCGATTTGCATAGAACAGAAATAACAGCATAATAATCAAATCAAATCAAGTCGGAATGGAGTGCAAAATCAAATTAAATACTGCTGCATATGGAATTACTATATTTTACCCAACTAATTCAATTAACAGGTACAATGCAAAAAGGGCAAAAATATGTGAAAGGATATTCCCTTTGTTGGGCCTTGGAAGTCGGGGGTCCTTGCCCTCACAGGACAAAGGGGCCGAGGCCAAAAGGAGCTGGACCTGGACCCAAGGTAAAATTTCCGTATACAAAACACGCGCCACATGTGCAACTGCCAGCTCCCAAGGATGCGGTTGGATGGTTGGATGGCAGGATGCTGGTGCCGCTTGCCAAAGCGCTAAAGGTAAGGTGACTCAAGAGCACTAAGCTCCAAGCGGCAACATCCGTTTCATAAACGTAATAGTTAGAGGACCCAGACCTAAACCAACTTACAGTGGGGAAAAGAATTTCTATATATAGGAGCTTCAGAGCACGGAGAAAACAATACTTAATTTTTTATAAAACAGAAAACTATAAAAATATATACTTGTTACTCAAGATAAAAAAAAAATCGGTTTAATATATATATATATAAATTAACTATTTAACTTTAATCAAACAATTACTACACAAATTTAACTTACAATTGCACATTTTCAAAACACTTGTATTATTAGCAAAAAGCTCTTTTAGTAGGAGTATTTTAACTTTAAGGTCCACCCTAATGCACCGCATTTTGATCGCAAAGTTTAACGATTCCACTACGGAGCATTTACATAACTAAATTTCTTTAAAGGATATAATTTATGCTTTATATTTATAAATTTTTTTTTATTTTAAAAATTATTGAGATAAAAGACACTCAAAGTAAAGATAAATAATTTTATTGTAAATATTAACTTTTGTATAGCGAGTTCAAAGTTCATCACAACATCACAAACTTTGTAACTGATATAGAGTTCTGAAGATTTATGACACCCCCTCAAATAAAGATAAATATGCACTCTCCATTAATCCAGTCATTAATCTCCTTTTCCATTTGTCGAGACCCTGAACCACGGTGCAACTTCTTTTCACATCAGGCCAGAGGACCAAACGACCTGCCACACAAAACCTTGCCCAGGAGTCTGTGAACTCTCTGCTGGCTCAAGTTCTTGTGTGCCTGTGTGACAATTTTCCATGACCCCTTCCTGGCTTTTCCCACCGCCCTCTATTCCACTCCCCCCTAATTTCCCCATCACCTTTTGTGTGCTATTTTCACGCTTTTACGCCGCAATTGTTGTGGCAACGTGGAGCCGAGAACTGAAACTGCATTGAAAGAGTTGGGATACTGCGACTTTGCCTAACCATATGAAAGAAATGATGACTTTAAAACTAACCTACAATTGCCCAGCAAGGGAGTTTCCATTGTGGCAACAGTTTGAGAGCGATTGCCGGCAGGAAGTCTATTTAGGCCGGCGTCTATTGTGCGGAGGTCACTGAATTTGTGTGCTCTATGCCACAAAGTTCATGAACTTTTTTGACGGCAAATCAACCAAACCAAATCGAACGCCGAAAGGCGGGAAAACTCATTAGCCAATTGCAGAAAGTGTTTTCCCCCACCTGACCATGACGTGAATAAGAGAGCAGCAGTGCCGTAAGAGAGACAATCGCAGAACACTCAGACATGCTCCACATTTGTCTCGGGTTAACATGTCACGAAGTCGCCACGTCACGACTATGACAACATTGATGGGACGGGTCGACTGGTGTTGGGTTCTGGATGGGTGCGGGTGATGCACAACACAAGCGCACAACGTGATGGAACACTTAGAAACCATTAATAACTGGGTTATGTAATCGAGACAAGAACCATGTGAATGACAGCCCAGGAGCCGCGGCAAGCGAAACGAGGGAGGTCAAGAGAAAGCTGGCGGTGGTTGTCAATGAATGAATGTGGAGCATTCAATTGTCAGCGCTACACTGAAAAGGCTTCTATAGAAAATTACTGCGAGGTAATTATTAAATGGCGCCCAACGTGGGGGTTTCTTAAATTTAGTTCAACGTTCCAGGCATAGTTAATCTAGAAAATGTTTTAATAATATGACATGAGGAAGTTTTTTTTTTGTCCATAATAAAATGGTATCACGTTGAGCCGAATATTGAATTTAATCGTCGAATAAGGTATAATAAAAAAATAAAGAAATGGCACCCAACGTGGGGTTGTTAATATATTTGCTATAACAATAACTTATTAAATATAGCTCAGATGTTTATAAAGCCATACATTTCTACATGAAGCGTTTTTCCCATATTCATTCTTCTTCAAGTGCTTAATTTGTACGGTTTCTTAGTTACCATTGCAACAATGTATGACATTTGACGGCCATAGGGATTTTGGTTTGGCTATTTTACCTTCTCCACTGACTTTACTCCTTCCTCTTGGCTATTATTCCAGTCAAAACAGGCGTCTCCCATAACTACGACAGTTTCAATTTCGATTGCCTAGCCAAAGAGTGTGACAAGTGTCAACAATTATCAAGTATACGCCACCTGATCACGACTGCAAGCAACACCAAAGACCCATTCCTCGGCTGCAATCTCCCCTGCGACTGACACACGTGCGTCAATTGCCACCGAATTAATTGAGCGCACTCATGAGACTGTCAATTAGCAGAATCAAGCAAATTTATGGCCAACACCAAAAACGAAACGAGCAAACGGCACAGCAAAATGTAACAGAAAAAAAAATACAAATAATAAAAATGCGAGGCAAGAAATATCAATAGCCCACAAACGGAACATCAAATCAGACTGTCAATGTGTGAGGTCGAGCACAAAACGCGTGTCCAGGCCATAAAAACGATGCAAACAAAAATTCTCATCGACAAAAAAATATGATAGAATAGAAAAAAAAGTTTTGTGAAGAGCAAGAGAATGTCAAAAATTAGCAACGAAAATAAATGAGCCTCGAGAGGTAAAAAAGACATCGTTTTTATAGAGAAAAGAAAACTTTTCTTGAAGTTTATTATTTTTTCTGCCTTTCCGTCCAACTCTTTATACATTTCACTCTGGCCGGGTAATTTCTGCCTTATCTCCGCTTCGGACAACAAAAGAAACCAGAGAAGTGGACCGTGCAAAAAAAAAAAGAAAATGTATTTAAAAGTTGTCGCTAATTTTGACAACAATTTGCAATTTAGCCCTCCTTCTCGGCAAGTTTGCTACTAAGGCATCTTAATGATGGCTAATTAAAAATCTCAACTGTCACAAAGTTACGAACAACGTTTTTTTTATCTACGAGGCTGAAAATAAAGAAAACGCAAAATATAAAACCAGATAAGTCTGTCATGGCAATTAAACAAAATCATGTTGTTGTTTGTTTGGAAAACAAAAGATTGTTTCGGCCGCGTTTAAAAATAGCCCTTTGAGATGGCCAAAAATATACCAAGTATTTTGAAGAAATGTGGTGTGGCACGCGGATAGACAGACAGCCAGTCAGACACAAGTGCTTTTGTTATTTCGAATGGAAATGCTCGAGATCAGAATCTGAAAGCAAAAGTTTCCGTTGCCCACGCATTTTCCAGGAAAATCGGGGGCGGGAAATGGAGGGTCTGGCGGAAAAGAAAGCCGCAAACAAATTACAGCCTCCAAATGACAGCTGTAGAGGAACAATTGCAACGAAAAGGATCCCACAAAACAATCGCCTGCCTGTCCAGAGCATTGAAAATCAAATTTCGTGTGGCAACGGAAAGTCAATAAATACTCAGCTATGCAAGCACCCTAGCAAAATATTTATGATATTTATAGTCTTCAAGCTTTAATATAAAGATTTTTTTAATTGTTATAAATATTTGTTGAGTATAGTCAAAACAATTATACGACATAATATTTATAATACCTTTTACTACAAACCATTTTGTAACATTTTGAAGTTTAATTTATACTTCGTAATTAAACTCAGATTAAATATAATAAACGATTTGATTGGAGTCATAAATATACTACTCTTCAATATTCACTATATAGTTTAATTTGTAGTATTTCACAAGATTTTCCAAAATCTTTTTAACTTTTTTCAGGGTAAATTCTCTCAGGCCAAAACCAACCTAGACTTTGTGTTTATCTCTTTGCGTAAGGACATCTTTCTATTGAAAACTAAAAATCGGCCTGTGTAAAAAAATGGACAAAACAAAAAACAGAAGTAACGAAGAGAAAGACCAGTAACACAATAACAAACAGAAAATGGCATAATAGGCTTTGTGGGCGTTCACCAGCGGGCGTGGCTACAAAAAGAGGGCGGGGGGGAAAAGCGCAATCAAGCGTTTCTACATAGTTTTGCTGAGAAACAAAAAAAAAAACAACACCAAAATTTCTACTACAATGCCTACAAAACACTACCAACAAAGAGGAAACAACTTTACACAAGGCCCCTGCAAAAAAAGGTAAAAAATCATAAAAATTCCGGGCAATACGAGTGGATAAAACGCAATGCTCATAAAAATTGTTACGCACATTGAGCATGGGCAGCACATGTGTGTGAGCCCCAAGGATATCCGGAAAAAGGTCCCACACCTGAATGACAAAACCCAGAGAGAAAGACACCGTCTGTTGCTCTACGCAAAATTGAAAAAAATACAAATTTCCCCATTACCGTTTCCCCATTTTTATTTCCCTTTCTCTCAAGCTTTTTTCGCAATGCCTGCAAGTGGCAGTAAAATTAAATGAAAACTGTATCCCTGCGATGAAAAAATGAATGCAAACCGAAATAAATATGAATAATAAATGGTGGTGGGATTAGGTAAACTAGATAAGCTGGCAACAGAGACGAGTATTGTACATTTGCATTTAATTAATGTTCATTAAATATTTACAAATTGCGGTAAATTACCGCAAAATGTTTCGGCAAATGGTGTGAAATTCGGGTGGAGCGAAGGGTGTGGGAAAATCAGTAAATGCGGCAGGAAAATGCATCTGACTCATTCTCACTTTATCCAATTTAGTATGTCTATAGATATTATGGTGATGCACTTTAGTACCTAAATAATTTTTTAAGCAAATTAGTAAGCAACTATTTCTTGATGAATGTCAGGACTAAATCAGACATGGAAAAATTAAACTTTAACTTTGGCTTCTATAATGCCAATTAAATGTGAAATGGAAACAGTTAAATTTTTTAAGTTTTAGAGCTTTGAAAACCAAAATAATTTAATAAAATATATCTGTGAGTAAATTTGTTTTTTTCCGAAAATTTAGGTATTACTTTATTTAATAAGTATTACATCGATGTTAAACGATTTGGTTGACCCTACTAATTGTGTTTAAATACCTAAGTGAGTGTGTCCGTTGCATTTCACATTCTGCGGTGCCATTTGGTTCGTAGCGTGCGAATTTTCGGTTCTATTTGGTTCGATTAGATGCGTGTTCCGCTGCGGTTTGCAGTTGGAACCGTCATAGATGTTGGACATGGGTCCCTCAAAGAGCCATGGGGGGTCAAGGAGTCAAGGAGGTTGAGCGATCAACTGTGCGCACTGACAGTGGTCAGTGTTGTTTGAAATTTCGGTTTTCGTTATTGGATTTGCGGTGAAAGAATCTCCAATGGGCGAAAAGTCAATAGAAAACAGAAAAAAATAATGTTCAAGGAGAGATTCGATTGGGTTTTGGAATTTTACATAGTTTACAAAAAGATTGGGAAAATTTAAGTACAATTTGAGGACAACATAAGTACAATCTAATATTATGTTTGGTCTTTTGTTAAATAATCGATTAAGGAGTTTTAAAAGAACATAATGTTGGTAAATTCTAATATTTTATTTTAGACATTTAAAAGCTAATACAATTTTACACAATATTTTGACCTGTTGCTCGTTTCTATTAACTTTATCCCACAGTCCATTAGCATTAGGTACTTATTAGATATGCCTGACATGCCTTAAATACAAGTTCAATTATCTTGAGAAGCTCTGCACATGCAATTGACACTTGCAGCCTCTTCCAAGTGGGAAATAAATCAATCCCTGTTCCTGGCAGGTGATCAAATAAATTAAATTTGCCAATTATTGCGAGGAAGCCAGAAAGCGAGACAAAGCCGTAAACCACTTTGGAGTCGTGCCTGTAGTAATTTCCATGAGCGAGCAGATTTTCCAGTCCATTTGATAGTTGTGCGTCAATGGCGAATGTCGAACTTAATTTGCAAAATATGCAAAACTTAATAATAAATACGGAATTTTGGTACGCCGCGTATCTCAATCGATTCGCCACTCAAACTGATTGCGATGGAAATGAAAAACTGCAAAAGGAAGCACAAACAAAACCGAATTGCGAGTTTCCCATTTTGGCATAACGATTTTTCCTCTTTTTTTCTTCTATTTCTGTTTTTTCTCGTATTTTGTTGTATTTTTTTTGTAAACTGTGTTCGATGACAGGCAAAACGAGGCGAGCGACAATTAAAAGCGAAATAAAAAGATAAACTCAGAGAAATTGTTAGGCGATGATGTCCGAGATGATTCCGCACGATACGTCACAGAACATTCAGCGTTATTCGAGTGGAAACTGTGCTCCACCTAATGAGAGGAGGTATTCCAACCCAAAAAAAAGGGGACTGCCTATGCATTCTTTGTGTTGGAGATCTTGGGTCTATAGGTGTGAATCATGCTCACGAAATTCGTGATCTTTAACCAGGTTTCGGTATGGAATCTGTAAAACCAATTTCCTGAACACATAAATTGTGGGTTTCTGATTGAATAAAAAAATCTCCTAAATGAGTCATTACTAATTCAAAAATTACAATTTTCTGCAAGAGTTATTAAGTTTTATTAATACGTTTTAGCTTCTTAGCTTCATTTAAAAACTCTTAAAATCAAATACAATTTTTGTTAAGATACTTAATTATTAAATATGACAATTTTTGATTGGTAAAGTCACCAAGATACAAATGGTTTGAAAGGTAGAATTTAATGTAAACCTTTAACAATTATAATAAAAAAGTCAGAAATTTACAATAAAATAATATAAACTTGCAAGAAAAAGCAAAAGTACATCTAGTCACGTTACCATCACTGAGCCAAAGGACTCAAGCAACAAACCGACTGAAAACAAATTTTATGCGACCACGCGCCATTTGATTTCCCTCAAAAAAAAGCCGGAAAACCAACAGAGTAATGGGTAAAGAGTAAAGTAAAGTGAAAATTCAAATGGAAATACTTAAAGCAGTTGCATCGACCAGTTTATCAAAAAGATGCTCCCAAAAGATTTCGCTCCCTCGACTTATGCATTTCGCTTATAATGAACTCCGCGCCTTTCAGCGCTTTTCAGTTCTTTTTTTTTTGGGCAATAAGCAATAGAAATAAAATCGTAATGAAGCGGGCAACATAAAACAGAACGCCAGAATGGAGGCAGACAATTTTGGGAATGGTTTTTAAGGTGAATTTTATGCGCGTAATTAGCAGCAATTAGGGCGGAGGGGGCGTGCGGATATTCAATATTCGGTGAACAGAGCTTAGCATGGACTTCACGCCATTCATTAAAGTCTGACAGCAAATTACATTTTTTTCCTGTGTTTGCCTCTTTGCTGTATCTCTGTTTTTTTTTTTTTGCACTTTTTATTCACACGCCTCGAATGGCATTTGCGAAATGCAAATTACGCTAAGCAAATTAGCGCGGAAGCGCCAAAGTGCAAGACAAAAAAAAAAATGAAAAAGGGGAGTGAAATTTAAGTGAGGTGTGTGCCAGGAAAATGCAAGACAAATTAGCTGGGAATGGAGGCATACGGAGACATGTACAATAATGCGCCATGTGTGCGGGTGCACAATGCCAAATGAGCTGCGAACGCCAGGGCAAATAAGGAAACTAAATACCCAAAGAAGAGATATTTATGGAAATTACTTCAGGTGACTCATTTGGCCTGGAAATTAAGACCTACAGGTCATGGGAAGGGTAAATTAGGGTTAAAGGTTTGCAGTTTAAAGAGACCAACTCTTAGTTGGTTATTTACTATAATTTATATTTGTTGACTTGCAACAGCATATCCTATTAAAACGATCATTCCCTCATTATATTTGTGGCTAAAAGCTGCAGAATTAAAAGAAACAGGCTTACTTTTAATTGGCTGTTTACTATCATACATATCAGTCTATTTTATACAGCATAGATTTAATAATTATATACAATATAATATATTGTCTTACGAACATGTTCGATGCAAACGCAATTATTTCTATAATTGTTCTACAGCAAATTCTATTAAATTCCTTATTTATTCATTATATTTCTTGCATAAAACCCACAGATAAAGTTAAGCAAAAACTGCAACAATTCTCAGGACAACTATAATTGTAATTTATTGAATTTAGTATTACTATATTTTATAAAGCACTTTTCTATTAAATTCCACTCATTATATTTATAGTCTTAAAACCTCAGAGTAACTTAAGCAAAAGCTGCCAATATTCTCTTAGAAGAAACATGATTACATTTAATTGTTTATTTATTAATGTTTATTTTAGCTATATTTTTTTATTATATTCCTTATTCATTCATTGCATTAATTGTTTCAAAACCTCAAAGTTACGCAAAAAGTGCAACAATGCACTTCAAAAGTATTCCAAATGCCAGTGCTCTTGAGTTAACTTCTTGACACCTCCAAGTCGTTACAATTAAAGATGAAATATAACAGGAACGCAGGCTGTGCAGCTTTCAGCCTCTGAAGACCCAGTTAAGTTGTTAGAATGCACAATAAACTCATTCATAAGTCTGGCGTAAAGTCTCACAGCAATTTAGCAAAAGTCTTCACACCGCGACGTACTCGCCCACAAATCAAATTGCAATCCCCGAGAGCCAAAGCAAACTGAGCTGGGTTGGGTTTGGTTTGGTTTGGTAGGGTTTTAGCTGAGATGGGTTATATTGGTGCACTGGAAAAAAAATTGGGAACAAAACTCTAAAAAATAGTCATAAAAAATCTACCTACAGCATGTTTTTATATATATATATATTTATTTATTTATTTATCTATTTTTTCAGATTCCTTAGGGATCCCAATGATTTTAGAAAATGTCCCTTGAATATTGAAAATATTTGAGTTGGTATAAAACAAGTTCGTAATAGAGATTATATAAGATTAAAAACTTTAAATTGTTTAAATAGATTTCAATATAAAATTTATGAAGTTATCATAAGTTGATTTCAGGTTAATTTTATATACCTTGAAGGTTTTATTTTATTATATATTTATTTAGACTTTATAAAGTTTAAAAGTGGGAGACAATAACATTGATATTTACACTCAGGTATTCAAAACCAAATTTCAGACTCAAAAACAGTTTTTAAAAAACATTTTTGTTGGTAATAGCAAGTTTTTGTAATGCTCTTAAGCTTATATTTATTTTTCTGAATATCTTTTAAAGTCTAGGACTATTTATTTTGCGAGTGTTTGAAGGGAAACAGGAAACGCGATGAGCAGAGCGACACCGACACCTGGCCTCTCTGCTCATGACAAACTGCCACTCCAGGCGTGGCTGGGAAATCGCTGGGAAAGCGGGAAAAGCGGGACAAGGTGGGCAATTGAAAAATGACGACCGACCAGCCGGTAGAAATGCATTCAGCAAATGAAGCCGGCCGAAAAGCACGTGAACCGAGCAAACAAGACACATAAAAAGGGGAGCATCATCATCAGCAGCTGTGGGAATTTATTCACTTTGAATGCGACCAATATGTCAATATGCAGAATGCTATTTGAGTTAGTGTTCTTTTTTCCCACTCCTATTTTTGCCCACTATATGTTATATTAGCGATCCACTAATTGCCAAAAATTTGTTTCGCATTTTACCGGCGAACGACAAATAAAAAAGGGCAAAAGAATGTGCGCGTGTGTGGTTTGTGTGCTGCTTTATGATCATTAAATGTTTGTAAAAAGTTATAAGCGATTTGGGTTCTCGGTTACCTGACGCTAAAATAAAATTATTAAGCATTTCGTGTTGACCCTCAGCTCCAGGCACTAATTGAAATTGGTCACTGGGGAGGTGGAGAAAAATATAGTACAAAATAAACACACACTTTACTTTTTCCATGCTGTTTGTTTATTTTATTTGCCGTGGGTAAAGTTGCATTTGCTGCGATAAGCAGCGAAATCACAACTGATAAAGGAAATAAAAGTCAAATGAATAAATACCGAAGGCAAACAACAAAATGTTATGTAAATAGTAAATAGATAAGGAAAATGGTAAGTAAGTATATGACAATTAAAATAGATAAATAAGGGATTAAGCGTGGCAAAAGCCTTAACAGTTATTAGCGATAAAGTTATGGACATTTTACTGACAAATTATGTTTGTATGTTCTGTAATAAATAAAAATAAAAAAAATTAACAAAGTAATAATTTTATTGGTAGTAAGTGTCAATCTCAAAGTTACAAACTCTAATTTCATGTTAATGAAGATATAAGTTCTTTAATCTCTGAAAATATTTATTTGCCATACATCATAAACTCATGTTAATATTGGCAAACAAACTTGTATATTGTACAACAAATATTTCAACAAAACCAGCTGTTCTTTAAACAGGGAACGTTAAGTTTTAAATGCATTGCATTTTAAAGAAATAAACTTGATTATTGTTAACATTTAATATTTACCATTTAATTGATTTAAGTAAAAAACGCAAAGTCCACTTGTTCTGTCTATTGTATGTATACCAATCAAATGAATCACGTTTCAAGCTGTGTCACTCTGCTTATCAAAAATTCTTCTTTGTTTTAGTTGATAAGAAATAACACAGAAAATTACTTCAAAATTGAAATGATAGGACAAAAAAGGCATCCAACTAAATTGGCATTTCACCAATACTATCTGCGAAAAAAAAATGGAAACAAAGAACAATGAACCAGAGTTTTGGCCAAGTTTTATCGACGAAAACCGTTAACCGGCAAACCGTTAGCTCTGATTTAATTAGAAGATTTTTTCTATTAGCTTGCTACAGTTTAACAATCGCCAGATACAACACACGATTTTAGCATTAAACTGTGACCATGGCGGGGATTTAATTTTTGTAGTTGTTGGACTTTTTCGTATGTTTCTTTACTGGCTTCTAAAGCAGGTTTTCCATTTGGCCTTTGGCATAAGCCACACACACACTGAACACTGAACTACTCGAGTGCCCAGCAAAAGCCGCACAAGTCGCTCTTTCGAATGTTTGGCTTTGTGTGTCAGTGTTTGGGCATACAAATATGAATACGGGTACAGTGGATGCTCCAGAAATGAAACTACCAGTACTAGAAATCGTTGCCTTCAAAGGTTTCAAAAATATAGTGAAATTCTTTTCGCAAAATATTGAAATTCTATATTTGATTACATATATTTAAACGATGTTTACATCAAAAACATAAAAACTATCGATGTTAAAAAGGATTTGTTAATAGTTTCATAAGGACCCAAAACTTGGGCTTTTGGTTGTAATCAAAATACTCCAAAAGTATCCATACAAAAACGTTTCATTTACATACAAATAAATGATAAATTGACATTAGAATATAAAAAAAGGTTTTTAATTTGAGATAGTTTTCCTAAATTTTTTTTCTTCAGTAAAAACAAACATACATAACACCAATAAAGTTGACCATAATTAGTGATCACTGTTAAAGGTAAAGTAAAACCTGGGGCAAAGAGAAGTTGTATCTGCTGTTGTTTTTTGTGATTATTCCTCTCTTTTTGCGGCTGCTGCGTGTAAAATCAATAAATTCGAGCGGGTTCAGAGGTGACGACAACGTCGAAAATGCTTATGACCTTCAGGCCTCTAGCTGACCTTCGCAATAACCCCCCGCCCATTGGCCCCACCCCCTTTGTTACCGTGCTACCATTTTCCGCCTTGGCAATTAAATTTTGTACGTAAATTTTTTACACTTTTGTGCTGGCCGGCACTTCTTAATTATCGTTGTTGAGCATGTTATGGTTTGTTGCTGCCTTTATGCTTTAGCTTTTTGTTGTTGAAATGTATTCCCCCGAGCAGCGGCATTCATTAATTTCTTGCCTTATTCGCTGCCCTCGCTTCGCTCATTTGGTTATTGATATTAATAAAACTTTTCTTTCTCCAAAAAGCCAGAAACAAATCCGCCAGCAATCGTTGCTCAACAAGTTAAGTTACGTAAAAGCCAGAAAAAGATGCGTTGGTGGAGATTTCGAGTGTTTTTTGCCCGGATCCCAGAATACAAAACAAAGATTAAGCTTTGAGGGATTAGGATTACAGGCCTTGTGTACCAGGCAAACAAATGTGGAAGCCTTCAGCGACGCAAAGATAGACGAATAATTATGAAACTTAAGTTTTAGAAATATCTGTGCTGGCGTAATTGCAGATTAAGCTGTTAAATCTTTAATGAGTAGTTTCGAGTTTCGTTTACATTTTAATTCTATTAGAATAAATTGTTCAAGAAATTTAAGAATTAATCTCCTCCATATTCCTTTAATTGGTTAAAAAAGTCATTAATAGGAAAAATATAAGAGATTACAAATTATTTAGTTCTCTAAAATAATATTTTATTTATATAAATAGCATGGGTACATGAACGAAGTGTGCTACTTTAATATAGTCTTGTATAGTTTGTTCATATTGTTTTTTTTTTATTTAAAGAGCTGACTTTACCTTAATTGCTGTTTAATATCTGTATTCTTTTAGTTGACCAACTAACTTTAGTTTCTTTAATTGCAGAGTTTGGCGTTGCCTAAAAACCCATAATTAACAATGTTCGTTTGCCTTGAACTTTAACCGACTTGTCTTTTTTACATGCACCTTGCTTGCATTTGTGTTTTTTAAGTGGGTTAGGGTTTTTTCTACTTTCGGGGGTTTTCTTGTTGTCATTTGGCTAATGGATTTATATAGCAATATTTTTGAACATTGATTAAAAATAATATTTTATCGTAGAAACAGTACAGTAAAACAAGCTATTTTTTGTAGCATTGCAAGATAAATAAAACCTCGTCATTAAAATGGTTTAAATTTGTCCAATATTCAGAATCAAAAGTTGAAAATAATAAAATAGATAATTGAACCCCAAACTTGAAAGAGGAATACAGTAATATTTTGAAATCGAACTGGTCAAAACATAAACTAAGTTTCTTCACATATTGAAACTTTTACAAAAGCTAAAGAATCCGGATAACCAATTAGCTATCTTATGCTAGATACACTGAACATTTTTGTGTACCATCTTTAGGAACATTATTTTTCCATAATAGCCTCTGTATTTATCTCTAGCCTTTGTTATTGTTATACTTTGTAAGTACATATATCTTCAAGTATTTTTATTACTTACCATCTTTAGCATTTGTTGCCGCTGTTGTTGTTGTGGTTGCCATAGTTTTATTAGTTTTCGACTTTGTTGTTGGTGTTGTGCTGGCAGAGGCCTCTGCCGACGCCGACGTCGCTGCCTTATAGAAAGCAGTTGTTGTTGTTGATGACGTTATGGTTTTTGTTGTTGTGTCCACGGCGTCAGCAGCTGATGACAAACTTCGCGAATAGTGCATTAGTCACCTGGTTTTTTTTCAGGTGCACAAAGGGGGTGGCAAGTGGGTGGCTTTTTGTATACGTATATAAGCTGATAAGGGGGAAAAAAACGCGAAATTTTGTAATCAACGGGGTAAGTGGTGAGGAAGGGGGTTTGGGTAGGCAGGAAATGAACAAATTAAAACAAAGGCTGAAAAAAATTAAATAAGATCCTTTTGTTTTTTGGTTTTTGGTTGAGTCTCAACGGTCTATAAATTATGGATTATTATAACTATGCATTATTTTGACTTGTTTTGTTATTTTTTGATTAATTTTGAGTACTTGCAGATCAGGTTATTGGGCAACATTATTTATTATGTTTATGTAAAAGCCTTTCTTAATTTTTAATTCTTGATTTCTAAACTGATTGGCGAAATATATTATTTGTCGTATTGGTAAAAATGCACAAAATTATATTTATCAAGAGTTATATGTATCTGGTTTTAGTCTGAAAGAATTTAGTTAATTTATTTGAAGTACAACTTTCTAAAACTTTTTTTTTAATTGATTGGTTATATGTTTTGTTATTTAGTAAGCTTATATAATTTATGTGAATATTAAAACAAATTAATTAATTTGTTTTTAGGTATTTTTAATAAATTTGTTTTTTACTAAATTTAATTTACTATTTGTTCTATTTTTTAAACAAATTTCGGAGATTTAACTTTGCACTTTGTTATTTAATATGATTTTTTTAAATTCCGTTTCTCAAATGTATTCTTTTAGAAAATCAAATCCATATATTGATATTTTTGGGCACTTTCAAGCTTCTTATTTTGGTTTCACTTTAATAACAACAACTTTCTATTTAATATTTCGTTTAAACATATATTTTCTAGCACACTTGCAGCTGCCTTTATTTATTATTAAATTTTGCATTTATTTTTGTTATTATTTCGGTTTTTCTTTTGTTGTTTTTACCATACATTTTTGTTGCATGTGCGTCGGTGTTTATGCATGTGTGTGTGAGTGTGTTTTTATACGCGTGTATTCGTGCACTGGGTTTGTTGTTGTTGCCAGTGACGCGAACGTGTGCTTTTTCGATCGCACCTGCACGTTTTCGGTGGCCCGCTATAATGCCGCACTCTTCCAACAGCCGCTGCACATGTTTTTGTTAATTTTACGCGTCTATTTGTTTAGTTTCTTGTGGTATTTCGCAATTGTTTTTTACGGCGACTCGCCGAGCGAGCACGAATTTGGTCATCGAATGCCATCGATATTTCACCAGATATCGGTCATCGAATGCCATCGATATTTTCAAAACATCGGTCATATCGTGTTTGGTGGGTATTTTCTACGTTTATCCACCTCTAATGGAAATACCACATCACTTGGAATTCCTAACAGAAATGTTAAATGTTTTCTTAACATAAATGTTATTTTACAATAGGCGGGAAAAATACCAAAACATACCGCCTGCGCATTACAGCACGCATCTAACAGCACTGACTTTGAACAGAAAATTACGTTATGTTATAAATTTAAAATACTTTTTAAATTTCTTTCATTTTAAGCAATGTTCTTAATTAGGATTCTATCAGTTTTATTTTACAAAGCGTTTAACTAAATAATGTCTTTTAACAGAGATATTGGAAGTTAATGAACTCCGCAAAGTAAGTTTGAATTAAATAGTTAAATTTACTTAAAAAAACTTGAAAGGTACTTAAAGCCATTCGATTATTTTTTCACCATTTGTAAAACTAAAGTTTAATAGCTAATGAAATTTTATAATATAAACAATTTAACAGTACACTTAAATCCATTCACCTGGCAACGCCACTATACAATTTAAAACACCACAAATGAACGAGAATAAGTCAACAATAAAATACAATTTTTTGTAGATT
The DNA here is from genome assembly GCF_025200985.1 of Drosophila gunungcola. Classification (NCBI taxonomy): domain Eukaryota; kingdom Metazoa; phylum Arthropoda; class Insecta; order Diptera; family Drosophilidae; genus Drosophila; species Drosophila gunungcola. Next base: position 3,854,666 of record NW_026453180.1, on the reverse strand, counting down.
ATTACAAATTAAAAAAATAAATAAATGAGCTATTTGGACCTTCTTATTGGGATGTAGACAATGATATTTAAGTCACTTTAATAAAAATGTTTCTAGTCTATAATTGCTTTTCAATTTATTTGGAAAGAACTCAAATAAAATAATATCTTTAAGTTTTTTCCCCTTTTTTGTTGTGGTAATTAACTTACTTCGTTTTTATTCTTTGATTTTAATTTTTTTAATTGTTTTCTTTTGTTTTCTTTGTTTTTATTGTAGAAAGACTTGTTTGGAGTACAGCAGCCATTTGTTTCATTATTTTTTTCTTTTCTGTAAAAATATGCATTTGTGATCAAATCTATTTATTGTTTTCTAATATAATATTAATATGTTATATTAAGTTAATTCCATTATTTAGTAAAGTATATCAAGAAAGCGAAAAATGTTCATTTAATGCATAATTTATCCTTTATAAAAATTACAAAATTTAACAAAGAAATAACTTTTAGATGAAAAAGCGACCTTGGCAAACATTTCTCCCGCTGCCTGCAATTGGTTTTAACAAAAATATTTTTATGCTACAGTTTGTCTAAAATCGGTGACCTTGACAGCAAAATATGACACAAAAATATTACGACAATAAGAAACGGCAACAACAAGCGGCTTAGTTTGATAAGTGAGGTAATTTCGGATGACGAAGATCGCCTGACTTCTCCCACTCACTCCCAGTTTTTTTGTTGTACTTTTATTTAACTCTTTTTGTCACCCACTTTGCATGGGTATTTAATTTTTTTATTTTTTAGTATTCCGCACGACTGTTGAGTGAAAGTTGCCACCGTTTAGAGTAATGTTTTTGTTGTTATTGTTAATGCCACGCCCCGACCGCCTTATCGTCACCTGTCGATGGATGTGAGTGAGGTGTTAATTCGACAGTCAATTGTGTAAAAAAAAAGAGTGCGGCTAACAATTGCATAATATTCCAAAGCTGAAACCGAAACTCGAGCAAATTTTTTTGGGGGCCAAGACAACACACAAAAAAAAAGCACTTAACAATTAAACAACTCCAAGAAAAGCCATTAAAATCGGCAGAACCGAAATGAGTTTGGGAATAAACGTGTTCTCCCCGTGCCGAAATCAATTTCGAGCTGCAGAATTAAAAGCCCCAAGCTGGGGGCCATAAAAGCACATAAAAAGATCGCTTCGAAGATCCCAAAACCAAGTCAATGTCCTTAGCCATCCACTTCGATCTTTGATTTCTTTTGATTCCCTTCAGAAGAGCCTCATCAATTTAGCCATTCGTTTTAAACTAAAATAAAACCATTAAATTAGACAAGAATTTTCTACTCGCAAGTACTGATAACATTTGTTTATTTAATTAATATAGAAGTATAAGCTGCAAATTTTATCGCATTTTCATATTTAAGTAATTTAATTTTTGTTTCATAGAATTTTTATTAAATTTCAAGTTTGAAATCTTTCAGTCTTTGTGTATTTCTAGACAGAATACAATACGGGTTTTTTGTTTAAATAGGTTTAAAAGTTATATTTAACATTTTAGATGTGTTCTTACAAAATAAACTATTTGTTTTAATCAAGAATAATGAGTTAATAAAAATAAATATAAACAAAATTGGCTCTTAAAATAATTTCCCTTGACAAGCTTTAGAGATGAAAGCAATGGTCTCAAAAATCTAAATTTTCTAGATTTGTAAAATTTTGAAAGATACTTTCAAATTAATTTTTAAGGGTATTTAAGCCATGTTCTTAAAATCATTTCACTTTACTTGTATTTTTTTTTATTAACTCCGGTTGCATATGGTTTAAGCCCTTTTGCAGGTTTGGCTTGTTTGCAGAGCTCTTGTTGGCCAAAAGGGTCCAAGAACGAGTTCTTCTCGCCGATCGAGCCGCAAATGGATCGATCGATCACCACATGAAAGTCCCATATGAACAGGAGATAAATTTTCCTTCTACTCAGAGCGGCGTCGTTTTCTCCACCAAATCGTTTGACCCATTTAACTACATTTAAATGGACTGATTTGCATAGAACACATTTGGAGAGTGGGCGTTTTTTTTTGTTCGGTTTCGTTCGGTGCATTGTGCATTTCTAATGAATTATTAACCCAGAACCAAGGGGAAAACGCATCGCAGAGATGCATCTTCAGTCGGTCCAAAGCTAATTGACTCTAAAAATAGCCGAAGCAGGTTTCTTTTTCTCTGTCTGAATCTCAAGTCTTAGGCAGCGTCTGGGGAACGGGTTTCCAAAGTTAAAGAGCCAAAGAGGCAAAGACTTAAAGATTTCTTGGTTTCTTGTAGGAGCGTTTAGCCAAACAAGAAAACGAGAAAAATCTGCCGATCAAATGCAATCGAGTCAACAAAAAAAGGGAATGAGAGTGAAAAAAAGGGTGGAAAAGTAGCAGAAAAGTAGCAGAAAAGAGGGAGTTTTACAAGTCGATGATCAGGAACAGACTAAATAAAGACTAATCGACAGTCGCTGCACAGTTGGACAATGATATTAGATTTTATAAAATATGGTAATTGTCTAAGAAATACTGTTTTTATTTTTCAATCAATTTATCATTTTAAAACAATGACAGATATATTGTATTTCTCAAAATAAGTACAGACCGTTTTTTTTTGATTAATTTCATGAATGGGTGTTTTAAGTTAATTTTTCAAATATTTACATAAGTCAGGCAAAGTGCTAATATCATTTGCTACACATTTTTTTTAACATCAAACATATGCTTAACTTGTTAGTTTACTTTATGATGAGCTGGCTTAAATAATCAGTCGTTATGGTAAGCCAAGTAGTAAATACAATTAAAATCAAGATTCGAGATTCGTAAAGTACTAATTTTCAAATAATCAGTTGTTTTGTTAAAGAGAAAAAATGTCATGAACTGAATATATGACTTTATGAGATTTTAGAACTGAATATACCTAAATTCCTGCCTTTTCGATGTAGATAAATTTATTTCGCTAAAAAATGTAGAACGGATTGTTCTAGGACATATATACAAGTATTATTTGTAGAAAACATTACATTTTGAAATAAAATATTTGTTCTTTCTAATGGTATTTGGAAGCATTTAAGATGTTCTCAATAAAAACCTACAGAAAATCTTTATCAAAACCTTAAACATTTCCTAAGAAAAGTGTCATAATTTCAAACACTCAATGGTTTTTATTTATAACACAGCATAATCCACTTAAGAACTCAAGCGATTGCCTTAACAATTCTGCGATCTTTGCTAAGTAAACCAAATGCTGATAGCGTGTACACTCGATAAAACAAACATGATTGATGATGGTCGCCGGGCTTGGGCCCTTTTTTCTTGGCCCATCCTCTTGGCCAATTACGAGTGCAGCTTCTTGGGCAAAACCCTTTTGATTCCTGATTCCTGATGCCCAACTCGAGTCCAAGTTGGACCAGTTCAATGACATTTAGTTGAAGAATTGGCCAAGACGATGATACTACCACTTTTGCCCCCCAACTCTTGTTTTATTTTTTCTTAGCCCTGTTAGTTTGTTGGCTTGTTGTTTGCCTGCCAACAAAGTCGACTGCGACTGCGCAGCCGACGGTTTGTATAAAATGCGTTGGGCCTAAAGAAATTTCAAACAGTTGCGGCCGTGAGGCGCTAGTGAACGCATCTTGAAATCGAACAAAAATATAGCAGAGAAATTCATTACGCGAAAATGAAGTCTTTTTATTTGATCCTGGCTTTTCTGGCTGTAAGCCAAGGCAGAGTGCTGAATATCCCTGTGGCCATTGTCGAGGATCAGGCTAAGCCAGTGGCTTTACCTTTGGTTAAGGAGGACATCAAGCCAGAGGAAATTAAAGTTGTGGTTCAGGAAGAAAAGGCCAAGGATCTGAAGGAGGAAATTAAGCCGGAAGTTAAGCCGGAAATTAAGGAGGAGATTAAGCCCGAAATTAAAGAAGAAATTAAAACAGAAGTTGAGACCGAAATTAAAGAGCAGACTAAGCCTGAAATTAAAGAAGAGATTAAGCCAGAAATTAAGGAGGAGCTTAAAGAGCAGATTAAACCCGAAATTAAGGATGCTGTAAAGCCAGTCATTAACGAGGAGCTTAAAGAGCAGATTGAAGAACAAATTAAGCAGCAGATCAAGGAAAAACCCTTGGAGCTGAAAGAAAAATCTCTGGAAATAGTTAAGGAGCAACCCGAGGAGATTAAACAACAGACTTCGGAGGTCAAAGAGCAAGCTGCTCCAACTGTTTTAAAGGAGGCAATCCCGGAGCAGGAGGAGATTCAGGATGCAGCCCAGCCTCAAGTTCGCCAGGCCACCCAGGCCACGCCCACCCAGCAGAGCACCACGCAGGGCAACTTTGTGCAGCAATTGATCCAGAATTCCCCCATCGGTCAGTTCCTGAATCAGTTCCAGCCTCAGCCAGCCAACAATCCGGCTCCTCCGGCTGCTGCTGTTGTGCCACTTCAGACCCAAGCCGATGAGGTAGCAACTCCAGCTCCCACGGTTCCCGGTTTCCTCAATCCCCAGGCTGCCATCACTTCCGCCCAACAGGCTGTGCAAAATGCAGCCCAGAGTGCCGTGAATGCCACCACTCAGGCCTTCCAGGGCATCCAGCAGTTCGCCAGCAATCTGGGCAATCAGTTCCAGAACACTTTGTCCAGTCTGACAGGTCAACAGCAGGCGGCTGTGGCCACCACGCCACGTCCACCAGGTCCCATTCAGCAGTTCGTGAACAATGTTTTTGGGGGCAATAGCAATGCCACGGCTGCCGCTGCTCCGGCTGCCCAGCAAAGTGGCAATCCCCTCCAGGGAATCATCAACTTCCTGGGTGGCAATCGCCCGCAGAATGCACCACCAGCCTCGCCAGCAACTCAGGCCCCGGAAAAACCAGCTGTCGATGACAAAATCGATCCTGCCAAGGATGAGGTGCAGGAGTTTGTCCCCGAAACCGACAATGAAATACGTTCGAGTGGCGAAGCCATCGATGATTCCTTCGAGGAGGCTGGAGTTCCATCCAATGAGGTCATTGTGGTCAACGATGATGCCGGCGATGTCGTCGATCCTGTCCCGAATCAGCCACTAACCAACGATGCAGTGGCTCTCTAGGATGGCTTAAGTTAAGATTCATTCACACAAACCGACTGACGCATTTTCATCCATATTTTTCGACGTCAATTGAGAATGACACGGGAAAATGCCTCTTTAGTTTTCTAAGTGCATGCACCGCAGCAAATTATTTATTTCATACTCAGCCCAGGAATTTATCTATAAAAACAATGAGAGAATACAAATCATTAAATAAATGAAAATCTAATAAAATCACAAGCGTTTCAACTTGGGGGAAAAAATCCTTTTTGGGGAAAAAATATGGATTATAATACTGTTGGGAAATAAAAAGAATTAAATAAAACAAATGAATAACAAAATCCGAAGCGTATTACAAAATTTTTTTTAGTAAAACATTAAACTTTTTTAAAATTGAAGAAATTATTTTTTTTTTAATAAAGTCATTCATAATTATAGCACAATCAAAACAATAAAATTCCGCATAAAATTAAAACACCGTTTAATTTATTCAAAAATTATCTCATATTTATTTGAATTATTTCCATTTGTTTTCATGATTTATTATTTTTGATGTTGCTGTTTTTTTGTTTTTCTTGTGTTTCTTTTGTTTTTAGTTTTACATTAAGGTGGTTCATAGCTCAAAAATGGTTACATTAACCAAAACGCGCAGTAAATGTACACATTCATATAAGGCTAAGTATCTGAAAATGTTTCAAAATCAGGCGAAGAGAACAAAGGCTTCCAATTTAAACTAGATGTCGCAGCTGGAGTTCAACTTATGCCCAAATATTTAAGCTAGTTTTTCATATATTACCATTTTTTTGCAGAAATTCCATTTCAATTTTTTTTGTTTTTTCAGTTATTTTTTAGCTACGGTTTCTTGGGGATTCTTGATTTTATAATTAAGTTTTTGGTGATTTGTTGAGCTGAAGAATGGTTCTACTTAAAGTAAGTTTTTGGGGTTTTTTAGAAGGAAGAAGGGGATTTTGGGGCAGTGATTGGGGTTTTTGGGGCAGTGTTCTATTGTTTTTGCGAGATTTGTTGATATATTTGTTAGTAATGCTGGAAAACTGGATCGTTGAGCAGTGAGTTACAGGTGAGATAGCAGTGATTATCGGGAATGATTTAGTTACTTATCCAAGTTAAGTCTTTTTCGAGATTGGTACACATGAACTTAATAAGAGTTTTGATTTCTTTTCGATAGTATCGTAGGATTAAAGTGCATAACAGGCAGAGGATCCCTAGATTTATAGTAAGCAATTACAGTTTGGGGCTTTACTCTTGCTCTATTTGAAGTTGAATTTATGCTAATTAAACGTTCATATAAGTAGGCCAAACATAACAGTGTCTTAAAGCATTTCCATTTTAGCATTTCGCTCAGTGTATACATGGTAAAGTAATCGAGATATATAGAGATATAGATATAGCAGCCATACATGCGTGTAAATATCGAGTAAATATCGCGGCATTCAATATAATTTTGATTGATGGTTTTGGGGATTACATAGAAAAGTAGGTTTCGTTTGGTTTGTGGTTCTTTTGAAGCCGTTGAATGTTGTGTTTTGTGTTTTATGTTTTTGTGGGTCGGGTATACACATATAAAGGTGAATATATATATGCTATGCTATAGATGTAAATATATGTGGGTATTACAATCATATGTATGTTCAGATACGTCTATAATGCAAGTGTTTCTGTTCGCGATTCTGATTTTGGTATATAGCGTGGCTAATATATCTTTGATTTAGCAGTTAGCAGAGGATTACAGTTCTCTATATGAAGGTCATCTAATGGGCAGGAATGAGTACAGTTTTTTTCCGGCAAAAAGGTACAATACTTGTATATATATCTTCGATAGACTGATCGGGTTTTTGCTATAAAGCGCAAAGCTTTTGCGGCTGGACAAAATGCTCAAATAGAAAATACAAATACAAAATAGAAATCAATGATCTAAAAAGTTTTCCCCTCGTTTTTGGTCGCATTTTATAAAAATAAAAATTCGTTTTCGCTTCTCACGCACACACGCACTACCAAAAAATATAGCACAATCGGAATCTAGAAAATATAACGCGCTTATCAAATATCAATCGTATATAGCATATTTATCTGTATATCGCTATAAATATAATTTATATATTTCCAGTGTAACCTAGCCTTGTTGTTGGGTAAACTTTTTCGTGGGTTATATTAACATGCAGACATCAAAAAGTTTTTGTATATAATGTTCTGTTATATCGTAGGGAGTAACTATATCATATGTCTTAGATTTGCTTTTGGTTGTAGCTGAAATTGCTCATGGGCTTAAGATTTGTGGCGTTGGTTAAGTAGAAATTAAAAAACATTCGATTTCAGGGAAGACACTTTGACAACCAAAAATGTGAGATAAATAAAACACTTAAACAAAAAAATAGTTACTACGATTTAAAGTATATGAGCAATATAAACATTTAATAATAAATGTATCAAAACTATTTAATTTACCTTTTACCAGATTTTATTCAATTTTCTTAATAACAGTGATTTAAGAAAATTCCATAACATTTTGTAAAAATTATGCACAAAAAATCCTATAAATGATTCATTTTATTTTTTCAAAACAACTTATAGTTATAAGCAACTTTATAACAGAATGAGAATCAGAATTCCTTAAATGTCGAATATAATTGATTAGAAAAAGATTAACTAGTGTGAATTTTTATTTTGTAAAAAATATGCACAAACAATCCTATTCAAAAATATAGTTTTTTATAATCACTGATTGACCGGAATATTTAAAATTTTATTTTAGTGATAAACAAGGGTTTAAGAAAAGCTTTAACATTTTTAATTAATTTTATAACGAACTGTGTAACAAATTTATTCTAGTTAAATATTGTAATATAAAGTCAAATGAGGAGTTTAATTGTTAATTAATTTTTAACCAACGCCTTAAATATTTTGGAAATCCAAAGAAGCCAGATTATCAGCTTAGTTTAAAGCAACTTTAGCCAGCTTAGATTGTAGATTGTGGTGTAAGTATTACATTTATCGTACATATGTATAGTTATCATAGCTATTAGCATTGTATTCATTTTGTTTTTGTTTTTTTTGGAGAACCCCTCACCCAACTTAAGCATTGCTATGTATCGTATTTATATAGACGAAATTGAAAGTAGCAAAACTAGACTAGAATACAGTTTGGTTTCCTCATCGGATTTGGATGTGTTGTGGCGAATTTGTGTTGTGTGGTGACCCCGTTTGCTTATAAATTCGTTTCAGTTCTGTGGGGTGGCAGGTGGATTCCAGATGATGACTGGGTGGTGGTGCTGGTGCTAGTGCTGGTAGTGGTGCTGGTGGTTTTGGTGGCCACAGCTCCACCGGGAGTGGCCATTCGCACCCGTTCACCCACGCCGGGTCCCAAAATCCTGCGCTGCAGCAATCTGGTTGGGTTTGCTCCCGGATTCCCTCCTCCATTCATGGACCATTCATTTTGTTTGAGCAAAAACTGCTTGACATTGTACTCCATCTGAGCTATGTCTACATTCTGGGTTGTGGTATGCAGCTCCGCCTGAACGGATCGCGTCTTGTCCGTATCATTGGGATAGTATTTGTAGTTGAGTATATCACACGTGGGCTGTTCGGGGCAGATGAGTGCATCGGAACCAGACGAAATGGATTCCGGATCCGGATTGGGAGCCCCAGAAACGGTGGTATATGCCACTGGCAGTCCCGATCGCGTGGTCCTCCTATAGTAAGTTGTGCACATTTCCGTCTTCTTGGGCTGTGCACTATTACACTGATACACGAATGGAAAAGTTCAATATGGTTTAAATTTATCAGAAATTAAATATTAATCCGAAAACATCAAAAAATATAATTTTGCCATAATAAAAAACCACAAAATCAAAGCAAAAACAATTGGAGTTTCGTGTGAAACCCATGTTTTTTCTACTTACTGGATTTTCCGGCAAAGAATTGCTAGTGATATCCGTCTTGGGTGACAAAGAATCCTCGGTAGACTTTTCCGGATATCCATTGGTTAGTTGCTGCGGTGTAGTTTTATAGCCCGAATCCATGGACAGTTTCTCTATCGATATGGAGTCCATGCGATCGAGTGTGGAGTACGAGGACTGTCTTTCGGTTCCCGAGTTCGAGTCACTGGCTGGCGGAGCCTGTTGCAGATTTCTCTGCTCCAATTGCTGGGTATTGTGCTGCACCCATTCGGCCACTCTACTGAGTTGCTGCCGCCTCAAAAGGACACTTTCCTGGTAGTCAATGGCATCGCTCATCGAACTGGAGTTGGCCGAATGCTTGGGCGAATTTACTCCGGGATTTGTGGGCGTTTCACCGGGTTTTATATCCGCACTGATAATAGAAATGGAATAGTTTAAATACGTTACAGGTTAAATGAATTCAAAACATTTTTAGTTATTTTTTAAATTACATACAAAATAATAATATTAAATACGGTGCTTTTAAATTGCATGATTTAATTTTACAGTTTTTGAATTAATATGAACAACATTCAAATTTAAATAGGTTTTATTAACTGTAATTAAAAAAAAAAAAAGTTCTTTTAAGACCTTGTAAATTAATATAAATGTAAATATCTCGAAGACCTGTGAAAAGTTTCATTAAGATCGGTTGAGTAGTACGCGAGAAATCTTTAAAATCGACTTTAAATACACAACAACATCAACTTGAAAATTTTGTACAATATTCTAGAGATGATATAGAATTTAATAAGAAAATAAAAAAAATGTATTATTTTAATCCGTGAAACCTTAAAATAACCGCAATGAATGAAAACACTAATGTTGAATTTTTACCAGTGCACTTGTTCCACTTCTGGGGCTTCCACTTGGGGTTCCAACACGGGTTGCAGTGCCACATTGTCGTGGGGATTGGCAGGTCCTTGCCACGCCTCCACCGCCGACTGGGCATTGCTCTCCTTGCTGGTGATGATGTCCTTGCCATCGTTGAGTTCCTCATCCAACAGCTTTTCCCTTCTCTTGTAGATGACCGGCGTGTAGGTTTCGATGGACTCCAGGTTGTCCAGCAGGATGTTGCTCTGGCCATTTTGCTGGATTCTCATGGCACACAGACGAGGACCTCGGTACTTCGGATTCTCCGCCTGCAAACAATGATATTAAATTAGAACTTCTTTGAATTGGGTTGTAAGAACAATATCTAAGTTAAGCCCCCATACTTTTTATGAAAAATTACGGTGAATTTTATTAGAACATTTTTTATAGGTGAAAAACTTTTAGTTTTTTTTAAAACATTTGGAATACATGTTTCTAAGAAACAACTTTTCTGTCAACTAATCTATAGTGATGTCCACAAAAGTAGAACACCCTGCCTACCTTAATTGTTTTAATGAGGTTCCTGTTAAAGGTCTCGAACATTTTGGCCCCCTCGCAGCTGCTGGTTTTGTTGCTCCACAAACTCTGGACACTTCCGGAATTCGTGGACTTGAGTTGTTGCTGGGTTCCCGATGGAGCAGCAGCAGTATTATTTCCTGGAGGAGCCACTGGAGCAACTATTTTACTGGGCGGTGGCTCGCAAATATCCTCCACTTTCGATGGAACCACTGTTTGCTGGACAGGATCCGTCTGATCCGCTTCCAAAAGACTGGGTTGCGAAACCCCAGCCAAAAGAGGTTTACTCGACTCATCCTCTAGAAGCTCATCTTGGGTACACTGATAATAAATGGAATAGTATAATTAAATATGTGGATATTAAATACAAAATGTTGTGTTCCATATTTAAATTAAGATATATGCATTTATTAAAAAATTGAATGCTAATTAAATTAAATTTTCTGATGGATTTAAACATTTCAAAAGTAGCCAAAAACAAAATTTAAAAAAACTAAAAACCGCAAGGGATGAAAATTAAAATTATGGATGAAATAGTGGGATTAACTTCATTCTTTTTTTTACCAGTGTAGTAACTCCCACGGCATTTGCTTCGAATTTGTTTAAGAGCTGCAGAGCTGTTCCTCCGCCATCCAGAAACCTCCTCTGATAGCCATTTCTCAGCTGGCCAAGATTACTGGTCTCCAGGAGATATTTCTCGGCCGCATAGGCACCCAAATGTGTGGTTGGATACATCATTGTGGAGGTCGTGAGTTTTCCATTCACATAATCCGCATTCTGGGCCGAAATCGAAGTTCTTTCGCAGAGACGATGATGTCCCAATATGGGATTAACCATCAAATCATCTTTTTTGGCTGGCGTGAACAATTTATCCATATCGTTCAGATCCGAAACGGAACTCTTGGTCTCAGATATAACAGAATCACTGGACTTCACCATCTTCATCAGATATGGACTATTAGTTCGCGATGGCGAATTCAGATTACTATGGCATCTTAGACAAAGTTGGGTCAATGGCTCAGTTAAGCCTGATCCCTGGAGTTGCAATTGATGGGGCGTTTGGGTGGCCACCGAATAGGAACGAGATACATCTGCGAGGACCTGAAGATCCTGTTTGCTACACTGACATGTATCGCAATGCTTCACCTCATTCGCCTTTAATTCGTCCTCCAGAAATTTTGCCATTATTGTGGGTGATATCATATCGGAATTGGTTACTTGATTTCCATTATTATTATTACTAATATTTGTATTAGTTTGATTGTTGCATTTGTTATTGATGCTGGTGTGTTGTTGTTATTGTTGTTAATATTGTTGTTGATCAGAGTGTCCTTTGTATTGTTATTGGCTTGATTCGACTGCTGTTTAGGATTTGTAGCCGTATTTCCATTTTCGGCGTCTAAATTTGATTGGAAAAATATTTTAAAATTAGTAAAGGGTCTTGAAGGTTTACTTTAAAGTTTACATTATTTTGTAGAGCCATTTGAACCCAAGTTCTTTGGTATAAATCAAGATTGTGGTCTTACAAAATGTATAAAAATAAAAAATAACTTAGGCTTATAGCAAAACTAGTCATTTGTGAAATAAATATAATAAATTTGGTTTGATAAAATATTTAAAACAGAAAACATAAGCCTGGGTATATTGGTATACATATATTGATTGCAAAAAATTAAACCAATTTTGCACCACGAAATACAAAGCCAAAACTTTTCCCCTAAAAACCTAACATTTTAGGCCTAGCAAAAACGAGTTAACTTCCATTTAACAATGCCCAACATTTCGGCAACAACAGCATTTTGGACAACAAAATTTTTCCTCATCAAATATGCATGTATTAAAACTAACAAAAATATCCGAAATTGATAAACAAAAAGTTTTGGCCACAGCCATGCCTCTGCAACATTCTGGCCAACAATATGTTTACAGCACACAAACATGTAAATATTTTTGAGAACGAAACGAAAACGAAAAAATTCGACCAAGAGTTATTCTGCAGTAGTTTCAAATTGCAATTATGCCAACAAAAACGGCAAACAATCAGGCGAAAAAATTAAAATAATAAATAAATACAAATTAAATTGAAACGCAGGCAATTAATGCAAATGAACAATAAACGAAGAGGAATGAATTGCCAATACAGAGCACAATGATGTGGAATATATGCAATTATGAGGCAAAAATCAAATTGTGAACTTTGTCCAGTCTCCAAAAAAAAATCAAATAAATAAAAAGATATTAAACAGTAGTACTTTTCAAAATTATTTACTTTGCTAATGGTTTTAATGAAATATTATTATATTTAAAACAAAAAACCTTAAACTAATTTTGTTATAACTATAATTTTCATAAATATAATTTAGATTTGAATATTCCTTATAACTTCTATTTAAAACTTTTTTTTCTTAGAAAAATAAAAAAAATCTTCAATAAAATGAAAATTAAAATAAACATTTTTGAACTTGCTTGGTTGAAGAATATTCTTTTGTTTCTTAAAAAATTTGTAATATTTCCAATAAATATAACATCTCTTCTATAATTTTTAAATGAAATCAAAGAAAGGAAATCAAATTGTGAACTTAACGCAGTCTTCGTGATTCAATCCGGTGGCTGAAAAACGTAAATCAATAAATAAAATAGGGGAAAAAGGGGAAAAATCATAAGGGAAGGGGCTCAGCATGGTCTACTAACACCTACCGATTCCCCGCATCGAATAGACCATCGCGGTGGGCGGGAAGGGGCAGGCGGAGGGGGGCGGCGAGTCGGAGGCCGGAAGCACTTTGTAGGAAGCTGTGGTGGCCACGCCCACTCCGCTGGTGCTGCACTCGGAATCGGAATGGGAGTTCGTCTCCAATCTCATATAAGCCGACACTTTCGATTGAATATCAATGGGCAGCTGCATGGAAAAATCTCATTTAGTGGGGTTTTCCCAACGGTGGGCTATATAATATATATATATATATTTTGGGCTACCCACCGATGACACTTTCTGGGACACAAAACTATCCGGCTTGCACTGCAGCAATTGGATGGCCAGGCTAATGTCGGCCTTGTAGCGTTCCTGTGCAGGAAGAAAAGAAGCAGAGAAAGGACACAGATAAGAAAGCGACTCGGAAGTGGCGTAAACGAGCAGGCTTACACTGAAAAAAATTATTCAATAGTAAAAATACATAATTTAATAGTAATAAAAACCAATACCACGCCCTTCTTAGACCTCGTCTTAAAATTGTATTCAAATATATTGACTAAGGTTTTTAAAAATCATTTGCGTTTCCTTTATTTGAGGGTTCTTAAAAATTTCCAATAATTTTTTTATTTATATTTATAATTGACTTTTTAATAATCATTTGTTTTTTCTTCGCGTTAACAAGGCGGCCTAAGAAAAATTGTTTAATAAACTTTTCGGTTTATTCTTGACTAAATTTTTTACTTTTAAATAAATGCTTTGATTCTTAAAATTCCCATTTCAGTTATAATTTCAAGAACCCAACCATATTAAAATATCAAGTCGGCATTTAGTAGTTTTAAATAGGGATTAATATTTAGTTATCCTGATAAGAATATTTCTGATCCGCCTGGAAAGAGTATTTCCCTTTAGAAATAAATAAATTGCTTTACAATTTTAAATTTTTTTAGTTATAGTAGATTTTTCCCAGTGTTTCTTTTTTATGCGGTTGGTTGCAAGTGTGTTTGCTTGGGTTAGTTTGTATGTGTAGCTTCTTGCTTCTTTTGACACTCTTCGTATGCAAATGTCAAATATGTTTGCTGTTCGTTTTTGTTTCACTCGACTCCTGCCACTGGAAAAATTCACTTCCCGCATCCTTTGCCCTAAAAACCCTTTTACACATTGTTAAGAAAACTTTTTCAAGGGGTATATCTACGATTTGGAGGCTCTACTTAATAATTGATTGAAATCTAACAACTATAGAAAATATTTTTTGTATACATATTAACTATCCAGAATTAAAAATATATCTTCAGTTTCATATTTTAAATGTATATCGCTAAAATTTAGATTTTGATAATTTCGAAGTTCTTAAAAATCTTTAATTTTTTTTAACACATAGTAATACATACATAATAAACATAGTTTTCCAGGATATTTGGCAAACGATACCCTTAACCCCATAAAGAAAGCCTTTTTTGCTTGTTTCACTGTTGCTTTTGTGCACTTTGGTGTCAGCGGCAGAGCCTCAAAAAGTTTGCTCCTGTTTTGCTTATTTCTTTTTTTTTTGTGGCACATACAAACAAAACACATTCAGGGGGAACTTTTAGATGCCTTTTTAAATTTTTCACAAATGCGATGCACTCGAACTTGTTAAACAAGCAACAACAGCAAAAAAAACTGCAGGGGGAAAAGCTACAACTGCATTGGTGACCCAAATACAACAACACCACTACAGTAACAACAACAATAACCTAAACAACAGCAACAACAGCTTCGGGGAAAGAAAATGGAAAATGCAGGATGGCAGTAACGGCATTTTGCACCACGTTTACCAACACTTACACGCCCCACCGCCCGACCATTTTTCCAGCTCCGTTTCGGTTCGGTTCTCACGCTGCATTTTCACACTACAGGGGGAAATCTAGGAAAAAAACTAGGGAAAATCTAGGGAAAATCTTTGGAAAATTTAGGGTTTTCCCTAACAAAAGGTATTTTTTCTACCAATATCAGTGTTTTTTTTCTGATTTTCAAAAAGATTTCTGATATACCTTTTTCGTTAAATTATTAAAAAAATAGAAAGAAAAATTTACTGATCTTAAATCATTTAAAAATGTATACAAGGATATGTAGTAAAAATGTTTACTTTGAATATTTTTAATAAGATTTCCCACAGTGTTGTAGAATAATATTTAATGAATTAACTACCAAAAAGTTTTAAAAATAATATACACAAAAATGTTTAAAAATGTTTATATGTGAATTGAAAATTTTAATTTTAAATTTTGTTATTTAGATTTCCAACAAAAATAAAGAAATAAATTTAGATTGACATTACATTACATTACATTTACAAATGTTATTTGAAAAGTTGAAGTATTTTACTTAAGTATTTTACTTTTATCTGGCCAGTTATTCAGTTAAAAATACTCTACGATTCAGTGCTTTTTTTTCACGTGCAGGGAAAACAAGGAAAAGCAGCGGGGAAAAACTAAAAAAATACAAGTGTGGGCCTCGCAAGGAACTGCGAAATGACGCCGCTTGCATTTTACGTTGATTTTTCCCTTACTTTTCTTTTGCACGTCTTGCTTGGCATTTTTATTATTTTGTGTGCTCTCCGGGCTCTTCGCTGCCAGCCATTTTATAAATAGAAAAATGCATAAAAATTGCATGAAATAGGAATGAAATAAATTCCAACTGGGAGCCCGAAGGGGGGGCGTGTTGCGGACCATTGGGGGCGTGGCAAGTGGCCCGGCTTGGAAGTGGCAGCTAAGTAAGCGGATGCATTGATTGAACTCGAAAATGTTGATTGTCAGTTGAGGCAAAAGCGTGAAAGTAATTTCTTTAAGCAGGGCACTATTGTGTTGGGAAATAGAATTCCACTTCCATTTCGAATTGATTGATGGATTACACACAGAAACAGCTTATTGGTTTTGTTTGTCTGCAATTGTTGTTTGCCATTATGATTTTTAAATTATTTTCTGTGATATCTGTGGTTTTGTTATTGTTAGAAGTTTTTGATCCTCTTTACAGCTTTTTGACTCAAAAATCCATTTTAAATTATGTAATTTTTTTTCTAAAGCAAAATTTTAAAAATAAAAAATGTTTTTAAAAAGGGATAGATTAAATAATATATATTTTTTAGTTGTTTCAATTGCCATATACCTGGCTTAAACCATTTTATTCAAAATGAAATATATAAGAAAGTCATGAAAATCTTTTGAAATTATATCTATACATTATATCTGGCATACGCCAATTTTTGTAAAATAGCTTATACAGGAAATTCATAAAACTTTTTTGAAATTTGTAAACAAAGGGTTTAGTTTTATCCAATTTTATAATTGCTTCGATTAAGTACCTGGAACTTTAAGATCAGAAGCTTAATAATAGACTCCTTTTCTTCATTTACGATAAAGTTCCAGTCGTAAAATGGTATACTTTCATTGTAAGGACGTTTAAAAGTAAACCAGTAAAGTCGTTTAACTCCCATAGATCGTATTCCATTGATCCCTTAACAGTTTTGCCAACTTGATTGACCCATTTTTTTGATTGTGGAGGAGATGCGCGCCTCTTCAATCCATTTTAGTGGCGCAGCTGCAGCCATAAACAAATCCACCCAGAAAACCCCCTTTTTCATTCCATCAACTGCCTTTGGCAGCCCTTCAAAACCCATTTGTCGACACTGAATAAACTTTGTAAATATAAACGTCGCTTTAAGTTCTATAATTTTCTGTAGTTGAATTTTTTAATTTTTAGTTTTTAGGATTTCAAATTTGTATAAAGCCAACAATATATAAAAATTGTATGTAGAGGAGTCCTTTTTTTAAAGATCAAGTATTTAATAATTTTTCATTATGAACACTACATTTTCAATTTTGTAAATTTTAAAAATTCATACTTATCTTTGTTGATAAGTTAAACATTAATTTTAGGGGACATTTTTTTAAGTTAAGAAAGGCTTAACTCTTTTTTTAAGTGCATCTGGCCTTCACACGTTCGATGCACGCCAAATGCAAAATAAATTTCCAACTTTACACTCTTTAATGAAGTGCTCCGAGCACTGAGCTTTGAGCTCAGGATTCCAAGGACCCGAGTGTTAAATTTAAAACGTGCCTCGACTGGCCATCGATTTGAATTGGTTTTAATTAAGAGCAGAGCTCCCTTGCTCCACATATTTAGCATTGCGTGATTGCAGCAGAGAGTGCATGTCGGGGAAGTAATAAAGATAATTGAATCATTAGCGTGTGTAGCTAATTGTATGCATTTAATTAGCAGCCCATAAAAATCCCCCTTTTTTACCCAAACGAACTTCACTTCTACGCTCTGCATAGACGCTGATATTGGACCTAAATCAAACATCATCAAAGCGGGATTAATTGGAAGCGATGTGCGGAAAGGAAAGGTTTTTTATGGCAAATAAACGAAGCAGTAAAGTTACAGTAAAATATTGGTAAAGGATATTCGCTCTTATATAAGGATGCTGGGGAATTTATGTTGATTGTATCCGCAAACTGGTTTATTTTCACTATGATGCATTATTCCCATTTGTTTTATTATAAATGCTTTTGGCACTTTATAATAAATTAATACATTTGCTAAAATAATTTATGCTGTTTGAAAAAAAATGATTGCCTACTTTTTTGTCAGTAGTTTGTAAGGTTTTTTGTATTTTGATATATTATTTTACAATAAATGGATGCTATAACTTTTTGTATTATGAATGCTTTTGTAGTATACAATAAATTACTAATTTTTATACAAATTATTACCTTAACGTTCAAGAAATTTTATTTTGCCTCTTTTTTAATGATTTATAGTCATTTGCTATTTCTAGAGCACTTTTCAATCTTTGAAAATTTGGACTTTAACAACGTTTTCTTTTAAAACCTTTTAACATCCCCCTTTTCGTGTGTGTTAAACCGTAGCTCTAATTAATTTACCCTCTATATTGTATGCGACATAAAATTCATAGCATATTTTGCGGCTGCAGCGCGGAGAAAACCGGCAATAAAAAAGAGGAAAAGCGTGGAAAAACGAGATTGGGATGCTCGGAAAGCAAAGGAAAGGCGTACCACATTTGTAGGCCGCAAGTCTGATTGCCTTTTGTCCCTCTGTTTGTGTGGCTACCTGTCAGTTTTTTCAGCACACTCTTTTTTTTTTTGGTTCCCTTCTTTTTTTTCGGTGGCTTAGAGTCCGTCACGGCTTTGGTGCAATTTCACGCTTGTTTGCTGACCAACAGCTGACCGCAAGCGAAAACCAGAGCTCCTAGAAAGTAGGAACAGTGGGCGGGAAAATGGGCGGGAAAAACGAGGAAACATGCATGTGAGTTTGCCATTTGCGGTGGCCTTTTGATTCGCCAATAAAACGCGCTGACAGACGACAAGGGGCGCCAGTTTATGAATAGCATGCGAAATTGCCAAATAGCTACGAGGTGCCAGCTTCATAATGAATAATAAATTTGTTATGACCCGGGAGAAAAACAATCAAATTGGACCAGAGGAAATTACTGAAATAACTGCGAGTTTTCGGGGGGCTGAGCAATTAGTTAAATCAAATAACGGACTGCAAGGCAACATCCCGAAATGCAGTCGCGGGTGGTCATAAACCATTTAAGTGTTTATAGCCTCGGTTAAAGCTCACATCAAATTGGGTTTAACTGGCCGACACTATGACTTTTTATAGCACATCGAGTTTTAAAGTTTTACTAAAGTCTTGAATGTTTCCCAGTTTCCCGGTTAAATAAACATATTTTGTTGCTGGGTTCTAAAACGATATTTATAGGTAATTGATCGATTTTTTAAGTATGTTGCTAGTTTGTCAGCTTGGTTTTGATGCACTTATTTCTTGAAAGCATTTCAAAAAACAAACAAGCTCTATACATGTTTTAGTCATTAACATTACAGACATAATTTTCGCCCTACATCTCCGTTAACTACCACACACAAAGTTCCGATTAGACCCGCATAAACATTTAACCCTCCCACTTGTTTGGGGGTGGAAAATGCCACCCGGAAGAGCAAGTTGGAGCACTGTTTGTGTCATTTGGTCCACGAGAGATTTCCGCTCCACACAAACACACAGCCAAATAAGCCTCGCTGGTCCACACACACACACAATTATGTTAACACATAACTACCGATGCATGTGCACAAATATTATGGTTAATTATGTGGCACAGTTTTCCCACAGAACACGGTAATTTCCCAACTCTAATTAACATTTTTCTCTGCATTTCCACGCTTACTTTTAGGTTTTTTTTTTTGCGAATGCGAATGCGGTTTTGCTGTCTTTAAGTTCGACCAACTGCAAAATCCAAACCAAATGCAAATGTCAACTAAATTATGAGAAAATTAATTTCCACAGATGACAACAACAACACTAACAACAACAACAAGAACAACAAGGGCAGGAGAATTGCATAGTAAATTAAGTTAGTGCAAAAGGGGTTTTGGCTCAGGGGCGGCTGAATCTAATTAGTTGCTCAAAAGCCCCTGCCAACGTAGAAGGGTTTTAGATGATGGGTGGGTGGTTCAGTGGGTGGCTCAGTGGGTGGCTCAGTGGGTGGTTCAGTGGGTGGTTCAGTGGGTGGCTCAGTGGGAAGAGTGCACCAACCAGTGGGTTGATGGTCTGCTGGCAGATAGACGGAGACAGGCATTTGAGCTAAGTGAATCTGCATGTCATTCATGTCAGGACATTTAGTGCAGCAGGATGCGTCGAGATGATGTCCTTCACTGCGAGAAAATTTGAAGATTTCATCTTAAACTCTCTATTTTATAAATGTTTAATTTCTCGCATATAAGAACGTTTTTATAACTTATTTTTAATATAAATACTCAAAAATTTATTCACTTAAAAATCGTTGTGAACAGAATGCAAATCGAAATATTGAATTTGAAGCCTCAGAAAAATCTTTTAAAAATATAGAATGCGATGTGTTTTTTAAGCTTTTAAATTTCATGTCTTAAAACTTAAGTTTTATGTTAAATACAAATAAAGTTTATTCAAAATACAAATCTTAATTGAGAATTAGGCTTAATTTAATATCAATAAAGAATCAGGTCTTGTGTAAAATTAAAATTTATATTGTTAACATTTTTTTCAAAACCTCTTTAAATTAAAAATTTTATCCTAATTATATATTATAGTTTCGTGAACGCCTTTAAATATATGCTATAAAATAAAATTAATAAACTAATAAAAAAGAGTACTCAGGAAAGTATAAAATATTAAGTATTTTGATAACGTATACCAATTTCTCTGAGTGTTTTGCAGCGGCTGCTTATGAATTCGCCCAATTAGTTTGAGCTTGGCTGCGTTTAGGCATTTGGATTTATGTGATTAATCTGAAGGTGCATCCTCCGCACCATTTTAACTAGGACTATATAGTCCAACTACAATCGAAAACCGTACAATCAGGGAAAAAACTGAGCTGCAAGTGTTGTGCCCAAAATGTGCTCTGCACAAACAACAGGAAAATGCTGAAATGTCAACATTTCCCCATAAATACACTCGCACACATGGACCCAAAAATTAGCATAAGCGTAAACATTGCCAAGTGGCATTTTGGGACTGAAACGGGGATGGAGTTGGGGCCAAGTCAAACATTTTGGCACTGCATTAAATACACAGAATTTGCACAATGCCCAAAATGGAGACAGGCATGGTGACTTTTGAACATTGCCAAAAGCAAATAAAATTGGCCAAAAAAGCATCAGGACCCACTGATGATTGGCCGGTTCGGTGGCAAGGGTTTAATGCTCGCTTGTGCGTGGCAAATTTGTAGAATTTACATTTTTATTTCTCGGCCAGTGAAATATTATGCAACACATGGCGAGCATTAAAAGGGACAAAGATAATGAAGGCTGAAGGGCTGAATACCCTTAAGATGATCGGTATGGGCGTTTATCCATACGAGGGATTTTAATGGACAAGGGGCCATTAGACTCGTTGTTTTATATTTTGTAAGAAGCTTATCATGAGGTGTAATACAAAAAATTTGTGTGTTTTTGTTGTCTGGTACATTTAAAACGGCAAAAACCATTTATTTTTTGTAATTTTGATTTAAGGTTTTTACTTAATTTTCTATTTTATAAGATGCTAGTATTGTTTGACAAACGAAATTGTAATTATTTATTATTCTAAGTTCGGTTTATAGTTCTTACTGAATTCCGGCTATAATTCTTATATAAATTTTTTAAATTTAAAAAATATACCTGTATATTTGAGACCTAAATCTAAGCCCCTATTCATATAATGAATAAACCATAGAATAAAGAACGTTACCTATAAAAATGTATTGAAATACAATAACACCCCCAAATAAATTCCTTTTATCACCGAAACTTCCGGAGAAATGCAATCAATGGCAATATAAGACATACCCATATATCAACAGTTAAACCTGATTCGTTCGTGGCGAACTTTTCACATTCCCATTCACAAAGTTAATGTACCTTTTCATATAAACCATACCAAATCCGACTGGCTTTTGTAAAGAAAAGAGACGAAACTAAAGCAAAACCATTGAAACTGGTATGGGGGCGCATCATTTATTCATCACGCACGTTCTGAATGACAGAAGGACATGGTCGTACATTATTGTATCCCAGTGCCACCCTCACTATTTCCACATCGCAAAACATATCCTTATCCAAACACTCGCACACTCGCATTCTGTTTGGTCAATCATGAAAATGGCCATAAATATATATGCACTGTTTGCATTTGTATTTTGTAATTTCTGTTTTATGTTTTATTTTGCTTCGATTTGAAAGTCCGAAACCCAAGATCCACTTGGTCTGAAGTGCCAAAGTTACCCAGCTTCTTGACTCGCAGAATGTCAAACCCAAAAGATGACGGCTAATCTTTTTGTCCTTGATTTATACGACTTTATATTGGCAAGCATATCTTTATCACAATTTCGACCACAAAACAGAGGAAGAAAGGGGTATTTTGAGGAGAAACTCAAGTCACACAATTTAAGTAAAACGAAAATGGTTTTGAATTTTCATATATCTAAAAACAGTTTTATTTAAATACCAGTTGAGCGAGTAATATTAATATTAATTTATCCCACAAAACTGGAAAAAAATATTTAAAGCATACTTTTGTGTAATTCTTAAGAGAATCTTAAGATGCTCATTTTGTAGTGATAGGATAATATTTAATATATTATTTTTTTCTCATTTAAAAAATAAATCATTTTAAAGCGTTTTTTTTTTTTAAATTTTGTAAGTAATTTAAGAAGTTTAATTTTGTTGTGATAGGTTTTATTTGTTGATATGTTTTTAAATATTTTAAGCTTTTCAAATTAAAGTTTTTTGCTGTAAATCTAGTTCTCAATATACATTATTTTTATTTTTTTAATTACAAAACTCCTAAAAAGGAAATACTTTTTTCTGCAAATTCAGTTTGTTAAATATTTAAATTTCCTTTTCAAGAGGTCTGATTAATACGAAAGTGAGAAACCAGAATTTCTGCACCTGGTTTGCCTTCTCTTTTTACCCTCCTTTTATTTTCTTTTTGTGGGTTTGCGTTTCTGCCTTTTTTTATATTTTGCCTTTTCTTACCAAAAGCAGATGTAATTATTTTTAATGAGCGACTGCAAAATTACACATGGAACACATCAAGGAGGGCGAAAGAAATGTTTATATATGAGTCGAAGTGTGTCTGGCGAAATAAAAAGGAAAATGTCCCCTTAATTTAGGCAAGAAAAGGCACAAATCAGGTTGAAAAATGTGGAAAATCATCGTGTGTTCATCAGCAAAAGCCCCAAAAGGGCATCAAATCTTTCAATCTAAAATCAAAATATTGTAACATCATCAACCCAGTGACTTCATTAAAAAAATGAAATGGAGAGAAAGGGAAGAACTTATTTCGGTTTCAGGTCAAGAAAATTGTGTGTGCACTAATTTGAGGCTTGTGTTTTAATTAAAAAGGACAATATATTTGCATGACAGGACGAAGACAGCTGGCCCATAAAGCAGCAGCAGCCAAGGACATTCAGGATGTTCATTCAGGACGACAGGATTGGCACACAAATCAGTTAAGGTGGACAAAGTGTGAGGTTAATGGCAACGACTGTGCTATGACCAAGAATAAAGTTTGGCAACCCAAATGAATTGCTTAATTTATATGGATCTCTTGATTAGCATTATTTCAAACCATGAGGTAGTCCTTGAAAAAAAAAGTACAAGTTTTATTAAATTTCTTTAAATTAGTTCGATATTACCAAGAATAAAGTTGGAGCCATGAAATAAGTTTCGCATACAATTTAAAAAAGTTATACATAATTTGCCTAGAAAACATATCTGTAGAAAAATGTATAAAAAATTTGTCAAATTTCGCATACAATTTAAAAAAGTTATACATTTTGCATGGAAGTTTATAGACTACGTAAAATCAATCTGCTCCTTAGTAATTCACATACCCTTTAAAGAAACAAAAGTGGGAATAACGTCAAAATTAAATTGACGGATCGATAAAAAACAGATTTTCCATTAAAATGCGTTTCAATCAAAAAACAAAAATACAAAATGTGAAATAAAATCAAGAGGAAAGGCAGACATGTATAAAAAAATAAAAGGCCGTCAACATTGCGTAAGCGAAACGAGCGAAATGATGAAAAGAACAAGCCGAGCATGGTCAAATAAGTGGGGGAAACAGCGGAAAACCGGGGAAAATCCGGGGAAACATATCACGATGAATCATGCAGCCAGTTGGCGCCAAATGTCAAAAACAATGCAACCTCGCAATGAAAGCAACACAACAAATTATGATTTACACCAAGAGAAGGGGTGAAACCCAGAAAAAAATGATAGCATAAGTAGAATGGAAGGAATCACTGTAATTACAAATGCCGAAGGAAAACCCGGGATTAAGTATACGCATTGTTACATTTATACGTGCACGTGTTGCAGGGTTAGGAAAAGAGATTGTACGCTTTACACGGAAAAAGAACAAGTTCAAATATTGTATATAAATTGGGTTACAACAAAATGTAATTCATTTAAAGTCTTAGCCAAATAAATAAATGTTAAAAGAAATTTATCAGAAATCTCAGGAGATTGGAAATCACTTTTAAATATGTAAAATAATATGACTTTAATATAATTATGATAAATAAGTACTAAAACAACCAATATACTTAATTAAATTGTTATATAATAAAAATAATTCTTAGAAAATGTATAACTATATGACTGTAATGAAAATATTATTTATATTCAATGATTATAATTTATATTTAAAACTTATTTACCATTTTTACATCCACTACTACTTGTTTTCATTGTACCATCATTGTATGTGATTTGTTGTGGTTGCTTTTTTGTTTCGTCACTTCAGGAGCGAAAGTTGCACAGGAAAAGAAAATTTATTTGCGTGTCGAACAGAAGGGGGAAAAACAGAAGGGGAAAACTCCTCGTGAAAATGCGTGGCATGGAAAGCAATAAAGAAAACTCTGTGGAAATGGAAATAGACGCCGAGTGTTTTAGTGAGAGCAACGTTAAGCAGTTGCAATTAGTGTGGAGTGTTTGGCTACGGTGAGATGGCTGAAAAGGATTCGAGGCGTGTGTGAATAACTTAGCCAAATTGATGACTGTGAGTGAGTGAATTTGGAAGCAACCATAAATCAAACGGAAAGGTACGAAACCCCGATCGAACTAATGAATAGCTTAGGTCCTGAGGGGAAGTTGGAGCAAAAGCAACAGTTTGACAAATGTTAGGAAACTCTTTTCAAGAATGTTACATCCCTGCTAAATTTACATGTATAATATGTTATCACATTTAAAAGATTTCATAACAAAGATCTGCATTCCATTTTCCTTAAATTAATCTATATATATATATATTATATTATTTGATATATAATATAATTATTGCAAATTAATGTATGATTAAACTGAAATCTCAAGAACAAAGCAACAAATTCTGAACAATTAGATAACCTCTATAAAATATAAGCACACTACAATAACAAATCTTTCAAACGAAAATCCTTCTGAAAGCCTTATTGATCTATGGCAAATTCAGCAAGCCAAGACAGTTTAGCAAGGCAAAATTCATAACTCTTTCTGGTTGACTGCCCCTTGTTGCTGCTCTATTTATTTATTATTTATTTCAAATTTATTTATTTAGCTGGCTGCCACGAACACTTGAAAAAAGGCCAAAAATGAAATAGCTCACACACTCGTGCACGGAAAATTCTATGCCAAAAACGAGGACCACACAAAAAAAGGCCATTTTTGGGGGTTAAAAGTTTGAAGCCTTAAAAAGTGGGCGGAGAAACTGAAAGAGAGTGGGAGTTATATATAAATATATATATATATATATATATATAGGAGGCCAGTTGTTGCTAAAAGACCAACCAAAGGTGTTTCAAATGTGTTGCCAAAGTGCTTAAAGTGGCAGGCAAACTATTTGCTCACAATTTTCTTGTTTTTTTCTCGGGGTTTTCCACGTTTTCCACATTTTGCGGGGAAAAAGATCGAACAAAGTTTTCACCCTGGTAAGCAGCACAGAGCAGAGTGATAATGTGCACAAAGTAAAAGTAGAGGCGACCGAGCAACCAACAAATAACAACCGTACAACAACAGCCAGTTGTAAAGCTTTTACACTAAACAACAAAGTTAAGCTGGATATTTTTCCCCTATCTTGTGCAGTTGCACAAGTTTTATGACTACAGCAGAAGCGAAATACACAAAAAGTACGGACAAATACAATATAATGAAAGAAAGAACTGTTTTACAACACGCACGTGCAACGCGTCGTATGCGCAATGTCCGTCTCCCAATGGTTTTAAATACAAAAAGTATAAGTAGCGTTGGCAAATAAAACCGAATACTATTACTTCAAAAAGCAGAGCAGCTTACATTGAATTGAACAAACGAAATGCAAAGAAGATTGGGTATTAAAATCGAAAAACAAGAATATAAACGAAAAGTAAGAAAGAGCCTAGAAAAACTTTAATAAATTCCAATTACTTAAGGGATTGCAAAAGCTTCTTGGAAAAATTGTAAGGCTTACTTGAAGGGAAAATCGGATTGCCAATGCAATAAACCAAAAATGTAAGGGATTAAAATGAAGAAAAGCAAAATTACATTTACCATAAAATCATAAAATGTTTAAAATTGGCGACTCATTTTTTTAAAGAAATTTGTTTGCAAAGCTTCCGTCTTTTTTAAAATGTACTAAATATTTTCGTAATTTTTCCAAATTTTAATTTGCAAATGTTTAAAAGAGTTTAAATTGGAGTATTCCGTTCTACTAAACTTTGAAGATAATTATTAAGTTAAAATATTAATAACTTAATTTTTTTTAATTATTTTTAAAATACATTGTTTAATGCTCCAAGCCAAATATTTTCGGTTGGGAGAATACGTTTAAAACTGAATTGTCCTAACATTTATTACGTATATATTATAAAGTTCCTGTGTTGGGCTAGTTTTTGAAAACTAATTTTAGAAAATGTATTTTTTAAATATAATAAATAGTAATATTAATAAATAATAATACATTTTTTGTACCTAATTATAATGTTCATAGAGTTGTCCCTATTTAGTGCAGGCCTATAAACCACTTACTTTTATTTTTTAAGTGCACCGGAACTGGCACTTTAACCCGCTTGGACATTCTATGGAGCGATGCCGGCCGAGAGGCCATCAAGATTGATTTATGTAAATGATTGCCACACTTTGCGCCAGATAATAAATAACCCCACGGAGCCAAAGGAAACTAATCAGAAACTAAAAGACAACAAAAGTGATAAAAACGCCGGGGGAAAGCCGGCTGAAGGAATAAAAAGCCAAAGGAAACTTCGCCGTAATGCAGCACTTGTCTTTTGGCTTTTGACTGACTGACTGACTGACTGACGGACAGACGTTGGGAATTTTTTGCATGCCACTTAAGCCCTTCTCTTAGCGAAGAACAAAAGGAAAGAGACGGCCTTTGCTGACTTGAAAGAGATGGTGATAGTGGAGCACCGGCAGACACAATGATATATTGCTGATTTGCGTGCCGCAGTCGAGGAGGTTTCCTCTTACAGTTCGCTAAGGGCAATTCGATATGCATACATCAAGTGCAGAGACACGACAACTACCAGTTCTCCAGTTCTCGAGGAGCCAAATCCAAATCCCGAACCCATTCCCCTGGGTCACGACCCCCATTCCAAAGTTGTTACATGGCAAATAGTACGCATCGGATTTGACAAATGGTCGGGGCTGGGGCTCACTAATGGGAAAACTCCAATCCGCCTAAAGATCTATTGTGTTTCAAGTATTCATGATGTATTAACAGTTCAGTTATTCAAATATAAATTGTTAAATTACATATTTACCATGAAAAATAGGGATATTTGATTAATCAGCTGAAAGAATTTTGAAAAGCATTTTGTAAAAATTAAAATTGATTATTCATTCAAAACGCAATAATCGATAATACTATCGATAATAACGATAGGGATTGGTCACATTATTTGTAAACGAATTTTGTCACTTTAATTACTTTAGTCCCTTTATTTATTTTTAAGATAAATATTTTCAATTTATTATTTATATTATATTAATTAATATTTAAATATTTATATTAAATTAATTGTTATGCTTTTAATTTTCCTAAAATTAACTCTTTTACTGCGCTTTTTCTGCCAATTTTTCAGTTTCCCTGTGCACCAATTTAGTTATTTCAATTTGAAGGACAATCAGCCACAGATCCATTCGCTTAAACGGAGGAGAATGCTAACAACAGTTGACACTTTGCTTTAATCGCTTCTCCCCCGGTGAAGCAAGAAACGAAAAAAAAGCGAGCAAATTAAAAAGCTGCCAACTAATGGTCCGCACCAAAAACTCATTTGTGCACATGGCCACACTGGAACTGACATTAATGGCAGAGGGTGAAAACTTGGGAGTGAAAATTGCATAACTCCCGAGCTGCTCATAACCCCACCCAGAAATCCAGACACATACGAAAATGGGTGGCAAAGTGGGCGTGGACCATCTCTCCTCATGAAAGTTGCATGTAATTCCTGGAATATAGCTGCACATGCAATGATATACATTCATGTGTGTATTTCCAGCTTTTGATTTGGCCCTTTTTCATTTTTGGCATTTTGTTTGCTTAACAGATTTTACACCCAAAATTTTGGGCGCCTTGCATTGTGCAGATTTCATTGTTAACCGAAGCCAGTGTGTGCTGTTGTAAGGAAATAACAAATAAAAATATATTTCAGGCTTATGGAGTTATGAGAAATTTGGAGGGTTACAGTTAAAGGCTTTGAAATAGTTTGAACAAGTTTAAAAGTTTAAGCGAGAATAGCAAGTTCTAAAAGTCTGTGCACAGGTAATGAGAGCCTTGCGTTTAAGTGCGGAAAATTATTTGGAGTACTTAATGTGCCACTTTGAAAAGATAACATGTAATTGGAAAATTTCTATATATATACTGGAACTTTTTTAGCCTTTAATTTTTGTTTAAGACTTTATAATTCCGAACTTAATTACTTTGACTAACTAACAAAGTAAGTGATTTAGATTTCCTAATTTTCCACTTTTAAAAACTTGCATTTAAATGGGAACATTCTCAATATATAAGAAACTTTCTTAAGCCTTTAATTATTGACTTTGGGAAATTTTATAACAAACTTAGAGTTTTCATAACAAACCAACTATAGAGTTTTCCTAATTATAAGAACATCATTTTTTAAGCCTTTAACTATACTTGAAGACATCATAGATATTGGTTCATTAATTTATAAATAATCTTTAGTATTTCTTGGTATACTTTCGTTGCCACTTTGATAAAACCACACTTGTCCAATTACACTTTACGTTCCCTTTAATTGGCCCGGATCAGAAGGTGCTTTTAATTTCCCCCACGCCCTAGATGAACGTTCGCCAAACATCTTGAGCTCTAAAATTGGCCACATTTATGTAAAGTATACTTGAACATTTCCTCTCTACCTGCCACATTAATTTATCTTTCCAGCCACTTGAGCATTTTCTGCTTTTGGCATGCAAATCTCCCTCGATTCCACTTCACCCACTAACCGTTCAAAAGCAACCCACTTCAGCTTAAATTGCTCTTAAAACTAAAGCCCTAGCATATGTAGACACACGCATACACGGTTAGATACAATCCGACTAAATATAGTAGCACAACCGGCGGCATTAGAGGTTTAAAATGTGAACTCCGGCCACTAAAAACAAATGAGAGACCAAACTTGAGTAAAGTAAGAAAAGCTGCTATCATGATTGATTCACCGAATTAAGGCTAATTGCATAAAAAATATGAGGTGCACATGTAGTCGGCACTAGGGTTGAAGCTCAATTAAGGCTAAAAAAGCTATGAAATTACACCGGAAAAAATAGATAAATAAACTTACTACCCACATCAAATTACGGCTAGCAGAAACCAAAAACAACGGCATGTAAATAAAAAAACAAAAACATAAAGTAAATATTTTCTAAGAACTCGAAAAATTTATAAACTTAAAGTTCTCTGTTGATTATTTTTACATATTATATATTAAATTCAATATACATTTAATAAGGGAAAAGAAAATTAAATCGGAATTGTTTTTTTATTTTAAAATAGCTTATAAACTCACTACTTTATTAAAATTTTTTTAGAACAATATCTTGGCTTTCATCCAACTTATTTTTTAGTGTAGGAAACTATATATAAACGGCGCCACAATCATGGACATGGACATGCTACGGACATGGACTCTCAGCCCCGGGAACACAAAAAAAAAGGAACTCGGAACTTGGCGCCAACATTTTGCGTTTGGCGCAGACATTAAAATGCTTAAAATATCGATTTGTTACAAAGGCTCAAAATATAAGGCCGCAATTTGGGCCAAAAACGCGGTGCACGAGCAACAGTCTGCTACTTAAAAGGCCAAAAGAAAATGGTTGGAAACGGCAGAAATAGAGAAAAGGTACAAGAGAGGGATTTAACGCTTTTCCTGAGATATTACATATATATTTATATATAAATCTAATATTTCAGCAACTATAAAAACAAAATAAGGGAGGGAGCTCAAGTTAAGCGTTTGAGGCGGGCAGAACGTTTATATTTAGGTAAATTGAGATACATGGCTATAAATACTTTTAAATTTATTGTTTGCCCTTAAAAGGTTGAGTAAAAGTGCAGTAAATTATTGTGAAAAAATTTCATTTAATGAGACCCTTTAGATTTGTCTTATATGAAAATATTATTTGCAATCTAATTAAATAATTTTCTTTTTTTTATTTTAATATATGGCAATAAGATATTTTAAAATATTCTATTAATTATAATTTGTTCGTGTTGGATTTCAATTTTTGCAGAATATTTTCACTCCAATTAACTATTTAACTAACTATTAATCTGTTCCTAATTTCCTTATCCATCAATCCACCTGTGAGTCCATTAATCTGTTTGCTGATCTTTATATATTTGCACCTCTGAGTCTGCCGAACAAGTGTGCAATTTATCCAAGCCATCTGTCTGCTTGGTAGAATCCATCATTTATCCATTCCCAAACTCACTTCTTCTCTTTTTTTTGTTTGGGTATCTATAGCCGGATCCGTTTCTGTGTTTTCTTCGCCCGAATAGGCATTTATAGCCCGAAAAGTTTGGTCGAATGTAACCCTGCACATCCTGGGCAGTTGCCTTGGCTATTTAGTGTGTGTCTATGGCTTCCCTTCTCCTTTTTTTGGTCTTTTTTGGGTGCTTCCCATTTTACCTTTTGGGCAAACTTCTCTTTTTTTGCACCTGTCTGTTTTTTGGGTAATTTCTGCCCACCGCTTATGGTGTTTTTTTAGCCAAGGGCAAAACGGATTCCTATCATGACTGTCATATATTGAGTTTACCATTGTGAAACATAAAGGTATGTACATATTCAAAAAGCCTCCTTCCTATTTAAAAATATATATGTTAAAAATGTCTAATCGATACTTTCGTAGTGAATTAATTTAAATACTTACTACGAACTTATAGTCGAGTAATAACAAGCCAAGGAGACATCCAAAATTTGGCGTTCAACGTGGGGCTTTCATTGTATTTACATAGAAAATTTCACCTTTTGGCAAACTTCTGCTTTTTGCACCTGTCTGTTTTTTTTGGGTAATTTCTGCCCACCGCTTATGTTCCTTTTTTTTCAGCATTTAGGTTTTATGTGCGCCGGGCCAAAGGCAAAACGGATTCCTATCATGACTGGAAAACTCGGCTCTGATTTTTCCGCACTGTTATTGCTGTAATATGAACCCATTTTTTGTGTTTTGCTTGTGCTGGTTGTGTTTTCCGTTTTCGGAGCGTTTCAACTTTCATTTCGGCGGTGCTCCGTGTGTTTTACGGTTTACGGTTTTACTTCACGTAGAACGTGCATTTCGGCCGCATATTTTCCGGTCGTGTTGCTACTGCCACTGTCGTTGTTTTGGTTCATTTCACATGGATTTCACATGCACCCGGAGCCATTTCCATTGTGTGCGCGAGGAAATTAAAAAAAGCGAACACGCAAAACGAGCTGGAAAAATGTTTGTGGGCAGTATACTCAGGATGAAGTGGAAAGGAATTCTGAATTGTTTACTTTTAGCATTCGCGTATGTAGATAGCGGATAGTTATGGGCATTATAGGGGATATGTACAGCGGATTTATAGAGCGGCGATGCCCGTTGATTGAATGCCGGATTTTCGCATATTCTTTATGGGGCCCTGGGATCAAGTGTGTTGCAAAATATTTTACACGCTCTTTTGTGAAATTCAAACTGAACATTTAAAATACAAAAAAACCATGACAGTGCCAAATGTTTTAACATGAAAATAATAATAGATGTCGATTAAAGCTAACAGATTGTATAAATATTTAATTACAATTCAGAGCCGGTTTAGATTCGAATAAAGTATTTTACTACAGTGCATAAATAAAGCACTCCAACTGGGAATTTGATACCAACTGAATGACTTTCACAAATTAAATTCATAATGCTCTATTAGTTTACCAAATTCGTACTTAAATATTAAATTAGCTTGGTTCTTTCGGCTCTTCGTTTTCTCAACCATCTGGCCTAATCCTTTGCAAAATTTCATTAAATATCTTGAGGCTAGGTCTCTATCTCATTACCAACTGTGCGGACCCACTTAAAACATTTGATAATTTAATCACTCCGGAATTCCTATTATTTGATTCGGCTTATTGTCGGTTAAATCACAGACAGATTGGGTTTTTGGGGCCAAAAAGCAATTTCATCTCAACCAGCCCACTAACAAACTGCCAACTGGCAAGCCAAACGGCAGCCAACTCAACGCACTTAACCACAAAAAGCACCACCATCCAAACCACCTAAAACACCCAACTAACCACCTACATAAGCCGGCTGGCTGAGTGCTTAGTGGGGATGCCACATTAGGCAAATATGTAAATAACTTTTAAGGAATTAGGCGCACTCGCACACAAAAAGCCGAAGGAGACGCAAAAGACGAGGGCCCTGGATTGCTAGACAATACAACTTTCTTGGGTCTTGCTTATCAGCCGATAAACAAGGCCTACAATACCTTCACTTATACGCCATGTTGCACCGGTCTGTTGGACAACAAAATGGAACATGCAACAGGGCAAAATCAAAGGGAAGCTGGATACTGCGAGAAAATAACTAACAACTGATACTAAACAAGAAAAAGTTTATGAAATTAAATTGATTTTAAAATATATATTTGGTTACCTTAAGCTATTGCTTAACAAAAAGCCAGATAACTGTATATAACTAATATATTAATTCAATATATTTAAAAACTAAAAAAATCCCTTTCTATTTTTAAAGAAAAGTCTAATCTAACTAAACCTTCTTAATGAATCAAAAATGAATTGTCGAGTAATAATAAGGCAGGAGACATTCCAAATTTGGCGCACAACGTGGAGCATTAAGTGTATTATACTTAATTTTTTCTTTGAAAGTCGTGTTTGCTACCAAAATTTTTGTCAGTGTCTTAGGTGGAAAACATTAATTACACACACGTTAGCCAGAGGTCCAGAGCACCAAGTCCTGCACAGGAGCCATGAAGAGCCGACAGACCAGAAGGCAAACCACAAGCGCGTCATTACCAAACAGGGCAAACAGGGAAAACAGGGAAAACAGGGAAAACCGGGAAACCCAGAGATGGAAAATGAAAAGGAGGTTATAGGGCGGAGGCAAAGGGACAGGGAATTGAGAGTGACGCAGAGATGAGGCCAACGGGAATTGGGAATCGTTTCATAGCTCGCCACGTAAAACTCCTGCTGCATTTTATCTGCTCCAGTTGCAACGGAGGTGACGCATTGGGACCCTCCAAGAGCGAAAGGGACCAACACATCTGTGTGAAAGAGAAGGGGAACGGCCCGGAGCATATTTACATTTGCTCGGCATTTAATGCAAGTGGGAATTACAAAAGGAGGGCGTGGCTAGTAATGGTTGTCGTTGTTGTTGTGTTTGTTGTTGATGTTCTGAGTGTCTCTGCCTCCTGGCAGCCGATTTAAAATATTCGAACCAAGCCGCAGCAAAAAGCCAGGGAGATAGATGGATAGTTAAAAGCAGGAGGGGACAGGCTTAAAAGCATAAACGAAAACAGCATAATGTGCCATGCACAAACAGAAATCAGGGACTTTAACTTTGGGGTTTTTTGCCTTATTTAATTTAATATTGCAAACCTGTTCTACTTATGGTCCTCCGAGCCGTATTAGTCTTAAACTAATTATAAGCTCAGTTCTTATAAGTTTTTATCTCGATGATAAAGGTAAGAAATTAAAAAACTTGAGCGTTTGTATATGTTGTGTCAATCCAAACAAATTTTCTCATATTGTTTGTCAAGCATTGATAGCTAACAATGATATTAATGACATGAGAGACTATATCACACCACAATTTGTCTATTTCTTCCTCTGTAATGCCTGTACTTGCAGCTTTTCAGCCAGCATTTTACCGTAGGAGCGGTAAACAATAATAACAGGCACCAACAATGAAGCATGATGGCCCTTCGAGGATTACAGGACACATCCATGGGCGGCGGTAAGGGGGGTTTGATGAAGGGCCAGGACCAGGAGCTGAAACTGTAGCATCGGGCGAGTATGCGACTAAGTGTTTTGCAACGGAAATGCCGAGCTATCATGCAAAAAGCCACTGTCAGATTAACGAACCATGGCCAAAACAGACAGGGGGTGAATGGAGGTATGAAAACGGGGATGAATCGGGGGTGAAAAGGGGATGAAAACGTAGATAGCCTGAAGGTAAATGGCATCGGGAGATCCGCATTTCAGGCACGTGACGCAGCGACAGTCCATGACCAAGTGCTGATTTTTTATCAACCGGAATGCTAGGAAGTGGCAGGTAGTGAGAAAGATGGGCCAACAACTGAACGAAAAACTAGCAAAAAGGTTATTGACATTGTTGTTTTCACTCGCCACCACCCAAACAACTCCCCAACTGAATTTCTGTCTCGTCTGATTCGTTCACTTCAAAAATTCGTAGACTTTCAAGCAAACAGACGGCGAAAAAATGCAAAATAAAAAATGATCTGGAACTGGGAATTAAGGTGGGTAAAATACTCTTACCTAGAAGATGAATATAAAGATTTAAAGCTTTTAAATTGCACATGGAGCAAGTCGTAAAAATGTTATTAAAATTTATTATGTAAATATTTTAAGCTAAATTTTCGTATACCAGGTTGAGTATTATTTCATCAAGATGGTCCTAAATTTTAGCACTAATACGCAGTGGTGTCTTTGCTTTTGGCACTTAATAAAATAAAATGAACATATGTCAAAACAAAATTGTATTAATTGGAGGAATTTTTAAGACAACAAATTTAAAACACTCAAATAATTGATTAATTAATGTAATTAAAATATTAAAATAACAAGATTATTTACTTTTAAAATTTTAAACACAAAAATTCAACTTCATTCAAAAATATTACGCATACCCATTGTTATCTCTTCTCTTATGTTTATTGAAAAACATTTCCGCAGTCTTTTATAAACTTGTATATTTTGATGCATGTCAATTTTATTTCTAAGATATATTCTAAAGCAAGGTCCTAAGTTTTAAACTTGAAGCTTTTACTACTTCCAAATTGTCATCAATTTCTGAAACACTCAAAACAAAAGCTCAATTATTTTTGATCACCAATAAAATTGCTCACCACCACTCCAGATGCCGCCCAGCAATCAAAATGCAGGCTTCGCCACTTGTGTATGACAAAACCCCTTGAAAACATCATTAGATCCTTGAAAGCGGTTCCAAAAACCGCTTAAAAAGCATTGCATACTTGCAGGCGCCTCCTAGAGAAAAACACAACGAAAAAGCCAGGACAAAAATAAAACAAAACGCTGCACAGCAAAACGGCAACAGAAAAACAAAGCAAAGTCAAGCGGAACGTAACAGAAACTGCGCAACTTTTGAAGAGGTGGAAATGCTTTTTAAGTATTAATTTGCGCAAACACTCGACGCAGCAGCAAAAAAGCGAAAAAAAGGCGAAAAAAGCGAAGAGGAAAACAACAAAAGATGCAAAAAACAAGTTAATAAAGCAGTTGCAGCTGTAGCACCTCCTCAATTTCAACCTCCTTGTTTGTTTGCACTCAAACTTAAAAACGTAATATTGCAATTTAGAAAAGTTTTGGACTTTAAGTTGCAGGCAAAGAAATTAAGTAAAATCTCTTACTTACAAAAAAAATTTATTTGGCTTAAAGTTTTCTTCTTGCTCTTAAAATCGCATTTATAAAAGCTAAAATTTTTTTTATCAAACCTCTAGAAAGTAATTTTATAATACTTTGTAAGAATTACGTTATATTGCAATTCAGAAAATATACAGAGATTTTTGGTTCAGCCAAACAAAATTTTAAGCCAATTCTAGCTCTAACTCTTTTCACTCATTTAAAAATGTAAAATTGTATTGATACAATTTCAATTATTTTTATTATAATTGATTATAAAGGGCTAATTTTGTGTATTAAAATATGAAAGGACTTTATATTTATAAGAGCTCGTATTTAAGTATTAAAATCACCAGGCTTTATTAAATTTGAAAATCTAATTATAATAAAAGTACTAAGGGTGCTGTAAAGTGATAAGCGTAACATTTAAATTTAACACTTAATTGAATTACTAATGTGACTTCGAGTGACTTTAACTTAACTTATAAATTTGTATTAACTCTATAAATTTTAAATTAAAGTATAATATATGGACACATGTTTAATAAATATATTAAACTTTTTTTTTTTTTTTTCTTGGTGCATTCTCTTTGACCAATGTCCCACTAATTGTTTGCAACATGGTCTATCGCTTTTGGGCAAACACCCCAACTGAAAAACATAGGATACCCGCAGGACACCTCCGGTTGAAAGGTTTCCCATCCAATTTCTCCATATATAGCAAGTGCATTTTTACTGTTTTGCGTTAATTGAAAACTTTTTTTGCAAGTAAATATCCGTATTTTTCGCAGCATGGCAGAAACAAAACTGAATTGGAAAACTTTTCTAGTTTTTCCCACACTACACAAGGGGGTTGAGAAAGTTGTCGTAAGTAGAAGTGCAACTCTGAGTTTTTAACGCTTTGCCGCCTTTCATTTGTTTAGACTTCTCCCCTAGAAAGCTTTAAGTTCCAGTGGTATACCACTCCCACCAAAAATACACAAAAAAAAAAAAAAAACGATGGAAAAACACCCCAAATTCAGAGCCAGACTTAAGTGAGTTTGTGTTTCCTCTCAGAACTTGGCGGCCAATTAGTTTGTTGCACCGAAATCCCGGGTTAAGTGTGGGATTTCGGGGGCTTTAACTGGTTGTGACAGCCGTTATGTTCGAGACTGGGACTTGGACTTGGCCAAATCGGAAATCTACTCTAAGCTGTTTGGGCTGCGGCGTTTTTGCTATTGCAAAATTGTCATCAAACGAAGTGGAGAAAGTCAGGGCTTTTCTAAATAAAGAAAGGTAGCTTTCAGCAAAAAATCATTAGTTCAAAATCTTGATATATCTTATAGTTATTATAAAGGCACAATTTAAAATAACTGCTCAAAATAAAACTGGCCTACATATATTACCTTCAAATAAACGAATTTAAAGTTGTTCCGTACAAATCTTAGAAACTTAATGTTAATTTTTCTTTTAATGGAACGTTTAATATTCTTATTAACCATTAGATTAGAAAAATAGTATGGCGATTAAAGAAACCAAACAAATAAAACTGACTCTATTTTCTATCCAAAGTATCAAATTCTATGTCAAAACCCCTGTATATTTCATCTAAAGTATCAAGTTCTTAAACAAATCTCTCAAATGTGTAATATAAATAAATAAAAAATTTATTAAAATTACATATTACTGCCTAATTACCATTAAAACATTTAATATTTTAATGACTTTTAACCGGCTTATTAGTTTATAATTCATCCCCAGCAATCCGACTTTAAAGCGCTTTAAAAGCTTTTTAATTCATAATTTCTCAGTATCTGTGAGCAATCATCAAAAATTTCTTTAATGACAACAGGTTTCACGATTTCTGTTGAAGATAAGGAAACTTTGAGAATATTTTAACAGCTTCCTACAAGCATTTAAAGTGACTCAAGACCTTTGTCGTGCAAATGTTTAATTTGATTGTGTGGCTTTGGGCTTGTATTTTAAATAACAAAATTAAAAAACGTGTTCTCTTACAAAAAAAATTAATTTTTTTTCTACACGTTGAATATGTTAAATGTAATTTAAGTCTATTCCTAAAAAAACTTAATAAGCTTGTGCTTTTTGCCATAGAGATTCGATTAAATAAATATTATCTTTAAGAACCTAAGCTTACTTAACCTTTCTAAAACTGTTATTTAAATGATATTGTGGATATTATTTAGGAATATAATATTGCTGGTTGGTACTCACGATTTCCCTCTGCAGCTTGGCGATGTTGAAGTTGGCCTGGGCCAGTCTCACACTTAAAGTGGCCACATCGCTGGTCAACTGCGCCCTTTCGCCGGCATTGCGATCCACCAGCTTGAGCATCTTGTCCTCCAGACTCTGGTTGACCTTTTGAACCCGCTTGTGCGATTCGTAGAGTCGATCGTATTTATCCTGCCACGCTATTACGCTATCCTCCAGTTCCACCTGCCGTTCCGATTCCCTTAGACAGGCCGATTCCAAAGCATATAGTTGCGTTTGCTTCTCGATTAGTGCCTGTTGCAGCTGCTCAATTTCCGTCACTGTGGGGGCGGATGTTGTCGCCTTTCCAGGGGGCGTGGCAGCCGTTGATATAGTGGATATTGCAGTTGATGTTTCTGCTGGTTTTTTCGGTGTGCCCGCTGTGGTGGCCGCCTGCAAATTGAGTAAATAAACACACAAACACACACACACAAAATGAAATTATGAGCTGCACAAATATTTTGTAATTAATTTTGCTTCCGGAGGGAGAGCAACGAACAACGCATACCGGACGCAAAGTGTCACACGCTTTCGATTGCAAAGCCCGTACTGAAAAGCCCCGGACAAAGTGGGATCCGGAGAAGGCTGCTCCGGACAGCTTCATTATTCCACCAGCGGATCTCTTTCTGCTTAAATTTAAAAACAGCATTTTATAAAGCTTTGAGCGTGCCGTGTCATAAAAATGCACGTCATGCCCGAGAATTTTGTGGACAAGCGGAGCGAGGGTCCGACTTAACCCATAACGTACAGCATCTGCAGCTGATAAGGTATTAATAATGGGTTCAGTTACGGTGAAAGATGGAATACCCTATTAACCAGACTTAATACGCTATCACCCATCTAAAAATATCAACTATAATTTGGTATTTTATGAGTTGTTTATTGATAATGGGTTAAGTTACGGTGAAAATTGGAATACCCTCTTATTAAGTAGATACCCTATTAAATGCTTTAAAATAATAGTTAGAATCCATATTCCCCACAATTTGGTGTGTAGAGTAGTGTGCATGGATCTATGGCTGTTGACAACTGATAAGCGAAGTGTAACGGTGGATTGTACAGCACGCAAACAGTGGGTTATTCGAATAATCAGAGAGTGTGAAATGAAACAAGAGAGATCAGTTGAAGAGAACTGAAAGAACAGATAATAGTACAGAGCTTTGGGTTTTTAATGAAGGGCTTATCAGTACCACAAATATACATACATACTTATATATGCATATGTAAATACAAAGCATCATTGCACATTATCTGCTAAGCCATAAAGCTTAAATGATAATGTTATTTTAATCCAGAGACTGTTATCTGTATTGCTTTCTTTAAGAAATGTTAACAATGTTAACGAACCAATATCTTTGTGGCCGATAAAGTACAACTTTTGACATTTCCTGTTTGGCTTATCTTAATTAAAAACTACCATGGCCGACACCTATAAAAACCCTCTGCTTGGTTCAACAAATAGTGAAAAAGTTTTCAACCACCAACGAGAATGAAAGTGATTTGGATTTTGAGCTTTTTACTCCTGAGCGTTATTTGTGGATCCACAGTACAGGATACAACTACTACCGAGGATCCCATTTCCAAACTAGGTAGAGAAACAAACGAAAATATTCAGGACGTCCTTAATAAATATGATCGGTTATGCAGTGATAACCAGGAGTTGTCCGATTGGCTTGACAGCCTTCGAATGGCTTTAAAATTGGACAATAAGCTTGTCAGCTGGAAAATAAAATCACTAATTGAATTCAATGCATACAATAAGCAGCGTACGAAGCTTGACTCAGCCATCGATGCACGCATAGAGCGCCTTAATAGTCTTCTTCCCACTTTCGAACCCGATGGCGCATGCTCAAAGTTTTACTTAAAACAAAGAGATGCTCTTAAAAATGCTAAACAGCTTAACAATTTCGATAAATCAAACATTTTAAACGAAAACTCCAAAGACTGCCGTGACGAACCTGTTTATGATTATTACTAACCTGATAAATTATAACTATTTTAGCAACTTCCAACAGTTTTATTTTTAATAATAAGTTAAAAACCAGAAAACATGCATTTCTCTTAAAATTAAAAAAAAAATTAGTTAAAAATACTTAACAAAATTGTTTGGTATTTAAAAAATAAATAAACAAGCAAATATATTAAATAAATAAAAAAAAACTATTTTAAATCTGTTATATTTTAAAGTACACTATAATTACAAGCATTACAAATATTACAAACTTTTCAGACCCTTTCTTTGATAATATTAAAGCAACATAAAATGTTTATTATAAATTCAAAAAAATTCAGCATATAAAATAATATTATCATACGAAAAAAAAACTTATTTTAGATATCTGCATATAAAATTACCTAGAAGTTTTTAAAACGAACGTATAAATCATAACTTACATAATTGATAGCAAAAATAATACAAAACATAAAAACAAAAGTAAAATTATTGGTATAAATAAAAATAAACGCTAACCTTAAATTTTGCATCTTTTATTGTACATTTTGTTATTTTAAAAATTTAATTAATTCCTCTGTCATTACAATGTGACTAGTGCCTTGATAATAACTTGTAGCACTAAGGTGTTGTCACAAATAAATAAATAAAAAAATTAATAAAGAGCATGGCAAGCACTTGTTCTTATCACCCAAGTCACGACTCCACCTCGATCCATAATGCGGTTATCAATTTCAATACTCATCCATCTCCGACTCGTCCAATTTAGTTGGGAATTTCGAATTTAGAAAGAAGGGGGGATTCTCGACGCTGATGGCTGAGTAGCAAAGTGCAAACTACGTTCGCAAACAACTAATTGGATTAACTTGACACAAAAACGAGAAGGAGTTGCACAGCCAGAATGTCGCCAGTGGAAACTTTGTCTTTGGTTACTCCTTCGCATGAATCCTTCGACTCTGTGGGAAAACCACATGGGTTTTCCTTTCCTTTCGTCACCATATATGAGAACGACATGAAATGGCGGGGGATTGGGAATGGGGGAAAAGTCGCCAGCTCAAACCTAAAAACTGCAAAATGTACAGAAAATTTAATTAAAAAAGGATTTTCGGCCTGGCTGCTAAAGTTGCTTGGCTTCTTCTTCTCCGCTGACTTGGCCTCCTTCGATTTTTCCCAGACAAATAATTTTTCTTCGCACAATTTTGCCGAGAACGCATAAGAAAATTCAATTTATAGTTTGTGTATGTGTGTGTGTGTGGGCGTGCCAAATTGCCAAAGACAGACAATGCTATTAATTAATTTGGAAAGCATTTTGCCGGGTGAAAGAAGGCGGTAACAATTAAAACGGAACCGGTTAAAGTGCTGCTTTTTGAACTTTTTGGGGGGCCGAAAATGACGAAGAGCTGGCCAAAAATGTGTGTGCTTTTCCGGTCCAGGCGGCACACATTTTCCCGGCATATGATAGTGGTTCTCCCCCCTGTGATTTGTTTGCCTTAAGGTCATTAAAACCATTTTCGTGTTCCCACATTTTTCTGCTTTTATGTCGACATTTATGTTAGGTTTTTTGCTTGCGGCTTGATTTTCAATAATTTAGCAAATGGTTTTTGTTTTGATGCTCACCAAATGATTTAACAAGCCTAACGAGTAGGCATTTCCGTGTCCTAAATGGCGATTACCTTTTTTATTATCGCATTTTGTTTATCAGCTTTAATTGATATTATTACGGATTAAGTTGTAAATTGAATAATGGGCTAGTTATTTTTTATTATTTTACTTCAGTGTTTGTAAATTGTTTGATAACGCTTATAATTTTCCTGTCAAGGTTTCAATTTATACTGGCACTTGTTTTGTTATTATTTACATAAAGTGACAACTTAATCTTTTAATAGGCTTTAACTATAATGTAGACCATAACCATAAATCAGAGCAGGGCTAAGATCAATTTCAAGCGTTTTTTTTAAATTGAAAATCAATATATTGCCTTTAATAATAAATTTCAGCTGGTAAAACAAAAATTATTGTTCTCAAACTAATAAAATACCTATTTTTGATACAAGTTTCAAGAGAATAAAAGCTCACAAATTACCTTAATGTATTTTTATTTTGAAAATTCAATTAATAAATCTTAATTAATCAAGTATTTCTTTTTGAAACATAAAACATGCTTGTTAGCAAATTTTCCTCAACTTCTTATCACATTCCATTTGTTAAAGCTTTTGCTGAAGAATTGTCTCAACCACGAGGAATCCTTTTTGTTTCTTGAAAATTCCCACTTCAATCCTTTCGCTGCTCATTTTTCATGGTAAGCAAAATATTTAAGGGAAAGGAAAAGCTGCTTGTAGAGTTTTCCCATGCACGTGAATGACTCTCCAAAACGGTTTTCTAATTGTCATCCTTTTCTCAGCTTGGAGTGCATTGGAAAACCCAAAAAGTAATGAGGGAAAAATGGGGAGTTTCTTCGGTGTCTTTGTCATTATTTATTATGTTGCTCAAGTCTTTCATTACACAAGCATTTTTCTGTCTTTCATTTGTTGCCTTTGTGCCGAAAACAGCAAAAATAAAGAAATGTAACAAGGAAACGAGGGAGAATTTTCTTATCAACTGGGGACGTTGTCACATTCCTTCACTGCTTATTTACAGTAATTCGGTTGCTCATTTTCTCCGCCATTTTTCTTTTCACCCACACAAAGGCTTACAAAAAAAACAAATGGGTGTGGAAAACCGGAAGTATGGCGCCCAAGTGTAGACTTTGAATATAAGAAAAATTCCCATCATTAAAAAATTTGAGGTTCATTTTGAACTCATTGAGTGCGGCAAAAGATAACATGTGGTATTTTAACAAAACTATAATTATTCATTTATATTACTAGACATGCAAGGAAGTACTTTTAACTTCGATTTAAGAACTAAAATTCCGAAATAACATTTTTAAATCAAAAAGCATTGCCCTAACTTGGGTTAATCAATTTAACTTTTTAGGTCAACATTCAGTTTATACCTGACGTGTTCTATGGCAGTCATATAAGTTTGTGGCTTTGTATTTAATTTTTACAGCAACAGAGAATCGAAAAAGTAATTTAACTTCGAATTAATTTCAGTGTTTGCGGTTATCATTAAAGTAAAAAGTGAAAAATAAAGTTTATTTAAATGTGTTTGCCCCGTAAGGAACTAACTTTTACGGTTCAGCCTCATTCAAAGGGATAATTACAAATCAGCAGAGAGATCCGGTCACCACGATAACAACCTTGTTGTTTCAGTAACCCAAAACTCGCGACTTTTCCCCGGCTCAATCGATAAACAAATGCGGTAAACATCAATGGACAGCGGGAAAGGACTCAGCGGGAAACTCACACAAGAGTGCTTGGGCAAACAACCTCGTTGGA
Source organism: Drosophila gunungcola (assembly GCF_025200985.1). NCBI lineage: Eukaryota > Metazoa > Arthropoda > Insecta > Diptera > Drosophilidae > Drosophila > Drosophila gunungcola. The sequence goes on along the minus strand of NW_026453180.1, from coordinate 3,811,369 downwards.
TGATGAATGGAAGGTCAATTGCCGTGACCCCGGCGAAAAGCAGGAAAAAAATAAAAAAATAAAAGAAAACTGGGGCCAAAAGCAGCGCTGACATTTAACGCAAAACGACGCGAGCCTGTCAATGCCAATGTCCTGGATGAGAAGTCCTGGCTTCAGAAGATTCAAGGGACGAAAAGGAGGGAAAAGGGAAAAAGGACGAAAGAAAGACGCAGCAACTCGAGATCCCGACCAGGAATGTTTATGCGAATGCTTGGGCACAAAAACATACGTGCCGTGCCTCTGTCCTTATCCCCATCTCGTTCACTTTGACTCCATGCTCTTCCTTTCTATTCATGTATGTCCTACACTCAAAAAAAATTCAATACACAAACACATACCATTTCTCTATGTATAAATCATCACCCATCATGTTGACAAATCTTTGTGGTACAACACAATATAATTAATTCCCTTTAAAATCCAAAGGAAATATGTTATCATTTTAATTACTTAAAATGTATTTTTAATTTTTGATCAAATGTTGACTAATCTTTATGATACGATGTATTAATATTAATCCATTTTATAGCTTAAAATGTATTTAAAAACTCAGAAAATTCTAAAAACGAGTAAAGAATTGAATAAATTAAAAAATAAATCTACTTCTATTCTTTCTTTAAAAACAGAAAAACTTACAAGATTTTAACCAAATCAATTAAAAAATTTATAAAAAGCTTACTTAAAAAACTTTTTTTTCCTAAAACAAAAATGTTTTTCAAGTGCGTAAAAATTTCTCGCAGTGTTCTTAAGCGGCGGAAGCGATGTGCACCGACTGACAGCTGAAGGAACACGAATAAACGAGAGGTCCTGACGGCGGGAGAAGCGAAATCCCTCAGCTGGAAAAATGCCTCATCTTGGCCTGACAGTTCGCCGAGTTGCGTCAACTTGTCGTCATATTTTTCAGTCAACTGAAAGTTCTCTATGACTTTCTCGATATAAGGATATATATGTTTATTGTGTGTGTGTGCTTGTGTAATTAGGATAATGGTTGCAGTGGCAAACCATCGGGGGTTTGGCCAATATTCAATACGATATTTATAGATTTAGCACTGCAATCGCTTAAGGATCTTTTGCAATTGGCAGGACGATTTACTACGGCACGTTTATTTAAAATTTATGACTGTTGCTGAGTATTTTATCAATTATCTGATATATTGCGTGGCAGTGTGTTTAATTATACCAATAATATGTTATAAACAGCTTAAGGGCTAAAAGCTTTTAACATTTAATGCTTGTTTTTTTTATAAAAAAGAGCTTAGCAAATTTTTAATTTAAAATTTGGGCGAAATCAGATATTTCCATTTTATATTAAATAATAATATTTGAACCCTTAACAAACAGCTTAAAGGTTTCATCAACTATTTTTTTAATTTTTTGCTTAAGCGATTATTTATTAATGATTGCTTCGTAATCCTAATTATATTAACCACTTTATTTGGATATATAAGAGCATAGCAAAAAATAGTAAAATCTAATCGAAATCATATATTTCCATGTTTGGAATTAATAACAACTTTTGAACCCTTTTTTAGCAAAAAAATTCCTGAAGCTATGTTTTTTTAAAGGTTATTATAATGTTATGCTAAGCCCCACCCTAATAAATATAAAATAATTGTTTCTCGACCCATTAACCCAAACATAACCCACTGTGCATTATCGTTAGCCCCAACAGAATGACACCAAATTTGAATTGTACATGTATCCTGACATATATTTCTTATTGTGCGTATGTGAGTCTCGTGGAATATGCCGTACATTTTGCGCCTGACACATCGTAGTTTAATGCTGGCAAATATTGAGCTACATGTATTCAACTCAAAACACGCACACACACGTACCACGAAAGACATGCGAAATTTATGCATATTTTGATGACATTTTGAACGCACAACGCAAAATGTCAAATACATAAAAATGAAAAGCTGACAAAACGAGTAACGAAGTGAAAGAGTAAACCCAATGCACGCACATTCCAGATATCAGCCAATATCCCCTTTCTACAGTGAAACAAATATTTAAAACAGATTTATTCTAGAAATAAAACATAAGAAAAAAAAAAATTTTACCATTTTGGAATAAATTAATATATATATATAACATATATATAACAAATGCGCTCCAAACAAATTTTTAGCAATTAGACAAGGCGATTTTACAAGATAATTAAATTGCTCTTTTAAATCAAATCACTTAACCGCTGAAATTAGATAATTGATAAAGGCTTAAGTTAGTTCTAAAGTTTTTATAAATGTGCCAAAAAGTACATAATAAAAATATTTATTTAAAAATTTAAATGTAAAAAAAAAAACCAAACAAATTTTTTGCAGAACTGGCCAAGATTTCTATTATTTATTCACCTTTAAACTACTTAAGTTTTGGATTTCTCAGTGTAGTGAAATACATATCGAATAACACGAAAGCGGAAATCGATGACGGCCATTTTGCCGTAAATTGAGGCATTTTGCCCCAACGCTCTTGTAATTGTACCGCTGAAAGATGGAAAGTGATGATGGGGGAAAATGTCTGAATGGGGGTGGGAAAATGGGTGGAAAATGGTAGAAAATGGGAGGAGGCAAGGATTTCTGCGACACATTCAACCGGCTATTTTTAGCTCGATTTTCATTTAATTTGCTGCCCATGCTGCATAACTAAGAGCGGCGAACGGTAGTCAAGCTTAAAATCCAACGGAGGGTCATGAAAAACCAGCAACAGGAAAAACCAGCTAGCGGTTTATGTTTTTCAATTACGCCGGCCGCAAAATTTGCAATTTAGATAGCAATTTTTAGGGAAAATTTCAGCGTGTTTCGGTGTTTTTTTTCTTATTTTTGTAAGTAGTATCCGTGCAATTTGGGAAATTGTACGCAGGGGGCAAAAGAAAACCACGTATGTGCGTGGCTAATACCAATTTCTAGTCAATTACGCAAATTTTGAATGTTTAAAGAGTCAACTTTTTTTGAGTGGAAGCACACTCAATTTGTTTCAGCGCAAACATTTCTGAGGCAAATTAAAATTTGCTAAATCTCGTTAAAAGTAAACATGTTAGCTAAAATTTAGATGAGTTGACTAATAACAAATAATGTGAAAATGCAAGTATTTATAATTTAATGATTTTGTGTTTTTTCTCACAATAAATAGGAAACAAAATAACAAAACATATTTGATTTATGTTAAGCTAAATATTAGTTGTGTTGACTAACAAGAAATAATTTATATGCCGTACATATTTAGTGAAAATGCATTTACTCTTTATTTAATAATTTTGCTATCAATCCATTTAGATTTTCTTTCTCAATAAATGGAAACCAAAAATCTGGAACATCATAAATTCAAATTATAATAGTTTTTAATGAAAACTGTATTGTTTTGACTATTTTATATTGTTACCAAAGAATGAAAATTATATTATTTGGATTAAATTAAGAAGAAAAGTACACATGTTATTTTTGGTAATTCATAAATAAATTGCTCGTTTTATGAGTAAACAACAATTTATAATTCTTTTGTTTGCACATAATAATGCTGCAAGCAAGGCAGCTAAACTTTTCTAATAATTTTAATTGACATTTAAAATATTTGCTATGCAAATTGTGTTGCCATTCTACATGTTGTTGTAGAATATTATTTGTCTTTCAGCTTCCTTCCGCTGCCGCTTTTCCTCCAGCTTTTCCTCCGGCTTTTCCATATCCCTTTTTGCACCCCTCGTTATCTGTAAGTGTTCAGGGACTTGGAAAATCCGTGTGCAATGTCAGTTGCCAAGAAGAAGAAGAAGAGGCAACTATGAGTATTTATGTGGGTGCAACGTGGCGTATGATTAATGAAAAAGGGGTAGGAAAAGTGCATCATCATGTACACACAGTACGCATATGGACAATGTTGAGTTGCGAGCAATGCGTCTGACAAATAAATAAAGCCAGGGGAAAACGTGGAAAATAGGGGATTGCAATAGGAATCGATTAAAAACAAATCGTTGATTGAATTTTCCCAAGCCTAAAAGCAGTTATGACGAACAAAAGGAAAAATGGGCAATAGAGTGGAGGAGGAAAACAAGAAGAAAAGCCGAAGACAAAGCAGCATTGCAGTGGCAGCAGCAATAATAACAATCAACCCCGCCCCCAAAATGCCAATTTTCCTTCTTTTTTTCTTGGCTAAAAGGGAAATAAGCAATTTCAGCAAATAAATCGTAAAAAGTAAAAGTAATAAAATCACGAAAATGAGAAAAAAACCACGCACACATACCCACACACATATGATGAAAATGCTGGGTAAATGAAAATACTCGTTGCTATCAAATACAGACAGCAAACAGAATCGCATTCGAGGTAACTGAGAAGAGTCAGAAAAATTTCGGGGGAAAAGTCAGGGGAGAAAAGCCAAGTTCAGAGCGTGAGATAACGCTTAATGTGGTGGAAATGGCGGTGCCAACAGTGGTGCCAAGGACCTTGATTAAGAAAAGCCAAGAAAATGGGGGAAAAACATCACAAATTAATGAGTAAATGTTGCCAGAACGAATGTTGGAAACGAGGCAAGTTATGAAAATATTGATTTTGGCTCAGCAGAATTAGTTGGGGAAACCTTTATTCTTTCGGAAATAAATGAAGAAACATATTTGTACATTTTCGGTAAATATATTATTGTATGTTTTTATAAAGAAATAGGTTGAGTTACCCAAGATAAATATATTAAATAATTTTTTTCTTGTTCCTTAAGTTTTCAAATGTAAGAAATTATTTATTATTATATTATTTTATAACCAAAACTATTTAGTGCTTTTGTTTCTTATTTAATTTTTTTATTTTTAATGTGTTTCCATAAATTGCGAATATAATTAGAGAAGTTATTTATTATTAATTTTGTTAGCTTTATTTTATTATGCCAGAACAAAAATGTAAGAAATTGTATTATTTCTATTGTGCTAACGGTTCTAACTTTTAGATTAATTTATTTTAAATGTGTCTTACATTTGTGAATCAAATTTAGTAATAAATCAATTTGACATTTATGATTTTTAAACGTATGAAGTTAAGTTTATAAAGAAAGCATCAAGTTTTATTGACTGCCCTAAAACAAATGCATTTCCTACATTATATATGTATGATGCCTGGCAAATTGAATTGGTTTGAACACTTTCCCGAAATTCATTCAAACATTTCCCATCAACTTAAGCAGCTCTCGCTTTGGCAAACTTCAATATAATTGATTTCTCGTACAGACAAAGCCATTCCCAGATTAATCCCCCTACCCTGTCAAGATTTCTATTGGCCAAAAAAGAGGAATGCTAATCAAGCCGGCCAAAACAGACCGAAATTCGAGAGAAATTCGAATAGGAGACATAGACATATGAAGTCATAGAAACTTGGAACTTTTCCAAAGCACAAAGAGCAGATAAAGAAAATTCCACACACACTCACACACACTACACACACACTTGTAGTTTTCCGAGTTTTCCGGCCGCACGAAGGAAATGAGCAAGACATTGAGTCACCTCAAATTGTTGGAGTGTGGAAAGGCTGGAAAAGCAATCAAAATACGGCAGAGACAAAGGCGAAGATATATAGAGGCAGACAAGCAAAATATTGCCTTTTCTGCGGCGCAGCAACAAGAGGAATGAGATACCTATACCGCAGTGGAAATGGGGCAGGGAAAATCTGAAGAGCTTGAGTGGAAAAACCACCTTTTGAAAAAACGTTTATGAAGTCAGAAATCTATACAAGTACAAGCATCAGAACGTGTTACCTTGCACAAGATGTGACTAATTAATAAACTTATAAATAAGACATATGAAAATCATATTTAAGAACAGTAATATTAAATGTTGATGCTAAGACTTTCAAGCGCAAATAAAGACAATAAATAAAAGTAACTGAAACTGGAAAACGGAACAGCATGATTGAAAAAACCTTCTAAAAATATATATAAAGAAATCCAGATAAATATAAACTAAATAATTAAGAATAATAATTTAATAAATCTATCTAATATACCTATTTTTTTGAAATAAATAAATTAAAAAAATTAAATAAATCAATTTTTCTGTTAAAATAAGAAACTTGGCAGTCAATTACAAATTTTTATTGTGAACATTGTGAAACTTTAAAAGTATTACTTAATGTTTTCCACTTTTCCGACAGGAATTTTCGACTTAGAGACTTTTCCTTGGCCCTCAACCCCATTTTTTACGAGCGCTCAAATGTATGCGGCAATAAATTAAATCAAAACATCTAGGATTTGACCTTGAGTGGCCGGGACAGATGAACACATCAAGGATGCACAAAGGGCAAGCAATTTTACGGCGTGCAGTCCATTGGCGGTCAGCTGGGGGCCATGAACCCTGCAGATATCCTTTCGTTTTGTGGGTGGGCGTGTATTTTGGGGTGTGTGTAGATGTCAGGACCTCGGGGGCAATTTCCTTTTTGCAACACACATACGAATACGAATACGAGTGTGTTTTTGTGGGCGGGCAAATAAGCATAACGAGCTGCATTATCCTTGGGGAAACTGGTTTGGGATGCAGCCTTGCTCTTGCATTACGCATACGCCATGTGACTCACAACGGAAAACATGGAGGGAAAACTCTTTTGTTGCACCGCCAAATTGAAATAATATGCAGGGGACAGCAAATATGAAAAGGAAATGGAAGAGCGAGCAGCTAGAGATGAAAAAGCATGAGTCAGCAGATGCTATATGTACTTTATATACACTTATAGCAGGATTTGAAGCCAAAGGATTAAGGGTCATGTGGTCGCTTGAAAAAGGGAAGTTATGTTTTTATATTCACGGAAATGTGGCTTTTAATAAATGCTAGAGAAGCAGAATTTTCTGCAGACCTAGAATTTTATCTCTTCATAAAAGTGAGCTACTTGTCTACCATAAAACAATTTAAATGTTTTTGGCTTTTTATTAAAAAGCATTAAACAATTAGCTATTGTAAAGCAAAATTATGAAAAATTATAATTTTAGTTATGGTTTATATATGAAGCTACCAAACGTTTTAATTAGGCAAATAATTTGAAAGTTTATATTATATTTTATAGTATAAATTTTTAAAAAAGTATATACGCTATTGTTTTTTTTGTTTAAGCCGTAGTTATTTTATACTTGACTCGGGCATAATAGCCCTCAAAAGAAAAAGGAAAAAAATGGCAACATAATGGCAACGACAAGGACACAGGACATCATCCAGCCGGAGGATGCAGGTCCTGTAAACTAGAGGCCATTGTTCACACGTAGGTCACAAGCGACAGTTTGAGCTCTTCTTTAGACTTTTGTTTTTGGTGGAGAGCGTGGAAAACCCCCCTGATTTCCCCCCCTCGTTTTCCCAGCCGGCTGGGGCATCAGCATCATTAACATTATGTAAGCAACAACAACAACAACCGGCGACTGTGAAAGCAGCAACAGACGGTAGTAGTCCTTTCACCTTTCTCCTCCTGCGAAAAACTACACCTGAAGTTGTAATTTATGCTCTGACAAAATGGCGCACACACAAAAAAAATTGGGGGTGGAAAGAAGCCTCTCACGTCACGTCAATGGAGGGTGAAAAGGGGAACACAATTGTGGGTAAAAAGGGGACCAAAAAGGGGGATAAAAAGAGGGCTAAAAGAGGCGCATAGTTAGCCTATGTGTTGCACTTGACGGGGTAGCTACTTTTATGTATTTATGTTTATATATGTATAACAGGAGCTTGGCCTTTATGGCCGCATAAATTAAAGCATCACGAATGGGAATGTTTTGTTATAAGTTAAGGTATCGCGAAAACTTCAGGTTGAGTAACTCAAAGGTCAAAGATATAAGTCAAGATTACATGTTAAATTAAATACAGCATTTTTTTGTAAATATTATTAAGATTTCCAAAACATAAAATACATGTTTTTTTATTTATTTGCGAAAATTAGATATTCAATTTAACTGGTATTTCAAATAAATTAAATAAAGTCAAGATAACATTTTGACATTAATTACAGGATTTTTGCAAAAGTACTATGAAGATTTTGTAAAACATAAGGTTTAAAGATATAAATTAAAAAATGAAATCGATTTTTAAATAATCTTTCTAAGATTTCTAGAACAAAAGGTTCATGCTAGTTATTATTATTAAAGATAATTTCCTAATAAATTCTTATATCTCGTTACCTTTAGAAGTTTTGAGTATTTTATAAATCCTCGAAATAAATCATGTGCCCTTAAAAGCGTTAAAACGTTAGTTTCACAACCGAAATACTTTTTGCAAGTACTTAATTACTTTGCTTTGGCAAAACTTTCACAAAGACAATAATGAATTGAAGGCAAGCTTTTAATCCCTTAATCCTACTGTTGTAAACTACTTTTATGAAGTGGTTTTTTGTTGTCGATCGCAAAACCTACCTTGTCTCAAAAAAATTAATGTTATGGCTTCAACACATTGGCATGAAAAATCGCTCCGATTTTCGACTTTACATCCATCAGCATTGTTGGCAGGAAAAACTTTAATGGCTGGCCATAAAAAAAGTAAGGAACCTCGCCGAAATGTTTATCTTGCCGCCACAATTCCTTAAGATACATACATGCATTTGCCTAGGTGAAAACTTTTGAGCAAACTGCATAAACGAAAAGAAACTTCTTATAAAGTCCATAAAACGTAATGACTCGCGCTACATGCGCTCCCAGAAAAGTATGCAACAAAAGTTCCACTGACTTCAGACTTGACAGGATGAAAATCAAGGATAGCGCATAGGACTCTGGGAAATTCCAGCAGGAAAATATTAAGTTTTACACGAATCCCAGCTGGGCAAATTGATTAAATCCACCAGTGGCAGAAATTAAACGAAATTGGAAAAGTTGAACGCTATGCAAACACACAAGGAAGTCTTTAAATCAGATTAGGTTGTGGGTAATTTACCAAACCACCAATGACTTTACGCTAATGTGGGGTAATGGGTTTTACGTGTTTATAAAATATTGATTGTTATGCCAAGTGCTTTGGTTAACTGTCATAAATAAACTTAATAAAAACTACATAATAGTATATTTAATCATCATAACTTTCAAAGATAATTTGACCTTTAAGGCAAATATATTTCTTTTATATAAATGCCAAATCCAGAAGCTGCAAAGCAATAAAATGGAAATTAAATAATAAAAGCTGGTGGCGTTTGCCGTTTCACTAAATGAATGTCAATATCAATTTAGGTCAGATAAAAATGTATTCAATAAATTAAATCTTTGTTTATATTTTAACTTTCTCTGTTTGCTTCAAACAAAGTCAAAAAAAACCTCTGCTAATTGATAAATTTATTATCAAATAAAGGGGAAAAGTGTTTGGTTTTAGGAAATAAAAAATATTTGTTGAACTTCATAAAACAAATTTTCTTTATAAATCTTTTTTGCAAATAATATAATAGAAAACCCGATTGCGTTAAATTAAGCGAACAATTTTTTTTTAATTATTAATTGATAAATAAAAACCCCAATTACTTTAAATTAGAATCTTTAAAATATACACTTTTAATAGAATATCAATGTCAGATTTTAAATTACCTACTAAATAGTTATCATGACTCTGAGATGCTATAATTCTCAACAGGTTTTAGCTTATCCTAAACAAAAAAGCCAAAACTAGTGTTGTTTTCTTAAATGTTTGCCTTAAATCTTTTTAGCAGACTAATGTAAATTGTAAAAGCATACGGTGATGGTATAATCAAAGCTCCACTGTACTTAAAATAGCGACCGCTTCGTATTGAAGTTATGACGTCGATCGGAGAGTGTGACTGCACTTGAAAATCGCCCAAGGCGCTCACCGACAGTTGAAAGGGTGAAGGATTTTGTGCAACAAAATGACAAATCACCGACACTGGGACACTTTCGCCCCATGCACCCTTGTATCCATACACCCCCACCGAAAGCAAACCAAATTTGCATGCTACATCGCGCCACTGTGTTTGTACTGTGTATAGATGTGTGAATGGGGAATTGAAATTGGTTTGCAAAGTGGCAGCTATTTATATTTGGCCAGGAGTCGCCGTCGTCGTCGTCTGCACTTGTCACACTGATTTCTGCCGATTAGAAATTAATCGAATTTTACTGTCAAATCGAAAGCGGCGGGCGTTCAGGAAGTTCGCGTTACGTTGCCATGGAAATGCAAAAACAACTAAACACAGACACGCACGCATACTAAGACACAAAGGCGGGAGTATCCTACGAATTAGGGTGACTCCAAATATAAATTGGGAAAACTCTGAGATTTATGTTGATACGAGTTTGAAAAATCCTAAAAATTACATTTCTAACATCTCAATTAATTATGCATATTCTGTCTATATTATTAGTTTCTTCGATCTTAACACATGTACCACTTTTTCTAAAACAACATAGTCAAGAATTACAATTAAGATTTTAATAATATTGCCTATATACTCTAACTTCTTGTCAAACTTTTTCTAACATCCTGCAAGAAAATCTTACATAAATCTTAAATATACGAAAACCATTTAGAAACTTCTTTCATTATTTGAAAAAATTCCTAAAATTGGTTTAGTTATGTACTGCTAAACTTTCATTGTTTTAACAAACATAAATCATTTATTACAAACAGGTATAAAATTGTTGTAAAATAAGAAAAAATTAAATTTAATTATTTAAAAACCGCAGCATTTCAGATATTTAATAGTTGTAAGATATTTGTTTTAATAATAAAACTATTTTCCATCTATAATCAACTTTTAAAAATATACAGATTTTATTGATTATTTAATTGTCCATTTAATATTGGTCCTTTGGAATTGAGCCACCCTAAATGACACTCACACATACACGCACACAGAAACACAGACACTGACAGACAGACACTGACACCGAATGTTACGCAGTCGGCGGTCTTGTAGGCAAAATACCGAAACATTTTGCCAATTGGCTGATAATCTTCGTTTATATAAGCTCGGGAAATTATAACATAAAGAGGGTTCTTGAAAGAATCCTTTTTCTTCATTTTATAAGTATTATTTTCTCTCTTCTCACCTGTTCAACAACTGTCGACATTTTGATGTATGTTTTTCTTTATTTACTGCACTTCTCGATATTTGTCTCACTTTGTCGCTGTACTCTCTGCACTTTTTGTTTTAAAAAGGATTACAAAATTTATTTTTTTACACCGCACCGCATTTTGGTTGTTTTTTTTGTATTTTGCTTCGATTTTAATTGTACGAGCTTAAGGGGAAATTCGCGAACTTAAGATACGCAACGAATCCGACGAGTTGCTGCTGCTGAAATCAACTAAAAATCCTTTTTTTGGCGAGCAGGATACTCACGGATTTGTATCCTGCCTAAAATTTAAGTGTGACCAACCTGAACAACATACCAAAATGTGTTAAAGGAGGTATTTAGGTGGAAAACTTCGATACAATACCGTTAGCTCTGTTAAATAACTGGAACCTTTTGCATTTTGCGATATTTATTTGGTAAAATTTTAAAATTGTAATAAATAAAATATAAATTAAAATACAAAACAAATATATAACAATATATTTAAATCTACAAATATTTAATATTTGGTATATTTCTGATTTCGTTTTTTTTTTATATTGCCGCATGGTATATTTCAGCACTTAAGCAACGGTCATACCAAAATTTTTCAGTGCCGTCGTGCCGCACGTTTTTCTTGTAAATAAATAAATAATATATAAAACACTAAGATGTTCCGCCTGCAACAATCCCAGCCCGATCCCGCCGAAGAGCAAAAACGAGTTGCATCTGAAGTCCGCTTCAATTTCATCCTCTTTGGAGCTATAATCGCAGCTGTTCGATTGGGTACATCGCAATTCTTATGTAAATTGTTCTTCCTTCTTACTAAATATTGGTTTTCTTTATTACAAACAGCGCCAGTGGTCCTACAGCATTTAAATACGGCATAGGAATAAAGTAAATAAAGGAAATTTAACTGTACCAAGAAGTTATCAATTATCTAGTTGTTCAACAACTGGCACGCAAAATGCATTTATTTAAAAGCACTTTGGCAATTGGATAGCGTTTCAAATTTAAATCAAGGCATTTTTTAAGTTTGGAATAAATTAAGGACGCTCCTAAAAAAATGATGTTATACAAAATGTAGAAAGTGAATAAAAACAAGACATACCCATTGGTTTTTAGTTTTCATGATAAAAAAGTTAAATAGCAGACGTTTTAAGATAATGACTCCTCTTACAAAATAACACTATTATTTATAATTCTATAGAGAAAATTATCTGCTTTATTAAGTTATCTATCGTCCTCAAATTAGTCAAAATAGATAATTTTTATTTAGAAACAATTCGATTCTGATATTTTAATGTGAACCTAATCAAAAAAGAGAATTCTGCGACAAGTCTTTTTCTTATTTGTTTCTTTTTTTTATATACAAAAACTTGAATTACTTTCAGAAAATATAACTTTAAATTCCATTGTTTTAAAATAAGTCTCAATATGACTTTTTATTTGGGCACCATAGAATTTTATTATTCTTATTTTGTTTTTAATTATAAAACAAAAACAATAAAGCTTTAAATTCCAGTGAAAGTTATTATTACTTAAGGAATTCTCATTATTATCATCAAAAATATAAAATAACCGGTAAACAAAATCTAATTAAATTAACCATTTTAGCTGCCAAATGCCATGTAGGGTTAAACGTAAATAAAAAATGACGAAACTCTCTTTGTTCACAAAATCTGTTTAAATAAACTGCCAAGTTGTCGCAATCGATATATATCGATGACCGCACACCCACCAGCCGCCAGAGCTGTCACTTCTAGCTAATATCGCTGTACTCGCGCAACCACGCAAGTTAAATCCTGCTAGAAACTAGCCACCGCGCCACCACTGCCTGTGTATAAACAGTTGGCAAGAAACGAAACCGAAAAACAGAAGTTTTTTTGGTTGAAATGGCAGCGTAAAACCCATTAAAACCATTTCCATTATTACACAAACCACCGGGAATATACATGTGTATATAGAAACGTAGCAGATAACAAACGAAGAAGAGGAAAAGGCGTAAAATATCCGGAACATATGGACGTAGACTTCAAGATAACAAGAAAGAAAAAAGAAGTAAAGTTGCCGCGTTTGCGTTTGCGTTTTCCATATGTATTAACAGTATTTATTATTATTTCAGGAATTCCCAAGCGTGTTTCCAATAACATATAATGGTGGCTGCCAAATACGAGCGTTTGAATTCCAGTGGTGAAGTTGGTGCCCTTGGAAATGCCAGCGATGCTGATGAGGAGGAAATTGAGCTCGATCTTGCCCAGAAATCGCAGCTAAATAATGCAAATCGCGTGCGGCCGAGCAACTTTACGTACAATGGTGCAAAATCTGGATCGGGAAATGGTCCGGAAAACAGGGAAGCCTCAACTATGGCCCAAGAAAACATGTTGATGCAAATGGCTGTGGGCACTCTGTTCTTCATACTGTTGTATCTAACGCTGTCCATTTCGCTGACATTCTACCAAACGGACATCACTCGGCAGATGCCATTTCCCCTGGCCATTGTGTCCTACCATCTGGTTGTTAAATTCCTGCTGGCCGCCCTGGCCAGAAATATCTATAGGATGTGGATGGGCAGGTCAAGGGTTCAACTGGACTGGCGGGTGTCCCTCAGGAAAATGGCACCCACGGGTGTGGCCAGTGCCATCGATATCGGATTCTCCAACTGGGGACTGGCTTTGGTGCCCATTTCGCTATACACCATGACCAAGTCATCGACCATTGTGTTTATCCTGCTCTTCGCCATCGCTTTGGGACTGGAGAAAAAGGTGAGCAAACCTGGAAACCCTTTACCGTAGATAAACTTTCTGATATAAACTTTCTGAAACTTTGATATAATTATAATATAGTATATCAATAATAACCATTTAAATAGCTAGTTTGCAACTTAAACTTTCGAGTTGAAGAACTTTTTTTGTAGACCTTTATCTTAATAGTTATGTTTTCAATTATATAAAATCAAACCTGAAAACCATTAACAATAGAAGATTTAATTATAGAGAACTTTCAGTTATATGATTTATAATAATATTTCGTTATGTTTTTTATTTTTATAAGCCTCAATAGAAGAACTATCTAATATTTACTGTTTAAAGTAATAATAATATGTGAAACCATTTTAATGTATTTATAGATAGACAGTGTTTTTTAATTATTGAGAACGTTTCATGATATGAACCCATTTAAATGTCTATCTTGCTACTAAAACAGTCGAGCTCAATATGTTTTTCTGTATAACAATTGCCTTTATCATTTTGGTTTCAATTATATTAATGAAAAAAAATCCTCATATCTATGAAGAACTGATAAAACTGCACAATTTGTTAAGCTTGTTATCAAATGTTAACGATTATTTTCTTGTGTGTCAACTCAACTTTTTCAAAGAGGGTACACCTGGTGTGATATGTAATACATTTCTTATTGACTTGGAACTAAAAGTTTACTGGTAAAAAGTTCGATTCTATTCTTTTCCTAATTATATTGATAGCCGTATAAAATACAATGTTTGAAAGATTATTTTACTATCCTGCTATTATTTTCTAAATCAAAACAAAATTCCAATTAATGAGTAATCATTATCTAAAGATAAAATGAAATCAATATGTATTTGTTACCAACTTCATATATGAATATAAGAAGTATGTTTTACTTTTAGATAAGGAATAATTTATTAATTTATAACCATGGGGTGATTTTGCTTTTATTTTTTAATGCATATATTTATCAGCTAGATTATACGAAGTGGTTATAAATAGCTTTAAACAGGTTTGATTTATGTATATTGTGTTTATCCAAATCAAGTTAGGTTTATGATTATAAAAGCATTAATGCTATTTTTAAAACAGGTTCAATTTAGTTCAATAATTTAAGGGTTTAATGATCAATATAATAAAGAGTAATAGGATTTAATTATTTTTAAAAATTCATTAAAACCTTAATAATGTCTCTTTATTATTAGGTTTATTCAAATCCTTTGCAGCATTTAATAATTATACAAAGTTAAAAATTATAAATAAATCCAGCAAATAATTGAGATATTCCCAGGTTTTCGAACGTGACTTAAACTTATTAGGGGTATAGTGATGTTTCTCCAAAATGCGTTGCAGCGAATGTGATTTTTTCGCACCCCCATAAAGATGATTGTGCGTTAATGGCATTATTTACTTTCAGAGCTGGTATCTGGTGTCGATTGTGGGACTGATAGGCACTGGGCTGGTGATGTTCACCTACAAGTCCACGCAGTTCAATGCCCTGGGCTTTTTCTTCATTCTGTTTGCCTCGCTGAGCAGCGGATTGCGATGGAGTTTCGCACAGTTCATAATGCAGAAGTCAAAGCTGGGATTGCACAACCCCATCGACATGATATACTACATGCAGCCGTGGATGATTGCCTCGCTGTTGCCTCTGGTTATGGGAATTGAAGGTGGGTTTCGAGCAGGTCTTATTATGTAGCTGATAAGAACGAGGAAGGCCAGCTTTGAGTATTTTTTTCATCGCTAAATATATTGGATATAAAATTAGTGAAAATATGCATCTAATAACTCCATATACATTTTACAGGTCCCAATCTTATAGAAGTGTTGGCGGATCTGCACAATCATACCTCAACTAAGATAACCTGGGCCATTTCGAGGATTACAGCTGGCGCTTTGCTGGCCTTCCTCATGGAATTCACGGAGTTTTTGGTTCTCTGCAAGACATCCAGCCTAACGCTCTCGATTGCGGGGATCTTCAAGGACATCTGCCAGTTGGCCCTGGCTGTGACCCTCAAAAACGATCACTTGAGTGTGATCAATTACATTGGATTGGTCATATGCCTGGCGGGCATTGTCTGCCACCTGCTGCACAAGTACACCAGTATGAAGGAGACGCAGCGGCTGCAAAAGGACCTGCAGTCCGACAACGATGTGGAGGAGTCCACATCGCCGGGCGAGTACAAATTCAACGAGGGCGGCAGTGCCATTGTGGGTGTCCATGTGAAATCGCACTCCACGCTGACGGTGCCATTGCTGGAGCAAACCGATTCCGAGGACGATTCGGGTAATGATCCCAACAGCAACAAACAGAACGCCTCCGATGTGATCTTCGATGTGCTGAAACGACGCGACATGCAGCGATGAAAGCCGATCTCGCTGCTCAGATGTCCCTGTAAATGTTGTATAAATTCAAACGAACTCTATGTTAACAAAGCCACTTTCCCCACGAGAAAACTACTTACGAAACTACTGGGATAGCAATGCAGGTTTAAGTATTCAGTTAGTTTGAGATTTTCCACGATTTTCCCGTCACGCATTCCCGCTTTGTGCATTTGGCATATATATCAAATTGAAAAGCGTGAGCTATCCTGGTACAAAAAACATTCCAAGGGACGAAAAGTTATCTTTGGACAACGTTAATATACTGTCATTTATTTTAGTTCATGGAATTTCAAGTTAAAATTACACGTTTTCCACTTTCTATACATATAAAATATTTTAATAAATCTGTTGCAATTTTTTTTTAAACTTCACTTCAATTTCCGTCTCATAAATTAATAACATTTGTCCAATTACGACTTCTAGTCCCAAAAACTATCTCGCTCTTTTTCGTAAAAACTCACCTCTTAAGTCTTAAATCCTATGTAAAAATAAGAATGCCTTAAAGACCTTTTTATTGTTCCTTAATCGCAAAATTTAATTGTAAACCCTCTTTTAGTTATAGAAAGTTTTGAATTTGAGCAGCTCACAAAAATGTCTGATACAATTAAACAAGGGCCATTGTTTTTGAAGCAAATTATAAATAATGTCTTTATTGTTTTTAGTTGATAATGCTTCTTTTTTGTTGAGTTTTTGACATTGTGTATCCATAAGTTTATAACATAGTTTTCAAATATATATTAAATATAATATATTAAAGCAGAGTATAACGATTACGAGATATGTTGGGTGGTTCAAATCAATTGAACGGAGGCATATCTTTGTTCGATTTTTGAAAGGCACCTTAAAACTATTTGGTTTTTCTCCAAATTGTATTGGTTTCGAGTTTTTTAGGTTACTAATCTAGGGAGTTGGGTTCAAATCAATTGAACAAGGAAATATTTGTGTTTTTACGTTCTTATTTAGGCACCTTGAAACTGGTTTTGACTTTTAAGGTTTCCTAATCTATGGGTTCATAATCAACTTTGGGTTGTTTTAGGGCCGGCTGTGTTTCGCCATTATCTTCGATCCGCGGACGTTTAAGATTCGTTTGAGCTTCGGAAGCCCTTGAATCCTGCATCTGAACAGTGATAATGTTATAGGTGCCCACTCCCAAGCTGACCACTTCATCGGAGACCACCAAATCCGTGCTTTCAGTGAGCGATTGCTCGAATCCTGAATCGGGACTAGATAAATTCTGATTGCTTTCTTGGCCAGAGGAGGAAATTTCGCAAATTGGCTGGATGGTTTGGTAGAAATGGTAGCCGGCTATCACGTCTATGAAGGGCTCCACCTGGGCCTCGGTGTAGGCGGTCAATCCGATGAGGTAGCCCGACCAGCGCTTCACGCCGCTCACCTGACGAACTGCAGCAATGCAGGCGGCGGCCAAAAGTGAGGGCGGTTCATTGGCAAATCTGAAAACTAAGGGGGGTACGTTCTATTATAAGTTTCTCACAGTATATCATCCACTCACTGGTTAATGTATAATCCGCCATGCGGAGCAGCAACTGCGCCAAACTGGCCAACATTTGTTCGAAGCTTCCATATCGCTGATATGGATGCAGATTCTGATTCCTCTCGAAATCGTCCAGCATCCTAGTGTAGGCCGCGAAATCGCAGCGAGTGAGGAAACTGCAGGCGAAGAGCTCCACAAAACTGGCCGTTGTGGGACGCACTAGCTCGAAGTTGAGGAAGCACAGCAGCTTCCGCTCCACAGCCTTGTACTCGAAGGCTGTGTAGGCATTCCTCACCAGCTGGTTCATTTCGCTGTAGCGCGGTATAAAGGCATCGGTGTTCTCGATCTGGGCCGCAATATGGAGGCAGGTGAGCGCCACCAAAGACAGCTTGTCCACACGGATTTTGTAGTGGTCCGAAAAGCGATCCATGTAGTACATACCTGAAATTATCAGGACATTTTAAAGAAATTTCACGGTGAATTCAATAGTTTTTGTACTTTAAAAAATCTTTAAATACGGCAATTTGAAAAATTTATTAAATTTCGAATTAGGAAGGCTTTAAAGTACAGTGCACATATAAGTAAGAAGCACAGCAATTTGATTTGTAACTTTTGTTTTACTAAATATATAATTTAATGAAGGTAATAAGGAATTTTACCTCTTTGATATTTTAGATAACATTGAGTTTACATTTTTATTTACTTTTCTATAAAAGTTAGTAAGGTTTTTCTGTACTTTTTCAAGCTTTTTAACAGTTAAAATGATTAAATTTAATTTAAAAATAGAGACTATAGCTGGCAAAATATGTTAGGGCCTTTTCCAATCCACATTTCTTAGAAATTTCTTGTATTTGCAGTTCGGGGGGCTCTACTGTAGTTGCTCACCCAAATGCAAGGGACATAGACTGAATTTGTAGGTTTTAGAAACCAATTTTGATCTACACTTCAAGGCTTTTTCCGAGCAATATTCCTTAGACATCTCCTCTATTTCCAGTTAGGGAGGCTCTACTATAGTTGCTTACCCAAATGCAAGGCACATCGACTGATTTTGTGTGTTTTGGCCACCATTTGGAGCAACTCCAGCATCTTTTGGCGTTCATCAATTTGCGGCGAAAGGAAATACATCGGCAGACGACGCTTTTCCTGCTCCCTCATTGTGAAAAATATATCCCGGGCATAATCGCTGAGCCAATGGGTTTTTGCCAGGCGCTAAAGTTTATGGAAATGTGTAAATCCATTGGAATATATTACATTCAATTAAATTCCTTTACCTCGTTTTCAGTTTGATAGCGATTCTTCTCCGATTTTTCATTGACCACGAAGATGTTTTCTTCGGCAGCCAGGTTCTGGTCCATTCTTTTGCAATTTCCTGATATTAATCTTTAATTATTTCACTATTTAACCGAGAAGTATGCGAACGACGAAGAGAAAACAAAACACCTAAAAATATGGCGAGGATAACGGCGCTTGCAAGTGCAGAGTTGCCAGACTTAAGAAAACTTGAGATATAACCTAATTTCCAAAATGACAATATTGCAGTAGTAGAATATTAAAGCCTGTTTACACTAACGCGAGTTTCCTATCGTTATCGGAATTAACGCAGAATGACCGTTGTCACTTAGCAAACTAAAGTATATGCGTTCGACTGAAGAAATAAAGCGAATTTGTTCTTTGATTTCTGAATTAAAACTCGAAATAAATTGAAAAAGGAACTGTAATGACAAAAAAATTATATTTCAAACTTCTCCAAACTCAACTAAACGCACTAAAAAATCTTTTGCGGGAATCGCAATAACGCAGTACAAGTGTAAGTGCGCTATTAATTTTTTGTTGTTGTTGTTGTAATTAGAAAATTATTTAATTTAAATTTAATAATATTAAAACACAACAAAAAATCAAATTTTACGTATTCTTCTGATCTTGTTGGTATACATATAAGCATAGAAATAGGGTATTGTAAATAAGTAATCCCCAATAAAATGAGTTTATCATTTCAGTAATTTTAAAATACTAGTTTTTTTTATTTGTTGAATCCACTTCTGAAGAATACAATAAACTGAGATACAATAAAGCCGACTGTATGTACCCAAGTTATAATACTCAAAATTATGTTTCGGTAACACCAATTTAATTTATTTGGCTTTTAAAAAGAAAGAAATTTCTTTTATTTTTAAAATCGGAGAATTAAAACCATCGTTTTCGAATATAAATATATATTTATTTGAAATCGGAGGTCACTTTGAATTCTTAGAAAATTATTTTATAAATTCGGCAAATATCTTTGATTTCTTAAACAAAACATAACCCTTGTTTCAATTAAATCCAACTCAATTGGAGAAATTGTATTGTATAGTAGGTAGCACTCTGAATGCAGAGAACACATTTTGTCTAGTAGTCTTAAGGATATTTGGCAATAATGTTAGGGCACGAATGTGTCAATATCTTCATCCTCCTGATTAACGACAGCTTGTGGCAATTCACATCCAAAGTAGGCGTTGTTGTTGGCACAAAACAAGATGAGTTGCCGCCAACATTCGTCGACGGCCAGGAGATAAGGATTTCCGAAGACAATCATCATGGCTCGAGCCCGGGAAATGGCCACGTTCATACGTTTGTTGCAACGTACGAATCCCAAAGACAAACGGGCATCAATCCGCAGGATTGATTCAGTCGATCGCACTGTAGAAATCAGCATTATGTCGCGTTCCTGGAAATTGGAAATTATTAAGAAGCAAATTCAGAAGTTCTCCGACACCCAAATCCAGACGTACCTGTCCTTGAAACTCCTCGACGGAGCCAATCTTCGGCATGGCCACATCGGTGCCAATGAACATGTTGCGCAGCATCTTCACTTGCTTCACATAGGGCGTGAGTATGCCGATCTGTTCCGGTGTGACATTGGCGCGATACAGGGCAATGGTCATGAGGAACACCTCCCTTACCTCTTGCGGATTAAACCAGGATGGAGAGTCCGGTTCCTGCCTATTCTCGCCAGTGATTCCATAAAAGAACGTGCCATGCGCCTGCGGCATATCCTTTTCGGGCTCGAAAACCACACGTAGTTTGGAAAGTAGCTGACATTCCCGCGAATCCTTTTCGGAGACCATCGGTATCAGTTCGTCGTCGTAGAAGAGCTTGCTGTAAGTGCTCACAATCGAAGGCAATGCCCGGTAGTTGTACAATAGCTTGGTCAGCACAGCGGGATTGTAGCCCGAGGTATTGGGATATCGCTGAAGATCCTTTCGATAGGGCGAACGGTCAAGCAATCGCTCCAGAAAGGACATCGAAAATCCCCTTTCGCCCGCAAACTTATTGATCACAACGGCCTGCAGCTGGCGAGGATCTCCGGCCAGAATGACTTGACTGCGTTTCTTGGTGAGCATCACAATGGGCACCATTGTCTCCGGTTCGGTGCATTGCCCAGCCTCGTCGAAAAGTGCATGGGTAAAGTGTCCCGTCGGGAATCCCATTTGCAAAAAGTTACCCAAAGTAGCGCATGTAGAGATGGTGATTCGGTGACTCCCAATGAACTTCATCTGACAGCGCAGCTTCAGTCCCGATTCGGTGGTCACCATCTGCGGGAAAACATGGTAAACTATATTTTGTGTCATGTAAAAAGGATATACTACTCACAGAAAAAAAAAACATATTTGAAATCAACAAAGAAAAAATGTTACAATACTTCAATTAGTAAAATCAAAAAAGAACTATTTTTTGGGCCATTAGAATAGGAAAAAAAATAGTTAAAGAACGACTGATTTGGACAATTACTATTTTTCTGTGTTCTTTTAAATTTTATAAATAAATAATATTTTAAAGGCAATTACCTACATTGCATAGGTTGGTAGAGTTTGTAATGGTTGACTTTGCATGATATTTTTCTGGGTGTACTCACACTGTCCTCGCAGCTGCCGACCATTCCGTGGTCCACCGTGGCACAGTAGCTCATCAATTCGGGCGGGATTGCATCCCTCTCCACTTGATTGTGCGACACAAGACGGATGAAATCTCCCGGCAGCAACACATTGCAATCGATCAATCGCTTGGTCACCAAATCCGCTGAGCTATTCGAGGGAGTTCCCACCAAGATCCGAGCACCTGGTAGATTCCGCACCAATTGCAGCAAAGTCTCCACAAGGGTCACCGTTTTTCCAGTGCCCGGTGGCCCAAAGATCACATAAGGAATGTCTTCTGCTTCGCCTTTTAAAATATTGTAAACAGCCCGCTTTTGGATGATATTGAGCGATGGATTGTACCAGGGCAATTTCGAATCGTACAGGTACATATCTTCACCATCCATTCGCACTTCCAGCTGGGGATTCTCGCGCTTGGTCACCTTGCTGGGGAACAGAAAGTGTTCGCCCATCACGCTTCCAATTTTCGATACGGCATGGTGCTGCTTGCGAAAAGTAAAGCGGGAGAAGTAAAACTCCAGTCGGTAATCCTCGCCATTGTATTTCTGCTGGAAACTGGCGTTAAATTTCAGCAGTACCCTATTAAAAAGCACCTTGTGGATGATGCCCTCGTAGCACTTGTTTTCCTTGGAATCGACATTCGCCCAGGGATTTATGGCCCGTACTACATCGCCCACGACCAGCGATGGACGACGCTCGGCCAGATTCTCGATCTGCAGCGACAGGAACTCCCCGTCTCGCTGGAAATGGGCTCGATCCCGGTCGAAGTTGCGGAAGCTCACAAAGCATTCGATCTCCTCCAGGTGCAGGAACAAACCCCAACGCTGCACATAGTTGCGAAAGTCCAGCGGTTCCTTGATGCTGGAATAGTGCTGCTCCAGAATATCGCACAGTTCCTGGCGCCGTTCAACGGTCAAGTAAAGTTTACGCAACTTCTCAGGAACCTTAAAATTAGAAAAAAAAAGCTTATTTAAAAATTGTTTGATGAAAATCTTAATTTACATTGCATACAATTTTCTTGGGTATATTATTGGGTAGATTATTATTATATTACAATAATAAACAAGTTCTCTCAAAATAAATCCCTTCTTTTTTAACATTTTGTAACACTTTAGAAACGTTTTCTTTTTTTATGACTTTCTGTCCTAGATTTTAAGAAAAGTTTATCCTAAACTTTGTAGTGCTCGGTTATTAACGTAAAAAATGGGCTGAAATTCGTGTTCTGAGGTTTAATTTTATGTTGAGACCTTCTCACCTCAAAGAAACCCAAGCGAAGGGCTAAAAATCTGCGCTTGGTGACCACGTATTCGCCAGGGACCACATCCATCTTGTTGCACCACACTTGGTTGGCATAGAAGCGGGATCTCTGGTGGATCGTGCGTCCGGTTGCCATCAGACTTTCGGCGGCTATTACTCGCCTCTCGGCCTCGGCGGCTTCCTCTTTGGTTTCGCAAACGATGACCGTGAATGAGCGCTTCACTTTAAAACGACCAAAGTTCAGCTCGTATTTCTCGTTAGCCTCGCCCATGAACTGGGTGTGAATCTCGAAGACTATTGTTTTTTCGCCGCCGCATTCTATGTCCATGGGTTCCAGCGGTTCCTTCACGCTCAACTGGGACTCACTGTCGTTGGAGACTACGATGCCCTCCAGGCGGATCATCCTGTTCAGATTGTTGCTCAGTTTCAGCGAAATTGTGTGTTTTTGCCAGAGCTCAGTGGTGATGAAGCGGTTTGCTCCTGTTATCGAGACTGCATGTCCGCTGCTCGAAGATCCTGAGTTACTACCCTGGGACATAACCCTCGTTTCTCCAAAGTTCTTCTCCAAGGGTGTAAGTTTAATGGCGCGTCTCGAGAATTTGGACTAAGAAATAATAAAGATACTTTAGTTAAGGGGAAAAGTCTTATGGAATTAAGTTCTTATTCCTGCAACTCACATACTGACACTCGATGAGATCGGCCAGAACAAAGTCACCCAGGTGGAGGTCTGTTCCCGTGGGCAGGTCCGTTTTTAGGACGTAAATCTCCGGACCCAGAACCGCCAGATCCGTGTAAACGCGCTCCACAACACACTTCTCAGCCTCTTCGATGCGCGTGGGAAAGACCTTGGTCACCTGCAGAATTTCACCCTGTTTGTCCACGAAACCGTCGTCCAATTGAATGTTGCACTCCAGGCGCACGCGATCACCTGTCTTGGGAATGAAGGTCATCTCTATGTTGTCCAGCTCCACAGTGAGTTGTCCATACTCCGTCTCCACTTCGATGGAGGAAGCCAGGCGCTGGCGAATCAAGCCCAGAACGCTTCTTATCTGGGTGTTGAAGTAGGTGGGCTTCTCGTCCTTCAGTTTGTCCACAGCGTCATCGATCTAAAAAGGATTCTTTAAATTTGCTTTCTTGTTAAACTATAATGAAGTGCCCACCTGGATATGGTTTGTATTCTCCCAGTTTTGCTCCAGGACGCGTTTCACCTTGACCACTCGTACGTTCTCCTCGTGCTCCTGCTGATAGGTCAGATATTCCACCACACAACCGACATGCAACTCCAGAAATATATCCTCTGCCACCTTACTATCGAAGAAATGGACCTTGTCGATGGCTCCAGTGTTGCTGGTCAAACTGGTGATCACTCCCTTTCTCGCTGAGCAGTTTCCTATTTCCAAACGTGCGACTCCCTGCGTGAGTTCACTCATCTTGTTGGTAATAACACCATCCATTTCGGATGGATTCGCCTGACGCTGCCGATCGATCTCCTCTTCCAATAGCTTTTGGTCCAAGAAGCGATTCTCCTGCTCCATACGCTCCTCAAGAAACTCCCGCTCGCGATCCGCATTGGCGAAAAGTTTGCGAACGAGTGTCAACATTTTGGGGATTAGGGTTTAGGGTTCTATTTTTACTGAGCGGGTTTCTTTTCCAGACTGTCGTACATCCAGTCCGTTTCGCTGAGGTAGCCCAATTCCTTGCGCAGATTCTGCAGACGTTTCAAATGGCTCTCTGTCGAATCCACCACCTTTCCGCCCTCGGCTTCGCTTAATTGCGCCTTGTCAGCGCTGATCTCTGGTTTCTTAGCCTGAAATTGGGGACAAGAGTTATTATAAACATTTGTGGGGGTTCTGCACATTGGCGTTTCGGAAACCGAACACTCAAGTACCCTATAGTTTTCAAACTTATAATCGATTCATAGATATTTTGAATTAACAATGCCATTAAGGTTCAAAAAATTATCCGTCCACTTAAAACTCGCTATTAAATGCATATTTTATAAGGCCTTTGAGCTGAATACAATTTTTAATCCCAAAAATAATAGCTATTCAAGGAGACTTCGAAATAGGGTACTTTTAGTTATGGACCGAAATCATTTAATTTAATTTTCAAGTTCCCCAATATGCGGTTTAAACCTATATTTTTTAATAAATTATTTTATTTTAAAGAGTTAAAACTTAGCAACATATTTTTTAGGCCGCGTGTTTAGTTTAAAATAAAATCTATGTTTAGTTTTAAACCATATTTAATTTTCAGTGTAATATTAAGACAACTGTAAAAATGTCAAAATGAATGTCAATGCTGCCGCTTTTACAGTTATCCCTTTCAATAGTCTTGTCTTTCGCACTCACACAGCAACATACAGATTACAACAACAAACCTCCGTTTCGGTGGATTCTACAGGAATATTGGACGCCGTACCACTCGTTGATGCTTCTTCTTTAATCGTAATACTTCCAGACGCTTCGCTAGACATCCTCCAACCCCCAATTCTCCTGGAATGCCAAGCTATACTTAAAAAAAAGGGGAAAGTAAATAGTTTCCAGCCGGCTTTTGCCGATTTTACTGCCGGCTTTTCATTCTGCCTTTAAGCTCACATAAATTTGCAAAGTTCGTGAATTAATGAACGAACCTTTATAGAATTTACTATAAATCAGATAGTAAATAAATGCACATTCAAAAAAATTCTGAATAGAAATTAAGGACAAACCGTATTCCTCTCCGCGAACTTTTTAAGTAGAGGAATTTTGGTGTGCCCGTATCTTGAAGTCTAGAAAATACCCATGGGGCTTTGCAGTATATACTTAAAAAGTATACCTCTCGTGTATACCCTTAGTGAGGATATTACAACTAAGTCATTTGACAGCGCACTGCAAATTATACCTTTTCTTGATCATCTCAGCGGTTTTAAATATCCACTTATCTGTTTTTAATTAACAAAAAACTGCTTTGCAGTATATACTTAAAAAGTATACCTCTCGTGTATACCCTTAGTGAGGATATTACAACTAAGTCATTTGACAGCGCACTGCAAATTATACGTTTTCTTGATCATCTCAGCGGTTTTAAATATCCACTTATCTGTTTTTAATTAACAAAAGTTATTACGAATTGTTTAACCCTTCATTTATTATTTGTGTGTCAACAAAATTTGATGATGCTGTTATTTTTTCACTTTTCTATAACTTTTAGGATCAAACATTACAATCAGTTAAATGTCATTAATGCATAACCATAAACCTGTCAGAGAAATTAAAATTATACTCCAAATTATTTAGACTTATACCATCGCTGAGATTTTAAGAGTTTAATATTATGTTTAAAACTTCCGACCATTAAATTCGTAAGGAGATCTCTGCGACACATGTGACGAATGTATAATATATGACAATTCAAAGCTAATAAATGGTCTACCATAGACATTGCACGTCGTATAATTTTAGTCGTCAATGAAGTTTTATAATATTTTCAAGCCAATCCACAAATAAATTGGTGAATCAAAAACTCAAGACGTCATCTTAATATATGTGATGAATAGAAATACATAATTACCACGGCGATAAATGGTCCACCCTAATAAGCGCACGCCGGCGCCTTGGCAACTTTGGTTGCGAGACAACTAAAAAGCGACGGTAAATAATAAATAACTTAATTTAAACATAGATCTAGAGTAACCCCATTAAACAATTGAAAACCTCTACTTATTTTAACAGAGTTTTTATAAAAAATTGTAACCCAACTTTAACAACACATTTAGTCTCTATTTTTGCAATGTGAATTTTTTACAATTATATATTCTTTAATTGCAATAGGAGGTCGGGGCTTACAGTCACATAAATAAATGATGCACTTAGAAATCTATACCAATAGATGGGTGAAATCAAATCAAATAACCAAATGTGGTTTTATTATTAAAATTATTTAAATTTTCTGCAGGCATTATGAAATCTTGATTTTTTAACCCCTTTAATTCTATATATATAAAATGGCAGGATCAGCCTGAATGATCGGGAGTTATACACTTTTGTAACATACATTTCTGAAATTCAATATACCTCGCATCTGCACAAGCAAAGGGTTTGCGATAATCGATAACTTGTTTTGTGATTTTCAGTTGATCCACCGAATGGTCACACTGAAACCCCCCCCGCGTCCACCCATTCGTCCAACGTGTTTGTGTGCAAAATTTCTACGGTTAAATAAAAACCGCTTGAAAATTGGCCAGCTACCGTGCCAAATTCAGGATTAGAGTGCCTCGAAGCGCAGGACTAGGATCACGATTAGCAGGATAGGAAGATCAGCAGATCAGCAGCAGGACAACTAGAAGCACCCATCCAGCAAAAAAGTCCTACTCCTCAGTTTTTTTTTTCTCTTTTTGACTGCCGAGG
This sequence comes from Drosophila gunungcola, assembly GCF_025200985.1. NCBI lineage: Eukaryota > Metazoa > Arthropoda > Insecta > Diptera > Drosophilidae > Drosophila > Drosophila gunungcola. The sequence goes on along the minus strand of NW_026453180.1, from coordinate 3,784,155 downwards.
CGTCACTTTCAGCAGTGAATAACCCAGGGTTCTTGGTTTTTGGCCAGCGGAGGAGCATCGTGTTGCAGTCGCAAACGGGAAGATGGTTAAAGCTAAAAAGGGCAAGAAAGAGATACTGACCAAGGTCGAAGGCGGTTCCTCGGCGGATGAAATGTGAGTGTCTGCCAACCACCTGCCAAGTTGGCAAACTTTCTACACACCATTGCATTTCTTTCAGCTCCGATGTGGACAGCGACCAGGTGAGCCTCAACAACAAGAAGAACCAGCCCCAGAAGGGCAACAAAGCCGGCCAGGATGATGTCCAAACGTTGAGCAAAGGTGTTGGCAAGCTCAGTGTCAAGGGAAAAGGCAAGGCAGCCAAGAATGAGGACTCCGATGACGGGGAAGTGCTGGCCCCCAAGGGTAAGCCCGCCAAGAAGTCCGCATTTGAACTACTAATGGACGACGACGACCAGGATGAGCCGGCTGCCCAGGAAAGCCAGTCAGAGGAGGAGGAAAAAGTGGTTGCCAAACCGCAGAAGCAGGAAAAGAAGAGCAAGAAGGCCAAACGCAAGGGCAAAGACGATGACGATGAAGATCTGGACAAGGTTTTGGCCGAACTTCAAGCAGAATATGCTGGAGAGGCTACTCCTGCCACCGTTGTCTCCCCCGAAGAGCTGGCCGATGAGTTCTCTAAGAAGAAAAAGAACAAGAAGCAGGCTAAACAAGCTCCTGCCGCAGAAAATGCTGGAGAGGATGAGGGCAGCGATGATGGTGAGGAGGGCAGCACCATGAAGTCGGCTGCCCAGAAGAAAAAGGAGAAGAAGGAGCGCCAGAAGAGGGAAGCTGCTCTGGCCAAGCAAAAGGCAGCCACAGAACCCAAAGTGAAGCCTGTAGAGAAACCAGCTCCCGAGCCAGAACCTCCAGCTCCCGAGGAAATCCCAGTGGAAGTACCCGGCGATGAGGAAGATAAGACCAGCAAGAACCAGAAGAAGAAGGGCAAAAAAGACAAAAAGGCCGAGGTCGAGGAGGAGAAAAAGGACACCAAGAAGAAGGGCATGTCCGCTGCCATGGTGGCCGCCATGCAGGAGCAGCTGAAGAAGCGCAAGGAGGAGGAGGAGCGCCTGGAGCGCGAGGAGGCCGAGCGCATGCGCCTGGAGGATGAGCGCGAGGAGGCCCGCCTGGAGGCAGTGCGTCTGGAGGCGGAGAAGAAGGAGAAAAAGAAGCAGCGCGAGGCGGAGCGCAAAGCTCGCCTGAAGGCCGAGGGCAAACTGCTCACCAAGAAGCAGAAGGAGGATCGGGCCAGGGCACAAGCTCTGCTGGAGTCCCTGAAGGCCCAAGGATTGGAGATTCCCGATCCCAACGACAAGCGACCCACGCGACCAGGTGATTTGGCTTACTCTGCGCTTGTTATAGCAGGAAATTGCAATTTGTTACAGCTTTGTGGTCTGGATTTTTAGCCAGTTATTAATATTTTATATTAATATTAATATTGCTAGTGATCTCCCTTATTAGATTCGTTACTTAGTTATATTTGGTAGTGAAAGTTATATTTAAAATCTGCATAAGCTACTAAACTGAAACACTGAATAACATTACTAGAAAATTGTGCAACACTTTTTATATAAATAGTTAAACTTTCTCTTTAAATTTGTATGCAACTGTCGCCTCTTCTTGATTTCTTTGTTGCGGTGTTTAAAATCCTAAATTAACGCAGACAATAATTAATGGTAATTTAAATTACATAAGAATTACATAACTAGTAAATACACGAAATGTTTCTTAGAAAGCCACGGTGAAATATCTAAATTTTTAACATGTTAGGCAATAGTAATTTCAATTGTATTATTTTGTTTTGAAATTTTTGCTTTTTATAAATCAAGTTTTAAAGCAACCTCTTTTGACTGAAAGCTTAAACTATAAATATATTTTTAAATATTATCTTTACTTAGTATTATATTATTTTGGTTTTTAATCTTTTTATAACTTAAAACTTAAACTACTAATCTGTTATTAAACTTAACCTTTAGTAAGTAATATGTTAGTTTATTTTTATAAGCAACTGATCACAATTCAGTAAACACAAAATTTCACCATATTTAACCCAGTAATCCCTTCCAGGAACCCGCATCCGTCCGAACAAGAAGAAGGGTCCCAAAGAGGAGGTCGCCGAGGAGGAGGCTAAGGCGGCGGAGGCTCAAGCGGCTGCCGCTGCCGCCGCTGCAGCTGCGGCCCAAAAGGCCGAGGAGGAGGTGGTCAAGGAGAGCTGGGATGCTACCGACAGCGAGGCGGAGCCGGAACCCGAGGAGGAATCCTCTCAGGCCACCAACAATGGCAAGGCGGGCGACGAAGAGGATGAGGACACCGACGAGGATAACGATGACGATGAGGATGACGATGACAGCGATGATTCCGATGAGGAAAGCGATGACTCGCAGGAAAAGGAAACGGCACTGGCCAATGACCCGGAGTCACGAAGACTACGCGCCGAAGCCAGAATACTAAAGCGTCAGGAAGAGGCGGAAAAGAAGCGAACCACCGATGAGCTGCGGGCAGGCGTGGTCTGTGTCCTGGGACACGTAGATACGGGCAAAACCAAGATCCTGGACAAGCTGAGGCGTACTCATGTCCAGGACTCCGAAGCGGGAGGCATCACACAGCAAATTGGAGCCACAAATGTGCCCATCGATGCCATCAAAGAGCAGACGAAATATGTGAAGTCCGCTGTTGGCTTCGAGCATCGCTTGCCTGGCCTGCTGATCATCGACACACCCGGTCACGAATCGTTTAGTAACCTGCGGAACCGAGGTTCCTCGCTCTGCGACATTGCCATCCTGGTGGTGGACATTATGCACGGCCTGGAGCCACAGACCCTCGAGTCCATTCAGCTGCTCAAGAAAAAGAAGTGCCCGTTTATAGTGGCCCTCAACAAGATCGATCGCTTGTACGATTGGAAGCAGCTGGGCCGGCGGGATGTGAGGGATGTCCTGAAGGAGCAGGCGAGCAACACACAGCTGGAGTTCCAGCAGCGCACCAAGAAAGTGATTTTGGAGTTTGCGGAGCAGGGATTGAATGCGGCCCTCTTCTACGAGAACACGGATCCCAAGACGTACATTTCACTGGTGCCAACCAGTGCGATCACGGGCGAGGGCATGGGCAATCTGCTCTTCATGATCGCCGACTTCTGTCAGAACATGCTGGCCAAGCGTCTGATGTACTCCGAGGAGCTGCAGGCTACCGTGCTGGAGGTGAAGGCACTGCCCGGATTGGGTACCACCATCGATGCCATTTTGATCAATGGCAAGCTGCGCGAGGGCCAAACTATGGTTGTGGCCGGAACAGACGGACCCATTGTCACGCAGATCCGTTCCCTTTTGATGCCACAGCCCATGAAGGAGCTGCGCGTGAAGAACGCCTATGTGGAGTACAAGGAGGTGAAGGCCGCGCAGGGCGTCAAGATCGCTGCCAAGGATCTGGAGAAGGCCATTGCAGGCATCAATCTGCTGATTGCCCACAAGCCGGATGAGGTCGAGATTTGCACGTGCGTTTGTATAAAATATTTACTTCATTTTGTATTCAATTTGTTTTGTTGGAAAATATTTAGTTTTTGTTAAATTTGATATAATTATTAATATTGCTATTTTTCAAACAATTTTTTTTGTACTTTTTCATAAATAGTTTATTTAGTTAATTATGGCAGAACATTTTAAAGACTTTGTTTATCTATTTAAGCTATTTACCATCATTATAAATTTAATTTAGGTAGTTTTTTATGTTATAAATGTTGAAATTTGTGTTTAATGCTGTTCTTTATGTGTGGTTTTCAGAGATGAAGTTGCCCGGGAGCTTAAGAGCGCCCTTAGTCACATTAAACTTGCCCAGACAGGCGTTCATGTCCAGGCCTCCACGCTGGGTTCGTTGGAGGCACTCTTGGAGTTCCTGCGCACATCTAAAATTCCGGTAAGTATTTAACTACTTTTAACTTAATACGTTGTGTTTTAATTACAAAACTGGTCGGAAAAAATGTAACATTTTTCGGCACAAAATTTTTTGATCAGTAGTTTTGGGTGTTAAAGGTACGATCGTCACCACTTTTTTTTACCTTGTTAAGAAGTGTTTTTGTTTAATTTATTTAAGTAAAAAAAGGTTCTCTTCCCATTCTTATATTTAAAGAGTCATTATTTTTAAACTGTATGTTATTTTTAAAGCCATAATTAAAAATAAACACATACTAGGCATATAGATGCAAACCAGATTTGGAATATTTTCTGATAAATTGATGGAGGCCCTTTTAAATCATCGTTATACCTTTCTGTTCTCTGCCAAATAATGGACCACACGTGCGCATGCAACAAGTCCCAAATGAATAACAACCAAAACATGGGTGTAAAGAAAAATCGCCCAAGGGAAAGATCTCAGACGAAGCGCTAACATAATTTAGCACCGTTTGTTTAGACAATTAGCCAAAAGAATATTTTCGGGCCAGCCACATAGATCCCAAAAACGGAGGGAGAGATAACCTTTTAATAGGTGAGCTCTGCAATTTATGTACACATTATTTATTTCTGCCCATGGCGGGATATTTCTAACAGCTCGTAAGTCCGGCGATAAACAAAATCTAGTAGCTAGTCGGAGAAACGGGAAAACAAACTAGTACGCAGTTTGGAAAATTACCCATTTTCCCTGTCTACTTTTTGGCTATATGGCAAATGGAAATTGGTGCGGCGACAAAGTTGTAAATTGGAACTATAAATACTAAACTTAAATGCATACCAATGAATTGCATCAAACTCTATTATAAACAATGAAAAATAAGATTCTTCACAAAAATTCTTAAGCTCTATACGTCGTTTTGTTCAAAACATATATTACATTTTTGTTGCATACCAATTAATTGTGTCATTCATATGTGGAAAAATTCAGCCTTTTATTTTCGCGAATTCTTTAGCTTATTCTGGCGTTTTTTTCATGCTTACTTTTCGATAGCTGACAAAGAACTTTAAATATTAAATGCATTCAAATTAATTGTTTAAAATTCTTGTTTGAAAATAAATGCGAAATTAAAAAAAGATTCTTCTCGCAAATTCTTAAGCTCCTTCCCTGGCTGTTTTTTCGATAGCTGGTAAATTGAGTTTTGGTGCGGCGACAAAGTTGTAAATTTTGTCGCTGGCCAAAAAACTATTTTGGATTTGGGAATTATGAGTGCGTGAGAAGGCGGGGACGACGACGAGATTTCTATGCTTCTGTCTGGCAGACTACGCCGTAAACATAAAAATGCGTATTTTTGTAAAATGCAAACCCGGCCGTTCTAGCCACCAAGATGATCAAGATGATGATAATGATGATCATGGGTATGATTCATGCCAAAAGAAGCCGAATGGCGGGCGCCCAGCCAACTGAACACGCACTGTAACCATTTCATTTCGCTGTCTGCCCCCCAGTCTCAAAGTCTCGAGAAGATTGAACACCCAACTAAAAATACTGGCCGCTCTATATAGCCACTATGTAGATACGCACACGCATTCGCAGATATATGTTTATTCCTTTATATACATATATATTTATATTCCGTCGGTGTGTATATATGGAAGCAGCGGATATGACAACTCAAATTCCAATTTAGCAAATATTTATTTTCTAGCAACGCTTCTTGCCCCTAATCAATTTCACACGCCTTAAATGAAATGAATTAATCGAGTTTGCTTGGCTTTTTAATGGGAATTAGATAATCAGAAGTGTTCGTTCGCTTTATTTCATTTAATTTGTTTTTTCGCTTGCCTCAGCTGCGGAAATGTTGCAACGGAAGCGCGGATAAAGTGAACAAAACAATAAACAGACGAACACATATGGGCCATTTGATCCAAGACCCCGATATTTGAGCGTTCTGTTGTTTCAGCAATTTTCTGTTTTCCAGTTAAGTTTTGTTTCTGCCACACACTATTAGGGTGTTCATTTAGATTATTTCAAATAAAAATAAAGACATGTCTTTCATATCAAATGAATATTACATAAAAATTCAAACAATTTAGTTTCTTTTAATTATTATTTGGAAATAAATCCGGAATTTCTTAAGCATTTCTTTATTTAACAAGTTATAAGAAGATTCTTCTCGCAATATCTTAAGCTCTTAACTAAATACTTAGAATTTAACTGTATTAATTTTGTATTTGGATTTAAGAAATAAGTCTTGCATTTCCTTACCTTATTTTAATAAAGAATTTATATTTTACACGAATTCTTCAGTTTTGAAATCAATTAATTAAATCTTCAGGAAGATTCTTCTTAAGCATTTTTCTTGTGATTCTTAATATTCGTACCTTGTGGCATTAACTAAACACCTACCTACATTTTTTCTGTTTCTGCTGACACTACAAGCTCATTAGCGACAGCAGCCCACATTTGCTAAGGTTTCCCACAGTGTCATCATCATCTCCATGTTGCCATCATTATCATCGGCAGGCCGCAACACTTTCCCAGGCCTTAAGGTTCCAATACGATACCAATACGATCCGGGCCGAAACGCCAACGCAATATAAAGCACACGGAGCTGAAAAACTATGCAAATTAGCCACCAAATGCAGCCACAGGGCGCGTGGTTGTGAACTGAATGAGTAAATGACTGAATGAATGAATGAGCGACTGACTGACTGAATGACGAGATGAGGCCAGGGACGTTTCAAGCCGCAAAGGGGTCATCTTTCAGATATATATATTCTAAATCTGCCTGTGGTAACACCTTGTATTTGAGGTGGCTTATAAAGTGGACTAATGGAAGTTGGCTGTTTACATTTTAATGCATACTCCTTCGCAGTTTGTCTAAAGTGGTATTTCAACTACTGTTAAGATATGTTCTTGTATAAGATGTTAGTTATTGTGGAAACTACTAAGATAAGATAATACAACTCCGCTCCAGTTAAATTTAGACCATCTAAGCTTCCTTTTGTCTTTGCGGCCCACTGAAATAATTTCCAAGTCGTTTTTCTGAGTCGCGCCCATTAGATTTGGTATCGTTTTTTGGTGGACGTCCACTCGAACTCTTAATGAATGAATTAACAATTTCTGCAGTCGCATGCACATGTTGTCCATATGGCCACGACGTTTTTGTCGGATTTTGATCATTTTTTTTTTGCCCCACCACCGATTTTGTCACATTTTAGACGAAAAATTTGTCGCCGTCATGTTTACTGCGCTCGTTTCGAAAATCAATTATGGCCAGCTCACTTGACTGACTGACTGAGTGAGTGACTGAGTGAATGAGTGACAAACGGACAGAGTGACAGACTGTATATTCATTCATGATTTTAACCAGAGATGCTGACCATGTGGGCTCAAAATCGACGACCACCGGCCGGCTACGTAACAAGTTTCGCCTTCATTTAAGCCAAATTTAGTAACTGGCTAACAGCATTCACAGACACTCTCAGAGTTTACCTTTTTTTTTTTGGACCCCGACTATTGCTAATGCTATGTAAAATGCCATAAAATTTTATGGTTATCGCTGCCAGAGTCATTTTTCTAGGCACCCACATATACGGCCTTTTGGAATTGGATTCAAATTCAGATTCAGTTTCGGTGCTTTTGCTTTGGCTTTTTGCTTGCGTGGCCGTTGAAATACGAGCAGGGTTGCCAATTTATTGGCACTGCCAAACTGACGGCCGGAAATTGTCATTTGAGTGGTCGCTGCTGCTGCCGTTTTACAAACAAACAACAAAAATGTCTAAAAAAAACCGCGCAAAAGTTTTGTCTCGCTTAGCCCATTAATTTCTGACACGTCGCAGGTTGCGTTGATTGGCGATTTGGCAATCAATCTTACGCTTGCGCTGTTCCATTAATTGGTATTCCTCCGATCTGGACCCTTTACGTTATCCGAGGCGTCAAATAAATCCACTCATTCTAAGTGGGAAATAAAAAAGTAAAACAATTGTAAATTTTACAAAATTTATTTGAAATATCTAAAGAATGATTTTTTTTTAAATTTTTTAAAAAGACTCTTCAAGTCTAAATGGGATATGAAAATGTAAGGCAGATGATATCCTCTTTTTTTAGATTGAAACGTAAAACATTGCTTACCAAATTTCTTTGTTATTTTAAAAAAGCTTTATTCAAAAAAAGACCAGTTTTTTTAATTTAAAAAAAATATTTGTGTTAAGCTCATCCTAAACAATTGGTACTTGTTATTTATATTTGTATTTTATTCGACTGGTTCTACGCTGTTTTTAAATTTATACTTTCCTTAAGCCTTAAAAAAACTCAGTTTATTGTTATAACTTTATTTGTTTGTTCATTCAATTATTGGACAATAAAGCTGCAAAAAAGAACAAATGCAGTAAAGTAAGAGTAAGAAAAAACCTTAATAAGTTTTCAAAAAGCGCAAATATAAAAACAAACCAGGCAATGAATTGCATTGAAAAGAAATCAATTACAAATGTGTTGTTTTCTCCCGCTTTTATTTTATTTTTGTTGTTAATTGCATCCCACATATGGAGCGGCATTTATGGATGTGTTATATCTATAGTTCTTATTTGTTGTTTCATTCAATGGATGTCTGCTTGTGTTTGTACAGAGACACAAACATACACATACAAATGTGCTCGTACAATAATTCATTTCATTGATCAAATAAACATTTGCTATACATTTCGATAAATTAAATACACCCTGCCCTGCCCTGCCCCGCCCCCTTTTTTCTAGCCCCTTTGCACAGCAGGGCGTAACAGTAGCAATAACAACAAACACAATAAATGAAGTACAACAAGAGCAACTGACCATTCGATTCATTCATAAAAATTGATTGCACTAGTGGCCCAGCACTTCGTGGCCATGTGTTTTGCGCAGAGTGTGCGTCACAATCACGATTAACCATTACCCCATCTTTCAACAGCATCATTTTTGTAGACCTACTTTTAATTTGGATTAAATTATATTATTTTCAATTGGATTTCGTGTTTAAAAATGTAGTATTTAAAGATGTAATCTTATCCAAAAGTCTTTAACATCTGTTTCCACACTACCAACTGGGAAACTGGCTATCTATTAATGTCTAATTCTGATATAATTAAAATATAAAGTTAAATAATAACAGATTATCATCAAAGCCAAACCATATCAAATGGTTTGTTTTTTTATTGTTTGATAAATTTAATTTATTTAATAAATTATGCAGTACCATAAACATTTTATTTTTTCTAAAGCCGATTAAAAAAGTAAACTTTTTCATTTATACATTTGTTTACTCAAAATTAGTCAATGAAAAAACATGCGTTGTTTATTCTTACACATGTTTATACCTTATGTTTTTAGCTTGCGGGGAACATATAAATTATCAGCTTTTTAAACGCTTAAGACGTTAAAGCCAAATTTGTGTTGGCGTTTTCCAAGACTTGCTTTAAAATAACAATGTGCAAGAAAAATGTATTCTTTGGGCCAAATAACAGAACTCGATAAAAACTCCATGTTAAAATGCATTTTTCCGCCTCCAGTCAACAGACATTCCTCGGTTACGTCATGGAAAATGTTTTCGCCAGATTTATGGTCCGTTGGCTGCACATTTTTATGATCGCCTGCCGGAAAAAGCAAGCCAAAGACAACATGAATGAGCGGCTGCTAGGCTGCTACCACTCTCCAATCACCCTGTCTCCCTCTTTGGGCCATTGCAAACACCGTTATGCATTTGGCCTGCAACTTCTTTATCCGTTTTCAGTGATGGCAACACCTATATAATAATGTAGGCCAGAAATTTTAAATGACTTCAATTTTTTAAATTGTTTGAAGCAAGTACGCGAATTCTTCAGCAATTTTGATTGACTGATATATAGAATTGGTGTTTCTCTATAATTTTTTGAAGGAATAATACGCGAATTCTTTAGCATTTTTGGTTGATATATAAGAACTGGTTTTCCTAAGCAAGTACACCAAATTGTTAAGCACTTGTTGCTGGTTTGTATAAATTAAATTCTTCAAGTTAATTTTCCGGATTCCTCAGCCTTTTTTGATCAGAAAGGAACATATTGTTATAGAATTGTAGCTTAAATAATAGGTTCTCAGAGATAAGCTAGTTGAATATTTAAAAAATAAAATATATTTTATTTTTTGTATCCCATCACTGGCTGTTTGCCGTTGATGTTGCAGTGTTGGCTTCATTAACATTTGCACCTCGTAGCCATCAACGGCCAAATATAGCGGTGTTGCTGCTGTCTGCCATTCATAAAAAGACTGTTGTGTGTGCAACTCTCTCAGTTGGTTAGCTTGCTATTTGGCTTACACAACAGGCTGCATTTGCTTTTGCTATTGCCGTTTTTGTACACCCGCAACGTGGCTGGGTTCATGTTCATTCATTCAATTTTGCAATCTACACACCACTCGCTCACATTTACCTGTATTTTCTTTGCACAACAATGCTTCCCGCAACTCTTTTTTGTCTTGTTGCACCTTTTCTTCAATGCATTTTTTCATGAATGAAAAAATTGCGCACTGAAAAAATTGTTAGACTCTGGCTGCCTTCTTCTTTTTCAACTGCCACTAGTGTTGGCAAATTTTAAGGTCGAAAGGAGATGCATTTTAATTTTAGTGCTTTTGTGAAGTCCATTACCTAAAGAAGACAGATGTATTTTTTATAAGGTTAGGTATTTAATATGGTGATTGCATTAAATTACATGCACTAATTTTCTTTTATTTAGCTAATTTAGAATATACATAGTTGCTTTTTTTGTCATACCGCGAATTCTTAAGCACACTTAGCAGCATGTTAAATCTTTTTCTTTATGTTATCTTAGGTTAAAAATAGTCGATTTATAATAGTAAATTTATAAAGTAGTTGTCTTTTCTGGCTTAACGCGAATTCTTAAGAATCCTAAGCGACTTGCAAATACTTTTTTTTTAATCTTTTTTATCTAAGGTTTAAAATAAAAGACCCTTTTTATAACATTTTTAAAGCCGACGTATTTTAGAATTTACAAAATTCTGAAAAGATTTAAATTTTCTTATTAATTTTTTTATGGATTAAAACTGTGTTTTTGACAATATATATAAATGAATAGCCCTCATCACTGCCAGATGCCGTATCACTGCATTTGGGTGAAAATGTAATTATATGACCATCAACTGTTCCTATGCATTCATTGTGCTGCAGTTGCCTTTGCCATAATTGTGTGCCACTTGTTGTTGCTGGCTTTGGATTCGGTTTTGGTTTTGGATTCAGATTCAGACTCAGATCCGTAGTCGTATATGTATTCGGATTCGGATTTTGGTAGGTGGGACAGGTGGGCAGACAGATCTACGCGGCAGTCCCTCAGTCAGCCGCAAATGTGTATGGCCAACGTAATTTGATTCCCACATGCATTTTAATTAAAAGTAAACAACAGAAAGTTTCGCAAATACAGCTCGTCATGCTCGGCGACTTGTCGTCCGTTTGGGGCCGCCATTTGGCAGCGCTTTTGCACGTTTGCATGCGAAATGCAAAATTCAAAATGCCAAACGCAGAACGCAAAACTATTCGAAACTATGCGAATCCACTGCCAACGGTTGCGGTTTTTTCGCCCACTCGCTGCAGAAGCTCTGCAGTTAAGATAATTAGCCACTTTTTGGCCGGCATATTCGCAATCGTCTGGGTGGACATCAATGTAACAGCGCAGCAGGTGTGGAAATAATTAGCCGTATTGGACAGTTTTCTTTGCGAATTCTACCTCTTAAGTGGAACTTTTACTTCTCAAAAGAAAATTATTAAAATGTTTCATTGTTTATTATTTAGAAAATAATTTGTTTATTTTTTTTAATTTATAAAAACTTAATACAGATTTGTAAACATTACATCGCAGCAGGTGTGTTAATAATGGACCTGATTTTCGATAGCCGAAATCTTAGCTTTTTAAATAAAAATGACTAAATTTTATCGATATCAATTTCATGCGTTTATAAAAATTAAATAATATAAACATTGTTTTTAAAATTGGTTTTCTATTATGTGTTAATGAATTATATTTATATATTTTATTTTAATACAATTATCTGATATATTTTAAATACATTTCTTAGTCTGTTCTTCTAAAGTCATAACTTTATTTCATATCACACAAATGAGTTGCAACTCAATTTAATTGTATCCAATTATTTATTTACAACTCTGCTCTTGTTATTTCTCAAATATTTTAGGAATTTGTATAATACTAGTAAGTGTTTGTTTTTTTCGCTGATTAAATTACGTTTTTTATATGGCGCAAAAACTACGCAATTAATGAGAGAAAAACAAAAATACCACGCACATAACTTGGGAAAAAATGAAGGCATTTGTATGCCTTATGACTAGATCGAGTAGCGTGACGTCTTCGTCTTCGGAGGCCCATTCATGAATAGTTCGACGGAGAGGGGGGTAGAATGCGACCCCGATGAAAAGACCGGACCCAGAAAATGTCCATTGTTGGGTGCTAAACCCTCTCCTCCGCCTTTTTGTGTTTTATTTTGTTTTTTTTTTTGGACGCTCTTCGTTGAATTTCATGAATGAATTTAATTTCGCTGCGGTCGTGGTTCTTGTTTTTTTTCTCAGGTTTAGCGTGTTTCGTAGTACTAGATGGGCATTACGGCGGTTTGGCAGGAAGGAAGTGAGGTAAGAAGCAGACAATGCCAATGTTTTCATTAATGCGACGCAGTTGCCAAAAACAACAAAAACAAATTGCCCCCAGGCAAGAAAAGAAAAAAAATAAAAATATGTCGGGGAAGGAAGCAAACTGAAGTTTCTATACGCTTGCAAAATTAATTAGAAAATATTTATATCAAGATAAATCAACCAATTAATCCCTTAAAAATTCTTACAAATACAATCAATAATTTTAAATGCAAAGGTAAACGTATTATGTAAGGGAAAAGAAAAATTAATCAATAATTATTTTAATTAACAATCATTTTTTCTCCTTTATGACAAACAAAAATTTATTTTATTATAAATTTCCTGTTTTGAAATATAATAACATTAAAAGTTTCTTATTGTGCAGATCTTTCCTAAAGCAGATGCAGCATATAGCCTTAAGATTTTAAAACATTTAAAACAAGTAGCTTAAATCCTATTAAAAGTTATATCTATATATATTGATTAATAAAGTTATAAATTAAAATAGTAAAGTTTAGACCTTTAAAATGGATAGAATAGCTTGCGTATCGAATATAGGGAATATAAATGATTTGTTAAGTAAAAAATAACCTTTCAGTTAAACTATAAAACCCTCTTTAAGAGTATAAAAACAGAAGGAAGGAAGGAACGGAAAAAACAATGAATGAATGAGTGAACCCAAGTGAATGAGTAAATGAGTGAATGTATAAATGGAAAGACGAAAACAAAAACAACAACGGAAGCAATTCTTCCTGCCCCACACACACACAGTAACACTATCACTCGCACACAATTGCACAGAGTATCTCTCAGATACTTTCCAGAGCTTATTGCTTAATTTTCATTCATAAACACGTAGCGACCGCGTTTTTTTTGGAAGCAAAGGAAGTTCAAAATAATAGATATGTGTTTGCATTTAAGAAACCCAAAAGCAAAACGGAAGTTCACAAGGAACGTGCGGCATTTTCTCGAAATCAGTTCCAATTTTCCAATTCCGTAACGAAGGCTACCCCTCGACATTAATCAGCTGTTTAGGCTGTCTGTCAGTCAGTCGCGTCGACATATCCCATTAATTTAGTTGTTTTTCATCAAAATTGGCATCATTGACGGCGTTTACAAAAAAAAAACTATAAACAATCGATTTGTGCACTTAAAAAATATGTTTTGAAAAGAAAAAGTTAAATTTCTGATTTGGAAGTAGACTATTTTATCATAAATATTCAAAACGAAAAAGATAATGTCATAATCTTTATAAAGAATATTTTAATAAATACACTAATTATATTTCTAACAATGTTTTGATTATGTTTTGTTAATATTATACTTGTGTTGTATTTGTAAGTGAGTTTAAAAATATGCAAAAAACGTATTAATCTTCATCAAGAATATTTTAAAAAGTCCCACTTACTTAACTTTTACACTTTTTGGATTACGTTAAAAGATTATTCTTGACAGTGGGTTCAGTTTTGTTTCTAACCCATTTTTGTTTATAATACATTCTATCAAAGGAAATGTATTATTATTTTAAATTTAATTTTATACATGCTTTAATTTAGTATTTGTATTGGTCTACTAAATATTTTGTAAGATATTACCATTAAAGGGGAAAATACATAAAAACTAAGGGGATGACCCCTCAAAATGCATTTACATTTTCTTATTTGAAAACTTTTTGTTAAGTGTACTCACCTGTCTTTGGTTTTCGCTCGTGTCATCGATAACATTGAGTGGCGTTGCCACTTGACGTCAGCAAAGAAGGGGCGGCAGGTGGGTGGTGTGCGGTGGGCGTTGCCTTCCACCTTTGGCTTCCAAGCTTTCCTAATTAGCTCAACGTTCGTTTGCGTTGTCATTTGCCACTTACGCACTTCCCGCCCACAAATCCATGCGCAAAAGCACAGGCAAACCCATTTTCTCATCTCCGATTTCTGGCTTTTCTGCCCGTTTTGCTGATGCCGATTGGGGAAATTGTGAAAATGTGGATTTGTGGATGCTGGTGCTGCGTCAGTCACAGTCGCACGTACTGATTGTTCGTGCGAAACGATATTCAGCTGGAAATCGAATGCCGGCTGCCACGTGGGAAGCCCACACACCCACACCTTTTTTATCTCCCCTAGCAACCCACTGAAAAATGAACTCAAGTAAAATTTAAATTTAATTTTTTTTTTTAGAAATAATATAAGGGGAATTAACTATAATTTAATTGTTTCCCAATTAAGTCTTATTGTATTTTATTGTTCAAATCTTTCTGAAATTAAATAAAAATTGTTCTTTTCTAATTAGACTTAATTAGTAGGTCGTTTATTTTACAATCAAAAATTTTAAAATTGTATTAAATTTATAAAAATTTTTTTGTTAGGTATAAAATTAGGTTAATTGTTAATAATTTAATTATTTCCCAATATCGTCATATTGTATTTTGTTATTCAATTTTTTTTTCAAATTAAAAATACATTTTTGAGTGCAGAAATGGGGCCATTTGGCTATCACTTCCGTTTGCACCCGTTTTCCGCTTTTTACATGCAATCGACGACTGCTCTCGTTCTCGCCTCCTCAATTACTATGCGTTTTCTTGCTCGCTTTTGTTGCTACTGCTACCGTATGCCACGATTGCATACAACAATAAACTTCCGATTTCATTCATTGTTTTGCTGATTGCAAAACTCTTCTCTCGTATTTTTTTTCCTATTTTTTCCTATTTGCTTTCCGTTAGTTACACACAATTTCTTTTATAACAGCGTCAGCAGCTGTGGCGTTTCGCAGTAATGAATGAAATGCTCATGAATGGGTTAAGCTGTAATTGAATTCAATTTACAATCGAAACACTTGAGCAGAAAGCCAGCAATTTCATATGACGTCAGCGGAGAATCAATGGAGTCTCGGTATATATTCTTAACATTTTTTAAGGCTTTGAGGTAATTTTAAACATAAAAAAAAAGAAACAAGAGTCTTGTTAGCAGGCAAAGGGTATTATAAAAAAAGCTGCTGAGAATACATATTTTTTTTTTTTATTAGAAATGTTCTATTAAAAATGCATCGTTCTGTAATTTTTAAAAATAAATGTCGTATATTAATATTTATTTTATTAATAAATATTTTTAAAAATCGCATGCATATTTTGTTTTTGTAAAAAAATAATGTTTCTTGATACCAGTAGTTCGTTATAAGCAAATGGTTTTCAAACCATTCAGGTTCAGCCTTAAAATAATGTTTAACTTATGCCAAGCGATAAACTGACATTTAAATTAATCCTATTAATCTAGCCGATAAGCTGACATTTCAATTTATCAGCCAGCTGTAAAAGAGAGAGTAAAACGAGTTGCACTGTGTGTTTGCAGTTGTTAATGGGTTCAATCGGGAGCCACTCATTATTTTGGTCTTATCAACGGCGCGTGCATATCCGGTGGCGCAATTAAGTCGCTATCGACAGCGAATTCCATTTGCCCCACTCATTGGAGACCCCTCCCAAAACCATCCATACCATTCAGACCATACAGACTATACAGACTGTACAGACCATTCAAAACCATCCAAACCAGCCGACCATCCATCCATTCATTCATGTCAGACTGCTGTTATTTTTATCAATGATCATTTGTAATCATCTGGCGACGAACAAAAAAAAAAACAAATAAAATAAAAATTGAACATCTTCGATGTGAATGAACCCATCGTCATGGTTTCCCATCTCTTTCTACTGTCTCCTGGCCATTTTAAAAATGTTTCACTTTAGTGGACTGCTTGTTTAGTTTAGAGTCTGTGTTCCTCTTTTCGATTTTCGATTTTTCGATTTTTCTATTTCGTTTATTTTTTATGTGGCCATGTGACTAAAAATAGCCAAAGTTTTCTTTGGGTCAAATGCTTTTGGGCCAACAAAAAGAGAGGGAAGAACACACAAAAAAGGAAAAGGAAAAGAGGAAAAGGAAAATTATTATTATTTTCGTTTTCTAGAGAATGACAAGTTTTTAATTTGTTCACCAAAAACAAGAGTGCCACAAAATATTTTCTTAAATTCAAAATAAGCTATTTTATTAATGTTTACTTTAAACCAGAACTTATAACAAATCGGAACCCTTTCTATTTACTTTTTCCAGTACTCTGCCATTAGGATTGGTCCCGTAGTGAAACGCGATGTGACGAAGGCCTCCACAATGTTGGAACACGAGGCGCAGTAAGTAAACCCAAACTTATCGTTTCTATGTTCACTTTCCCCCTTTTGTTTTGTTTGCGGATGTGTCATATGAAATTATACAATATCAGAGTTCTTGGGAATTTGCTGAATGCGGAAATTTGTAAAGCCGAGTTCCCCCTCCAAAAAAAATACTTCGAAGTAGTGGAACTTCCACTATCAAATTCACTTTCAAGGGGGGTTTATTGAACTCCCCCATTGGGGGATTTCGCAAAACAGAAATTGTGTCGACAGCTGGGAAATTGATCCGCTGGTTGTTTTCTATGAATGGCAAACGAAAGTGATGAGTGGTAAATTCTTTTAAAAATTATTCAGCAGAATTATATTTCATTCAATTCGGATAAGTATACTTCCTGGTTAAAAGATTACACAAAAAGTAGGGGAATTAACATTATAATAATCGGACTTTGATTTATTTCTTTGTGCTAAGAAACGGAAATAAAAAGTTCAAAGTTCTTGAACTCACTATCAGTAATTTAATTTTAACAAATAAAAACATTAATTTGTACTCAAAAATTATGAATCAGGGTAATACCGAACATTGATTAATTTCTGCGAATTATCAAAGTTCTTGAGTTTATTATTAATTACTTGAAAAAAATGATTTTTGGAGAACCTTAAACAAATAAAATTAGTTCAAATACATATTGTTTATTTATTTAAATGAAAAAATAATTATTTTTATGTTTTTAAATAGGATTTAAATATTTTCGTTTAATAAATAGGTATTAAAACACATATATCGAAACATTTTTTTACATTAACCTACAAAATTAGTAATGCTTTTTTATATACTTTGGATTATTTCTTTTTTGTTTCCTATTGTGTGTCTTATATTTATCTGTTAATACCATTTTTTTTGTTTATTAATCAGACTATTTCTTTCTTTCTCCATTCAATGAACCCTTACTTTTGTTGCCACCTTTTCGGTGTATATCTTTAGCACTTCCTCTCAAGAACGTGCCTAACTTGCATGTAACACCTTCCCCTGTCCATTTGCAATGGCACACATACACTTCGACAAATACTAGTAGTACCCGCAGTATCCCCATCCATTTTCGTCTACATTGTAGGCCATTGCCGCTTTATATTCGAACACTTAAAGCAGCAAGAGGTCCGCGAGACAGCGAGAATAAACGACTTTTTGATATATGACAACGGACAATGCAATTTTATTGCCGCTTAACTTCATTAACACAATTCCCCGTCACGGAACGCCCCGTATTCCACCCGCCACTCGATAAACAACGCAATATGGTCGGATCTTTGAAGATTGTGTGTGATATTAGCCGACCAAGAGGAAGGAGCTGATGCCGATGGTCGGGTTAAGTGATTCATTTAGCGGCAGCGGCAATCACAAAATGCACTTTACCGGGGGATAAAGCTAAGCGGGATGCCCATGATTTATTGTAGAGAGCGAAACCTTTGGGCCGGCAGCTTTGTCTCATTAGCGGGCATTAAGTGGTGCCAAATAGTCCCGTCCGAGTATCTATGTCTTTATTTTTTTTTTCTACCGCCAGTCCCAGTCCTGTCTCTTTTACTTTGCCGATCTCCAATTGCAAAACTATTTTCGTGCTCTGCTTGGCAACAAGAAAAGCTGCAGATGCAGATACAGATACATTTACGGCCCACTCAAATTACGCTGTTACAAGCGCGAATAGAAATGTAGGCGAAATTGTATCTGCGTATGCTTGTATCTGCTCTTAAGACATTTAAGAGCATTTCCGTTTCCGGCCCTTCTGCGCATGTGTGACTTCTCCCCCAAGTTATTTCCACTTTTAGGCACATATCCGCCCATCTGAAATATTTATGCAAGCCCCACTATCTTTTACTATGTGTGGCTGGGCTACTCTTCATTTATTTATGATTTTTACGCGTGTGGAATTTTCGAACCATAAAATTTTGCATTTTACGCTGCTAGCCAGTGACCATAAAAATCGTCTGTCCCACGGGGGAAACAAAATGAGTGTCTTCAATGGGTTCTACTTTATATGTGCATACGTATCTCCCTTCTGTCGCATTTACGAGTCCCATAAAATGTTTAACTGCTTTTATGTGATCTTTTATGCATAAAATTGGCTCGTCCACTCGAAAGTGATCTGATCCAACAAAGGTGGGCTATTTATTACCACTTGAGTGGTACCCAATCGATCCTCGTAAAAGATATTTATAAATTATGTTACTTATTAATATATAAACTACACGAAAGTAAATGGATTTTAGCTAAACGAAAACCGCTTCAGATTGTACAATTTTATAAACCATATTTTCTAAAATATCTAATCAATGTTTTTAATTTGGATTTAACTGTTAAGCCGTTCCCTGCATTCAAAAACTTACTGCTTAGTACTTTCAGTTATCTTTTTCTTATTTTAATTATTTGGGAAACATAGGGATCTATGAATTCGATGACTAATAAATTTGTTAACAAAATGAAAACCTCATTTTATAAACCATGTTTCAGACTATTTTTGATAATCGATTTTTTAATTGGAAGGTGTTTAACAAATTGAGGCGTTCCCCTGCACCCGAAACCTTACTGCATACCTAACAGATAACCCATATATCACAATTTAATAGTGTTCTCAGTTCTCCTTTTATAAATCTTCTCCATATTAGTTCCCCTCCACAAATGGCCCCATAATTCATAGATCGATTAGTCGTGGGTTCTATCCTAAACTGTTTTCGCCTCTACCCGAATAAATTTTAATACCCAACCCATTTTCATTCTTATATACGAGTATTTACGGGAGAGATCCCAAAAAGTGGTGCCCCTCATTAGCTGACTCCACTTTGGATTGGTACCCTTTTCCTGTCGACGCAGAGTTTCGATTCTCGAAATGCCAACCATTTCCTGTCATTGAGAAAAAAAAAGCCCCACACGGCAAAAGTTAACCAAGCTAAACAAACAACATCTTGCGTTGCGTTGCGTTGCTGGTTGTTTGTGATTTCAATTATTAACGCTTCCTGGTGCCTCACGAATCGCCATGTGGCCCGATCATTAGGCCAACTCAACTCTTCTGCAGACAGGAAGACCAGAAGAAAGCGACGAGGCAGTGTCATTATGCTTATTGTTATTATTATTATGCTCGTTGGATGATCGCCCCCCTCTTCGCTGATTGCATACACTTTTAATTGTTTTAAATCACTGTTCTTCATTTGTCTTTTTTGTATTAATCGGCTCCCTACAGGTATGCAACAATTCTGGCATTCGACGTTAAGATTGAGAGGGAGGCGCAGGAAATGGCTGATTCCCTGGGCGTCAAAATATTCCAAGCGGACATTATCTATCATCTGTTCGACAAGTTCACCGCCTATCGCGAGGAGCTCAAGGCCAAGAAGCGCGAAGAGTTCCGCTCCGTAGCCGTCTTCCCCTGCAAACTAAGAGTAAGTACAGTCATAAATTATTAACAAATTATGAAAAATAAATAAGCCGGTACTTAGACTGGAAAGTAAGGATAGAATTAAAAATTAGTATTTAAATCCAAGCTTAAATGTAAAGTTCACTTTACAAAGGTTTAAGTTATTTTTAAATGCACTCTAAAATTTATTTGAGAACTGAATAGTATCTAGAAATGTCGTTTGAGCTTTAATTCATGTTTTATCTTGGTTGCTTACTAAAGTATTTGTTATTTGAAAGTGCACTCCAAAATTAACTTAAGCTTTACTACGATTTTTATTTTGGTGGATTATGTGCTTTACTAAGATTTGTTTTAAAAGTGCACTATAAAGTTTAATTTATAACTTAATAGTATCTATTATGTTTAAGCAAAGCTAAAACTTCAACTTAACTTAATTAAGTTTTTAAAAATGTTGTTTTTTAATGCGATAAAGTGGACTAAAGAATTATTCCTTTCTTAAGGATAATTTTAATGTTGGCTTAGACCCAGTTTTTATTAAAGAAATTTCTATTAAAGACTACTTACTAGAATAATAAATTCATTAGTCCGGTATTAAACGAGTCTAGGTAACTAAAAGAATTATTTTTTTTTCAAAAAGCTAATTGCCAAATTAATAGTTTTTGTTCTTTTCGAAAGTTGCAGTAATTTTCTAGGTGTAGGTATCAGTTGTTACGAAATAAGGACGGAAACTGAAAAGATTCGGTGTCATTATGGGCATTATTTTAATGTACCCATGTTCGTGTTCCATTTCCTCCCTGCAATTACCCCCGAAAGCTACAGGTGTAAAATGCAATCTGCCGCGAACGGAAAATAAGATTGAGAATGAGAATGAGAACGAGACCGAGACTTTGCCTGCAACTTAAAGCCAGAATGGATCTCCAGCTGGGGCATGTCTCGTCTTGACGCTGGCTTAATGATGCTGGCCAACAAGAATGGAGCGGGCCTAAAGTCCGATGTAAACTGTATAAGCCGGGCCAAGACATCCACTCAACAAGCGATTAAAGCCTTAGATCCCAGCAGACGCCTGCATCACGTCCACACTTCCTGCTCAAATAATGTTTAAACAGCGTATTTGATTTATAGGCAATCATTAGATTTTGGTCGTATGCAATGTTGGGACCCAACACGCCACACTCCACTCCACTCCACTCGACTCTGCACTCCACTCGGGGCCACTTTGGTCCACTCTGGTCCACTGTGGTCCACTCTAGACCACTTCTAGCCACTGGGCTCCCACTGTGTTGGTAATTGGACACACAGCGCACAGCTGTTAGTAGCATTCGTTCGATCTTTTACACTTGAACTATTACGTTTTGAGTATTGAAAAATTGTAAGAAATTTTGTTACCTTTCTAATATCCTTTTAATATTCTTTATCAAAGCATATAATTAAATCATTTTTAGAGCAAACCATTTTTAAGGGCTACAATGGACAAAACGTCATTTCTATTGTTATTATTAACATTCAAACTAAACTATGTTCCAAAAAGTTTACAATTTATTTGTTTTACTTATTGATTTTAAAAGGTCGGTGTTTTTATCAATTTAATCAAATATAAACGCAAATTTTTTTTTATAATTTTTATAAAAAACTACTGTATTCCTACAGTTTTAGCATGGGCAAACATTAATTTCTATTAAAATTTTTTGTCTAAGCGTTGTAATTATGCATTTTTTACTACAATGCTTAGTAGTCTAATAAACATTTTCTGATTAATAAATTTGAGTATTTATTAAAATTCATTATAATAAATAACCTCTTTTTGGACGCCTACGGCTCAAGAATATTTTTTTTGAGTGCATACTGCCATCTGAAAAAAACAAAGATTCTCTGGAGTTTAAGTCGCAGGTCTTGTAATAACAATGACGTTGTTTAGTTTGAGTTATTAACTCGCCTTCTGTCTTAAGAAGTTTTAGCTGTGGAGCTGGGGAAATGTGGTCATGTGCATGTGGATCTGAGTCTGAGGCTTGAAGCTGGAGAAACGTGTTCTCTCGGCCACTTTTCGTTTTTCCCGGCAACGTGCGATCCATTTTCCATGCCGGCTGATTCTGATTGTGCCGCTTCTTCAACTGTTCAACTGCTGCTGCAGGCGGCAACCCATTTGAGGCCTTCTTCAACAGTTGACGCAACGGAAATTAAGTTGTTCTTGGCGTAGTCAAAGTTGTTTTTGGTCGGAGGTTGCTTGTGCACTCTACTGGGCCGCAACGATACGAAAATGCACTAGAAAAAGGAACTTTCTAAGATTTTATTCATTTTTAATCTTAAAAGAAGTAAAAAAAAACTTATTGGAAGTAGGGCCTTTAAATATTGAAAAAAATGGTGGTCAACTAACGCTAGAAAATAATGTTTGAATAATGTTTTCACTTTCAATGTGAAAATTTATTAAGCCTTAATTCATTTTCAGATTAGTAAAAATAACCGTAAAATAAAATATGTTCTTAAAAAATATTTAATTAAATAATCGAATAGGGCTTTTAACTTCTATGGTCAAAATAAGGAATTTAAAAATTTATTTAAATATTTAAAATTATATCTTGGTATAAGAAACAAATTAAAAATAAAGCAATGTACTTTCATTTCATGTATGAATCTAAAATTCAAATTTAATTTTCAAGATTAGACCCATAAAACCTAATACCCCATTTATAAAGTACTTCAACTGACATAAAGTTGTTATGTTATCTTACGAAATCCGTTGCTGGCATCGCCTTAGCCTCCATAATTATCGGGCATTATTTAAAAAGTAGTTAAGAGCCGGCCCATCGTTATCGATCGTTCCCGCTTCCCGCTTCCCGATTGAGCCGCTTATTAGTTATACCCCACAAAATCATCGTCTATCTAACAGTCATTGATCTAATTCCCCGTACTCTGTATCTATTTTTTTGTGATTCCATCCCACAGATACTGCCACAGTTCATATTCAACAGCCGAGATCCGATCGTGATGGGCGTGATGGTGGAGAACGGCATTGTCAAAGTGGGCACTCCAATTTGTGTGCCCAGCAAGGAGGTAAGTGCACTGAGAAATATTTATAAGTACCATATACCTATACAGCTTTGTTCGAAAAGATAGAATATTTTAATATAATGAGGTCAAATATTTAACGTTTTTCCCAACTTGATTGCAAGTCTTAAGAGATTTGAATAATGTATCATTAGTGTTGCCGGTGGGTAATATATATATTTTTAAAATGGAGATTAAATGGAGATATCAATACTTTACCAAGTGTTTAATTATAAAATAATTTAAAAACTGATTTTTATGGTGATAGTCATCGAATAAGAATAATATATATAAAGATGAAATATTCACATGAAAAATATTGTCTTAATTTAATTAAATTAATAGTTTTAAAATTATAAAATAGATTTCTAAATTTATCCTATTGTTTTTTATGTCTTAAAGTTAGTTATACAGTTTTTTTTTTTTTTTTATTGAAATATTTTTTAACAAATATTGTCTACAATATCTCTGTGATTTTCTGTAACCCATTGTTGTTTAAATCACTTATTTATGAGAAACTCATTTGATAGGATAAAAAATCTATTAAATTGTTAAATTTTCTTTCTGTGTGGCTGCAATTTGCTGGCAAATATTTGACTATTCTGCGCGTTTCCCTCCACAAAAGGTTCCGTTCAATAGGCACACATTTATTTAGGAGTGCTGCAGATCGCGATTGCTGGGGACCTGGGTTCTTCTATGCGCACAATGAAAGTCCTTGTCTCTGGATATTATGGATATATGGTGTGTTGTCTTGGAAATCGTGTCAAGTATTCTCAGGTATACAATAAGAAGGAGGAGGCCCGACGATGAGTTGTTTGTTTGATTTGCTACCTTTGGCTGGGCAGCTTTTCATTGTTGACACAGGTGGTGCGGCTTTATATTCATTATTATATTATTCTCTCTGGATGTGTGATGTGCGTGATGCACAAATAGTTATTAGCTCATCGGCCGAACGAATTGCGTCGCAAAACGTTTTCTGAATTCCAACGTAATAACAACAAGCCTTCAATTATTGTCCTTCCGTTGATGGGGATAAAAAAAGAGGAAAAAAAAGAAACGACGACGACACTCATTTCAATTTATGCGCCGACATGTCCTGTTTCCCGTTTGCCAAAGACAACAACTGTTTCCTTTCCACCTCGACTCAGTTGCTTTTTGTCGCTTCTTCGATCTTGTGGCAAATGGCAAATGGCAAAAGGGTTTATGTTCTGCTTCCCGTACCGCTCTTGACTTTCAACCAGGAGACTCAACAGCAGGAGGACCGACCATTCATTGGCAATTATAACATCCTCAATTATCCAAGAGAAGCGCTGCTAAGCTGTGCGCTTCCCGTCATTCATCGTCATTCTTTTTAACGTCTTCCTTCTCCCTCTCCCCCCCACTTCCAAACGGGGTCTCCCTTTTCACTTTTTGTCCAAGAAATACCCTTCGATTTGTTAAGATACATCACTATATTTTCATAGTTTCGACATATTCATTTATTTTTATTTTTTAGAGGATTAAAAGTGTTTTTAAATTTAAAAAAAAATCTGCTTACAGAATTAATATTTACTACAATTTACTTATTTTTAAAGAACATTTATTACTTGGTCTAACTTTTAATATTAACTTTTGTCCAGGAAATACACTACAATTGGTTCAGAAAGATCACTAGATAGTTAAAATAGAATTTTAGATAAAGAGAATTTTAAGAAAATATAAAGTGGGTTTTTTTAAATTCTTATTTATTTTGGATGCTTTTAAAGGAATTGATATTCTGAATGAATTCTTGACCATTTCATTTGTGATCCTTATTTATATAAACAGTTAATATGAGTATATTTTTTCTCTTAATCCTTTAAGGCCTGTGAGTTGAATTAGCCCTGAGTTAAGCTGAAAGTTTCTTCATAACCCTAGGGTAGTTCATCCACCAAGTCCCCACAATCTGCGCTTACACTCCGCGGACAGACACATGTGATCGTATGCTATCCCCTGCCCCAGACCCATATACCCATTCCCATTCACAATCCCCATTCCCAACCCCCCATCCTGATCCAATTCTACTTTAGATCTGCACTTCATTTCTGCCCAAGAATGCTGGGCCATCGTCGTCGTGGCTGTTTTGTCGCTTTTGCCTCGATTTGCCTCTTCTTGCCCAAGTTGCTCTTTTGCCTTTGCGATTTCCGTTGACTTGCAGCTGGGGGAGCTCTTCTTCGAAAGGGTTGGGGATTTATCCAGTTCTTAAAAACCATCTTCACTGATAAAAAAAAAATAGAATAATATAAATAAATTTTTCCTTATATAAAATGATAAATACGAAGCATATTAAAATGTTTGCTATATTTGAATTAGTAAATAAATAAAATATTATTTATTAGACTTTAAATGGGAAAGGTATATTTTTAATTATCTAAGTAAGGTAAAAATAATAAAAAAGGTGAAAAAAATACATTTTTTTATTAAATTGAAGTTGCAAATAAAATATAATATTTTGTTTACGCTCCGGCAAATAATTATGGTCAAAGAAACATATAAAAAGAAGCATCATTATATCTTGCTTATGCAATGGATTTAACTTATCTTTAAATGGCAGTGAAATTATGCTTTATATTTACGTTTTTAAAATAACCGCATTTTTTTTTTGTATTTTTATTATATGGTTAAACTCACTACCTTTGTTTTACCAGTGTCTTTTCTCCCGGCGACAACTTCCTTTCGGTTCTGCTGCGCATGCGTGCCGGTCTTTCCACCAGATGGTCTTGGTCTTGGTCTTGGTCTCAGTCTCAGTCTTTGGCCCTTGTCTTTGCCATTGGCCGTTGATTACATTTATTAATTATATAATTAAATCTGTAATAGCAGGCCACTCCGATCACTTGCTTTGCTGGCCTTTGTTTTTACGGACCGCGTAATTGTTTCGAGCTGGCCAAAACATCCGTTCTCACACACGAATGAAACGAATCCAAACCACTTCCACTTCCCGTTTTGGGGTTTGCCATTACATTTTGGCCACGGGGTTTAAACAGGTGACCAGTTGACCAGGTGACCAATTCAACCCTTAACCCCTGAGAATTGGGGACAGCAAGTGTCAAAATGTGGTAACCCGATATGCCCGCAGACGGTTCAATGGGGTTAAATTAAGGGTGAGGGATCAATGGTCGGTCAGAGGGTTCGTTGGATTTGGGGTTAAGCTGGGGAAGTAATTGGGAGTAAACTTTTTCTAAGGGATGTACCAAAATGTTCCACTTCAGACTTCTAACATTTTATTTATTTCACTGAAAAGTTGTAAAACCTTTAATAAATTTAACAAAAACCCATAAACTCTGGAGAAAAGATTTAATATTCTTATTCATTCCAGATTAACAAAATTAATAATGTCATAAAAGTGTGTTTATTATTATAGTAGGTATTAAAAAATACAAAAGGTAAAATCGAAAATGAAACCATTGCTTGGTACATTTTATCTAGGCAAGTAATATTCATTAAGAAATCGTTTCTCTTAGACAAAAATAACTTACTCATCGAATTCAATTAAATTTCTGCTTTTCCCCATCGATAATCTAAATGGTATATTTTTATTTTAAACAAATTTCATAAGTAAACACTTTAAATGTAGTGTTTAGTGTTAAGGGAAATGTTGTTGGTCTGAGGATCGTTTTCTTTTTTTTTATAAAATGAATTTCCTATTGAATTCAATTAAAATGGTATATCTAAAATTTATACACATTTTATTCAACCGTAAGAAACTTAAAAAACACTTTGTTTGTTGTTATAAAATTTTTCCCACTTTAAGGTAAACCATTTCCTGATTAATAATGTTAAGGGAAATGATGATGATCTCAGGATCGCTTCCTCTTTTTATTACAAAAACCTTCCAATGAATTCAATTAAAATGTGTACCGCATTTCCCCCGATTGCCAATCCAATTGTTCATGATCATGCCCACCTTTACATTAGCCTTGAGGGTCGCCGTGGCTAATTAAGCAGCGATCTGGGCATCTTGGCTGCTCTTTTATACCTTTGTGGCCGTTGTTTATCCTCCGGTACCATCAGATCCGCCTCGATCAGCCCCCGTGCTCGTACATCAAAGAGTTTCACTTTATCGAAGGCACAATCTAAGCCAAACACGCCCCACTCTCGCACATCCTCATCCGCGATCCGCGATTCGCGACTCGCTCCCACTGACATCACCATCATCCAAACCACCGCCGAATGGAGGTTCACCATCAACATCACCATCACCATCAACAGCAACATCAACATCAGCGATCATCTGCATCTCCATCTACCGGGGAATACATTTATTTCGCTTTTCCCTCTCGCGACTGCCTGCCTGCACTTAAAACCAAAAACCAAAAAGCAAAGCTAAAACCAAAACCAAAACAGCAAACGGAAGTTGGAGGCGTTACCCAGCGCCAAATCCAAATCCGTCAGTCACTTAACATATGGACGTTGCGATTTGCGTGTGTACGTGCTCGTAGAGCAATTTATACGGGGGAATATCTAGCTAAGGCTTCTACAGTCCCAACTCCATAAAGCTGAATTTTCTAAATCATTAAATTACCATTACCAATAAAAAATGTCAGTTGAATCGAATTTTTTTAATTTTAATCGCATACGCTTCAAATATACAGTATTATAAAAAGCATTAACAATTTAATTTTTGTTTTGTGATTACGTAAAGAATATATTCGTTTTCCCTGTAGAGTCTTCACTGTAATTGCCTGCAATCTTGTTGCCTCCTAAAGACGGTCCTTAAAGCCGGGCAGACAGACTCTGGCCGATCACTTGCAGATCGTCTTGCATATGTGTATATAGATATTATGTTGCCTTTGCTTTTCTTGTTTTTATTTTGCCCAAACCGCATGGAAACCAGAAATCTGGTGGCAGAAAGAGTTTGAGTTTGAGGTTGAGTTTTCGGTTGCAACCGGGTGGAGTGGAGTGAAGAGGAGTGGAGGGTGAGATCGAAAAGCGATCGATATCTTTTAATATTTTCATTCATGCCCCCAGTGGTTGGCTGCTGTAGCGGAAATGAAAGCTCATTCAGTGCGCTGCTACTGCTGGTTTTTGTTAATTAAATGGCCTCGGGGCTCTTGCACTTTTTCGATTTATATATACACGTTTTGTATTTATATAGTAGCAGTTTGCCTTGCCTCCGCCCATTTCGTATATTTTTTCTTCATTCTGCTGTTGATCTTGCCTAATTTATGGGCTGTGAGTTAAGTTTAAGTAGGTAAGGGTGTTGTGCCCCTCTCTTTTCTTCTTCTCAGACCTGCTGGGGCATTTAAGTGCGAGATTTAAGTATTATTTTTTATTTCGCCGGTCGCCTCAATTGTTGAGCCTTCATGGCTTACGACTTCCGTTGTCGCCGCAATAAGAACCGAGTTGATCTACGCGTTTCTTTTTCTGTGAATGAATGATTCTTCGCTGAGTGAAAAGAGTCTTATGAGCTTTGGCATTTTACTGGGGAAAAATGGTATTAGTTGGGCTTTCTGTGGCATTAAATATAGATTTTCTTAAAAAAACTTACAATTATTATTTTTTGCGGAGCTTATGAGACTAGCACTTCAAATAACCTAAATCTCTAATATCTTTTCTTAGAAATTAAAGTTTTGTTACAAGTTTCTGATTCTATTCCAATTTTATAAAACTTAAAGTAATATTTTGTCTATTGAAATAACATAAATATAAGAATTTTGATACAGTTTGAGGTATAAGTTTTTGTAATATCCTAACAATTCAAAATTAAAGGTCAAATACTTTATCTTTTGAAATAATATTAACTTTAATATGAAGTACAAGTTTTTGTAATGTCCCAACAATTAAAAATATAAATCTCAATATAACACTCAAGATAACACCTTCGTTATTTATTTTTGAAAACCCAAAATCTCTTAAGATCTTCTTAACCATCGAACTTGAGAACCCTTGAAGAGTATCTCACTATTCAGATTACAATCGATGATTTCCGGACACTTTGCCATAATTTTGGGAACTGCGTCATCTTTCGCCATTTGGAATTGCTAAGAATTCAAATCGGTTTTACGGATACGTGTGCGACAAAAGACTACTTTAGACAATGCAACAACAAGGGGCTGTAATAATAATAATGGTAGGGCGAGGATGGTGATAAAGCGATAGAAACAGCGCTAAGAACCGGAACCAGTAATTAAATACAAAAGAAGTCGGGGTGGGTATGTGTACTATAGATGGAGAAAGAGCTGCGGAAGCGGATTCTCGGCGTTCCAAAGACGGCCAGCCAGCTGCAGTTTTTTCCAGTTTTTTCAGCTGGCTGAGGCAGAGCGGAAGCAGAACGGAAGTGAATACTTCCGCACGTAGGAACCATATAATTGGCTCCACCAAGAAAAATAACTAAATTTCATATTGAAAAAATAACCTTTTGATACTAATTTAACTTTATAATTAAAAATTATAAATATATTATAAATATAAATATAAATGTAAAATAATGTGTACAATTACAATAAAACTATAGTTTTTTAATTTCAAGTTCGACCTGACATTATCGTTCCAATAAAAATGAACAGTTTTTTAAGAATTTCTCCAAGTGTATGCCCACAACTTTATGAATGAAATAGGTAGAGATAGCGAGCGGAGTTTAGTGCTCATGGCAGAAGTGTGCTGAGGTTGCCAGCTGGTCGGAGTCGAGGGTTCGGGTGTCAGGGGTCAGGGGTCAGGAGAATCCTCAATCGGAAGTGCAGGAAGGATCCGAGTAGGAAGTGCCACCGAATGCCGGTGAATAGTGGTAAGTGAATGGGCAGAGGAACTATCCCCGAGATAAGGCAGGTGTGCTCCTCTGAACGTGAACGTGCCGAAACGGCGGGAAAGCGGAAATTCTGCTTATGAATGAAATCGGATTTTTATGAATGGGAAATGGGCGGCCAACCCGGCTCTCGCAGCAGCAGCTACGAGATACATTTGTATCTTATTATGATAAGCAGGGGCAGGGTCGGAGATTTCATAATAGAAGAACAGTTGGAAGACATGTGGGCGCACTCTGCCGTGCCGAAAAAAATGTATCTGAAAGTGTGTGCGCCTGTATCTATCGGATACGGCCGCAATAAAAGCTTTTAATATAAAATAGAGCAAACAGACCATAACAAATAGTGGCAGCTACAACACGACAAAGCGCCCGCAACTCATGAATGGAAACTACAAATACAAATTTATACAACAAAGTATTTTCCCAAAATGGAAGAAAAATATTATCGTTTGGGTGGAGTGGCAAAAGTGGGTAGTGTGTTTAAGTTTTTGTAGCCATACTTAGATACGGGGATTTTAAGATTGATTTTTATTAAGAAATGTTTTTAAAATACGGTTTATAAAAATAATTAGAAAATAAAAAAAGGAAAATTTTAAATTTCATGCTTCTTTAAATGTTTCTTTAAATTTCTTAAAATTGTTTTACAATTTAATTATTTAAATTCTAAAAAACTCATGATTTAAATGAATAACAAATACCATTTCATACTAAGTTAAATACTGTATTTTAGCTAAATATTTTGCGCATAACTGTAAGTGCATTTGGCCATGTATGGGTTTAAATAGGTGTGTACATGTGTGTCTCTCTGTTTGTTTGTTTGTCTGTGTCTCGCTTTCGTTTCATTCATAAAAATGCTTATTTCCTGTTGTTGCCTTGACTATTGCCTAGGCCATTTGCGAATGTGGGGGGTTTTGGTGGGTGGTGGGGCGAGTTTCGTGTTTCGACGGCCATAAAATACATACACACACACATTAGGATAAACGACACACACAGATACACATATAAGCATTCAGGCAAAACGATAAGATAGTAAAATCCGCTTAGATACGCGCTTTTTTTGCCTTGTCTTCATGTGTCTGCATCTACACAAAAAAAAGATAGTTGATTTCAAATCAAAATATTGAGAAAGTTTTACATATTTTAAATTTTGTTTGATATTTTAAAAAATAATAATCGAAATTAACTCTGTAACTATGTCTAAAACAAAAAAATAAAATATATTTTCTGTAAATTTTAAAGTAGAAACAAAAAAAAATTAACTTGAAAAGAATTCTTGATGAAAGACTTGTTCGAATACTACTGCTGCCTAATATTTTATTTAAATCTTTTAATATTCATAGATTTAAATTAATAAGTTAAGTTTCGGTACCAAAAATTATAAATTAAATCTTAAAATTTATAAACTTGTGATATCAGTTTTTTTCTTTCTGTGTGCGCTTGCCTTACATATTTATTTTACTATGAAAATAAACAGGCAGAGGAACAGCAACAATGGCTGCGATTACAAATGGCAATTGCAATAAAAGCAGACCGACCAGCAACAACAAAAGAAATTAGCGTAATTAGCAAATTACTCGCCGCTCTCTGTTTTTTTATTTATATACTTTTTTTTGTATTTTCTGTCTTTGCCTTTGTTTTTGTGGCTTGACGTCGTCGTTTTCTGCTGTATTCTGTTGGTTTTATTTCGCTTTTGCTCGGTCAGTTGGTCGCCTTCGTCACATTTCAGTTTTTCTTAGCCGGAAATGCTGAATTTGCACAAAAACCGACGGAAAACTGGCATATAAACATTCTTATTCTCAGCTGCTTCTTCCCCATTTCCACCCATTTACACGCGCACCCAAAATAAATACAACTAATTGACGTTTGTTTAATCGCTAAATGTTCTCGGGCTGCAGGCCATAAAAATAATAAAAAGCGTTCGGTGTGGGGAGTAAAAAAATACAAAATGAAAAAGAGAAATATTATAAAGAACAGACATAAAACACCTACGCAAAAATTTTCCAACTAAGTGGAACAATAAACCGGCAGCAGAAAAGGGCTGACAAATTGTCTGGCAAGATTCAGCTGATGACTTTTTCCTTAATTACGATTTGTTTTCAATTGTCGTAATAATTCACATCTGCTTGAGAAGGCTGATTATCTTGTGGGAGGCACCAGACTCAAAGATAAATATTAAGAGAAATCAGTTGACAGAGAAAAGGGTTAGTATAGGTCAGGATAAAGAAATTGTCTACAAATACTGGAGGGTACACCCAAGAGAACAAATTGTTATAGAAACTAAACTATTGTAAGATGAATTTTAAACTATTGGAAATAACAATTTTTTCAATAAGATGAATATTAACTTAATCCCACGAAACTGTCAAAATAATTCCTATGTGGATTAAAAAATAAGTTTTAAACTCTTCGGTAAAAAATGAAACAAAGAGTACAGGGGCTATATTATTTATTATTGAATTAATACTTGTACTTTATTACTGTCTGTAGTTTATTTTCACGACACAAGACAACTTTCAGTTTTTTGTTTATTCAAGATTTATTTTACTTTAAAACATATATTTTAATTAATAAAGCACAAACAAAATTTCGATTAGATATAAATACTTTTATAAAATTTCCATAGAATCCCAAACAAAATGTACTATTTGTTTCCTCAACTTCAAGTGGATGGTGAAATAAGCAAGTTCCGCACTCTCCACTTTAAACAAACGGGGCAAATCTACTTGATGTATTATTTTATAAGGCGTGGAGGGAAAAAACCGTCGATGGAATAATATTTTATGGTCGCTCAGTGAGGCGCCAGAACCTTAAAGACGACTCCTAGGCCAGCCAATCAAGAAAATATTAATAATAGCCATTAAGTCAGGCATTGAACTTGATACGAATTTGGCTGATAACTCACCTACTCAACCTCAACTACTCGCATTCACTTCCTCCAGAGCAGAGTCCACATTGGACTTGCATTTACGATTTCTTATCGCATTTGGTGTATTTTCATATATTCTTTGTTCGATTGCCATCGTTGTTCATCAAACTGTTGCATCAATTTCATTCACCTGGCCGCATAATTGATTGTTTTGCACTCGGATTAATATACATTGGGGCGAGGCTAGAGGATGGAGCTCACTTTATTGACACAACTGATTAATGGCCATATGCCGAGCAGCTGGCCGGTATCTATCAAGCATTTCCGATGTCCGATAACACACGGCGTTAACCCAAACAAATTAAACAATAATCAATGGGCTTTAATTTTCGCTTTTCGAGTGGCGCAAACTACGAAATTAATAACAACAACCAGATACAGATATACTCTACTCCGTCCGCTAATCATTTCTAATCAGCGGAGGTCTTTAGCACCTTAGCAACAAAACACCCACCTGGGTTTTGCCTAGATTTGAATTTTGACGATGACGATGATGATGAGGTTTGCCCACCAACTTCCTGTGAGTGAAAGATTTTCTTTTTGGCCTCCTACGAGTTCTGCTTACCAAGTGTTGATTGTGGGCGTCCGCTGCACTGGAGTTTTGAGATTTGAGTCTCAAGATTCGAGATGCTAATGAGCATGACTAGACTTCTGCTGACGATGACGATGACGATGATGGCGTTGAATGGATGGCTCAGAGCGGTCTGTTTTGGCTCATTTGGTAGGTGTTGTTGGCATTGTTATTGCCGTTGAAAGCCATGTCGCTGGGCGTTGCATGACTCCAGATGGGCCCCGGTCGAGACTGCCAAGTTTGGGAGTATTTTAGGGATGGGTAACGACAGAAATACCTTATCGACTTCATTTCATATAAACTTAAAAGTAAAAAGATTGTTTGCAATTGAAAAAAAATGATAATTGCGAAAATGCTTTTGTTGAGAGTTAATCAACATTCCGTTTATACTTGTAACTGTTCAACACTGTTTGTTATCTAGATGAATGAATAACTTGCGGAAACATACAATCTCTTGGCAATAACATATTTTGAACACTAGATTATGATTAATACATACATTTTTTCAACTGTTCAGTACTGAATCACTAAAAGCTTTTTAACACAAGATAATGAAAACTTAAAATTTGAGAAATGTTTAATGACTAGTTAAATTGTTATTCTTGATTATATATTTATATTTCAAATACCTAAAAGTTTTAATGTTCCTCGACACAAAGAGATTTAAATATGGAAAGCATTTCTATCATATTTTCTTGATTTCCAGCCCTGTTGCACACCTACTCTTTCCAGATTTCCCCTGCCAACTTATTCAGCTACCAAGATCTCACCAGGTTGTCTTGCATCTTCCATCTGCCATCTGAAAACTCCTCCTCCTTCGAATGTTGTGGGCAGCCAGATGTGTGGGGTTATCTGGTGGTCCGTGGACGGATGGATCGTGATCATGTTCGTGGCGATCACGGCGATGATGACTATATAAATGCTTCCTCAAATTGTGGGGGCTTGCGGGCTTAACTCGACAAGTTCTTTTTCCCTCTCTTCCTTTGAAAAGCATGACGTAGGCAAAAGTTTGTGGGCTCATTTGAAAAGCGTAGATTAGTTGGTTGGGTAAAATCCAAGACCGGCAGCCAAGATTGGAGGAATTGATGTGGCTACTGTTTTTTCTTTTTTTTCCTTCGGAGGCCACTTGAAGTTGCAGCTGCTCAGACTGAAAGGCCCTGAAAAAAAAGCAGATAATAATTTTTTGGAGTCACCCCGCTCGACGGATGTTGCGAATTTTCGTCTTTGACACATATACATGTGTGCATATATATATATATATATGGGGTAATTCCCTCTACGGTCAACTAATTTAGTGTTTCCTGCTGACAACAGCATAAACAAGCTGCAAAGAAATCAGAGAATTGTGTCACTAAAATGTTTGCGCTACCCGAAAATGAAAAAAAAAGAAATAATGATATCAGAGACAATCTATTTGTTTGTCTCTCTATCAAACATTTCACAAAAAGCCAAATTGTTTTCAATCTCGTTTTGTGTTCGCTTTCGATTTGTTGTTTTCATACGTTCATTCATACAAGGCAGCGCTTTTTTTTCGAAAATAGACGACATCCGGTCTGCACGAAATATATAAATCATATTTTTAGATAAACGCCGATACACACACACACACACACACACAAACTAAGTCAAACGATCTGCCAGCCAGAAAAGTTGTAAAAAAAAATATACAAAATCGAAACGAACCGAAAAAAATGCTGCATGTAAAATGTTGTTTTTGTAGTCAACTTGTTTGGGATTTTTGGCGACACGAGACCGCCGCATCGTCATCGAATTTTTTCTCGATGCCCAATAAAGAATTTATTTTCTTTGGCATCGAAAACAGAAAATATATCCCGATTTTGTTGGGCTATTTTTGGTTGTTCTAAATTGTGATTAAATAGAGTAAATATGTAAAAATGGGTTAAAAACTTCTTTTATTTGATAATTAAAATATATTTAGTTAAATAATAGAAAGAGGATCGTTAACTATTTTATAAGTATTCTTAATTGTGGTTAAAGCAGACTAATTAAATGAAAATGGGAATATTTTTGTATTTTTTTTATATTTTTTTCTTAGCCCTGCTTAATTATTAAATCATCAATTATAAATATTTTCTATTAAAAGCTTTGGGCTTTGTTAATAGTCAATTATTTTTTTTGAGTCGTTAAAACCTAAATACGTTTCCTTTGTTCTAGTACAGAATTAAATGTGTGTAACAAAATTTGAATATATCTCCTTTTACGTCGTTTTTTTTTTGCCACTTGCATCAATAGGCCCATCAATTTCTCCTCTCATCATTTCGTACGATTTTGGTATGGGCCGGGTTGTTTTTTCACCCCATTCCTACGCGCCACACACCATATCTATCTGTATATCATAAATATCCCCCACTGGGATGATTTCGTTGCTCTCATAAAAGACGAAAATTGCCGGCTCGCACCGCAGAAGCGCAATGTTGAAAGAAAAAAATTGTGTGGAAATGGAAATAAATTAACACATTTAATGAAAATTTTTCGAAAAGAGCGCGCGCGAAAACGCGAAGACGCCGCGACAGCAGCGGAAGACGTGGAACGGGGCGTATGAGTAATCAACGACAGGAAATGGTGACAAATGCTGCACCCCCTCTCCTCTACTTCACCCTCCTTCTAGAGGGTGTGTAAATGTGCTATGTAGCTATTTGCACCGATAGCAACAGGCCAACAACAACAAATCCAAAAAAAAAAAGAGAAAAAAATTTCAATAATTTATTTGGTTTGAATGAAATACGAACTACGAACGAGGGCAGCGACAGCGACGTCGACCGCCATTGGGGCGCCCACAGGAAACGCGACGTTGGCAACAGTTTCCTGTTTTGTTTTTGCTTTCTGCTCTTTGTTTTTGTCGAGTGCAAACGGGTTACGACAACAGACATGTTACAATTTGGTTCAATGACTTTGTTAGGCCATCGAGATAGGAACGCAATGCACATTGAGAAAACTAGTGGTTCTAGAAATAATTTAGAACTAATTTAACTGACTTGTCAAAGCTTAGAATAACCATTTCTTGCATCAATATTTTTTTTTGAGTTTTAAGATCATAAAATAAAACTAGTTTTCTAGATTCAGAACTAATTTATATTAGTTAATTAAGTTTTAAAAATGCCTATAATTTGTATAACAGCTTTTACTGACAAAAATAAATACATTTTTCTTATTTCTCCAAAAATATTTTAATATATATTTTTAAAGGGAAGTTTGATTTTTGTTGCTTTGTTTTTTAGCAAGGAGTTTGTCAGAGTTTGGTTTAAATGTTATCTAGTAAACCCAACAAAAAGCATAGAAAAACAGAGCAGTGTACAGACAACTATCCACCCACAAGTTTATCAGTGGAATTGAGGAAGTGGTCACCGCACATGAAACCCGCGCCAGATGCGCTGATAAGGCCCACCCAGCCATTTACCCACCCACTCGGCCTATTCTACTTTTTTTCCCCCTTTTTTTTTTGGCAAACCTTTTATTTAGCGTTTAACGTGGAGTTATTTTACGGCTTTGGCATATGAAATGAGCTGGCAAAACTTATCAGCGATTCAGTCGATGACATGCGGAAGTCCCCAGCCCATAAAATTTCCCTCTTTCTCTAGTTTGCCGCTATATTACACATACGCCCCTTAAGCCACGAATGCAAAACACTTTCAAAATTTCTCTGACTAATTTCTTCTTTCTTTCCTTCTTTCTTTCCTTCTTTCTTTTATGTGATTGCAGTTTGTGGACATTGGAATTGTGACTTCCATCGAATCGAATCACAAGAACATCGAATCGGCGCGCAAGGGTCAAGAGATTTGCGTCAAGATCGATCCGATTCCCGGTGAATCGCCCAAAATGTTTGGTCGCCACTTTGAGGCCGATGACATGCTGATCAGCAAGGTAAGTTTAAATCAAAATCTATCGTTTTTGAAGAGCCAGCCACTTGAGGTTCCTTGCCTGCAAAACAAAACACCAAAGCCTGGCAATAAATTTATTAGTATACGGGAGCGGAAGACTCAACTTAGAACTCAAGATAGACTCGACTCGACTGCGTTATTGTTGGGAAGTTGAGAACGGCAATATCATTGCTTTGTGGGGCATGTGGTAGACGTTTATGGCTGGATTAGATATCTGGAGTGGGGCTGTTGTAACCTCATTTTTAATAAGGCGCTTTGTTGTTTATCAAACAATGGGTAATTGGTTTTTAAATGCTTTGAGTAAATTCTAGTTTAAACATGGAACTTGCTTAATGGTTTAAGCTGAGAAGAGTTATATTCTATAAATTTAAGTTGATTGAGAAATGTAATTTATTGCGAGTAACAATCATATTCATTTAAAGCAGTTGCTGTTTATTTAGATTAATTTTTTTTTTAATATTTAGGTATTCACAATAGGTGTTGTTTTTATAATCAATACTTTTTAAAGATTTAAAATACAATCGTTATTCTGCGTACACCCTTAAAGTATCTAATTTTCCCAATCAATTTCTCCAAATTAATTAAAATGTTTGCTATAGATAAAGGTTGTTAGAATAATAATGCATTTAGGACAATTAGTTTAGAAGTTCTACTATTAAATTTAAAATAGATACAAGTTTAATATTGAATAAAAGCCAATTAATTTAGAAGCTCTACTATCAATTTACTTTGATTACGGGGAGAGTCTGGCTTATATTCGGTACAAATTCGGGTGCAAATCACTTAAGTTCAACAGCAGTTGTCAATTGAAAGGGTGAATGTGAATGGGTGGTTTTGGTGGTTGGATGGAATCACTGGCCAGGTGCAAACCCATCCACTTCAAAAAAAAAAAAAACACCTCACCTTGGGCACTTCCACCCCGGCCAGTTTGGCTTATCAAATTACATGGCCAGGTTGTGTGTTAAGTGTTAAGTGGCTACAATATCGAAACGAATCGAATCGAATGCCATTCGACGACTGCCATTCGACGAGATGACTTAACTGGCTTAAGTGGCGTTGAAAGGTCTTTGCAACTTCCTTTCATTCAATCATTTGATTAACAATTACTTACCAGCTCTGACGTCAAGCGCCCTTGATGAGAGTGGGCGATTGGGTGGAAAAAAAAGGAAGGTGGTGGTGTTTCGCTGAAAACCAAAATCGATAGCTAACTTAATTTTCGATTCATTTTTTCGCCCCTTATCAGCGGGTGACATCGGTGACGTCAAAAGACCAGGCGTCGCTAATTGCCCATTGAGTTGCCAGCCAGCGCGCTTTATTCAATTAATGCTGCGTAAAAATAAAGATGAATAGATGTATTTTTAGGCCCACAAATTTGATGATAAAGTTTGCACTGCCCAAAAATTGTTACGTTTATCAGCTGCATCTTGTAGATTGTAAAAATAACCATACAGTTTAACAGTTATGTGTTTTGTGCAGATGGGTATAAATAACACAGGAGTCATAATTCCTTATTCCTTAAAATAGTTCCTTTTAATATTCCTTATTAATTATTAATTGCAATTGTAAAATGATGCTTCAAAAATTTATTGTATTATTCAATGGCTGTGGCTTATTGCTGGATTGTGGTCTT
This sequence comes from Drosophila gunungcola, assembly GCF_025200985.1. Taxonomy (NCBI): domain Eukaryota; kingdom Metazoa; phylum Arthropoda; class Insecta; order Diptera; family Drosophilidae; genus Drosophila; species Drosophila gunungcola. The sequence continues at coordinate 3,745,202 of NW_026453180.1, read as the reverse complement.
GTCGTTAACCTCTTGGGGTTTTCGCAGTGCAGTTTCCGTCAAAAGCCATCAAGTTGGATGCCACTAGCAGCCACCACCCACCACCCAACTGACACACTCTCCGTCTATTTATAGAACTCAATGCCTTGGCAAGAACCTGGGAGCCATGAAAGGGTATTATGTCATGGCTGACCTGATGATACGAACTTATGCATGCGGCCATGTCTCCCAGATCCCATCACCCAGATATATATATAGTATGTATATGTATATATATATCTCCGCCATATAGCGGTGTGTATTTGACCCGAGTCGAATCGCCCGCTGACGTCACGTTTTACCTTCCACGGCGAAATGCACTTGCATAGTTCAATGACCTTTTGAGTTCTGAGTTCCGAGCATCGTCACCACCATCATCGAGCTAACCCAGTTTCCTCGGATTTCGACCCAGTTTTTGTGTGTGTGGTGCTGTGTGTGTTTTTGCAGTGGGTTCGGTTTTCTTTTTTCCACTTATTTTTTTTTTTTTGGCTTTAATTTGTGCACTACTTGCCTTTTATCAGCTATGACGCATTCGTCGACCCAAAATGGAGCATAGTGCAGAGCACCCAATCCCCCCATAGCTCCATTGAAAATTGGAGCTGAGGTCAACCATAGACGACTTTGGTTTCGGCCTTGCGGCTGCGGGTTAAACTCGCCAAATTGGACAAGGCCTTTGGCCAGAGCTAAAAATAGCAGCAATTAGCCGAGCTTAGGATTGTTGGGGGGGGGGGAGCTCTACTAAATGGGCTTTCAGTGGAAACTAAGTGGGGTAAATTTCATTAGAATCGAGAAAATGCATTCATTATGCGGAAAATCTGTTCTTAATAACAAAGGCCATTGAAGTCCTATTCTGCAGGGATAAACCTTTAAACGTTTATGACTTAATTCGCTTTAATTTTCATTTAAGTTTTGAATTTGAGTTTGTCCTGATTAATAGTAAAATATATATAAAAGTTTCTGATCTTGTTCTATATTTATCTGCATTAAGTGCGTTAGTTTAATATATATTTGTTACTATTAAAAATCTTCGTTTTATTTATTCGAAAAATCTGTTCTTTATAACAAAGCCTTTTGATATCCTTGAAACGTTTATGGTTTAGTTCTCTATTAATTCGCATTTAAATTATGAGTTCAAATTTAGCAAACTCCTATTAAAATCCTATTTCAAAGAAAAGAATGGTTTATTGGTTTATTTCTACATTAATCATGTATTAAATTAAGATTTTGAATTTTGATTGTCTTTTTTCGGTATTTGCTATAAAGATTAAATTTATGATCCTGTTCTCTGTTTATCTGCATTAACTGCAATAGTATTTTAATTTTGTATATTTTTTTACTTTAATAATCTTGGTTTAAAGCTAAAAAAAATGATGTTTTTGTAACACACATTTAGAAAATTGTGAAAAATTATTTGTTTAAATAATATTATTGTTAATTTATTAATTTCATGTAATAATCAATTAATCTGCTATAATTAATTTAATATTTTTATGTTGTATAGAAGTAAAAAAGTATTTTAATTTTGTAACTTTGAAAGCATGCTTTCAAAATTAAAACAGAACTATGCTGTTTTAATTGAATATGTTTTCAGTTTCATATGCATTTTTCTTACGCAAAAAATTCTCTGAAGCCCAGAACTTGATGGGCTGTAAAACTAAATCAGCAAGTCAAATAAATTTCCGTATAGACTCTGCCATTCTCTGGCATAGATAACCAATCAATATCTACTTAAATTCAGGCTCTGTCTTTAACGATATCCTTCAACTCAGAGACGGCGGACAAAAGACGCGCCATTTAGCCATTTACCCATTTAATATGCAGGGCCATAAATGGGGACTCCTTGAGCGGCATTATTCCGCGCTTATCGTTTAGAGAAATCTTTTGTACATAAATATATACGGCTCCAATAATCAAAACCATTGATCGCGAGCCTAATTAATATGCGTTGCGCCAAAAAAAAAGAAACAAAAATCGAAATATAAAAAGGGATGAGAATGAAAATAAAAATAAAAATAGTAATTAAGCGGGGGAACAGCAACAAGACAGACAAAGGACAGAGTGCTGTCTTTATCAAGGGCGTGCTGTAATCAGAAATCAGACTTTTGGGGGGCCTGAAAGTGGAACTATTCATGAGGTCTTCAGACTTCAGACCATAAATGCCAGGCATTAAAAAACGCATTAAAAAGGCGCCATAAAAAATGGCGACACTAAAATTGCTTCGATAAAGCGTTGCCAAGAGGCGATTCGGTTTGAATCGGATATGAAAAAAATTGAAAAAAAGTATTGTTGAAAATGATTTTAATTGTTATGCGCCATATGTCGGGATTGCAGAGAGGAGGGGGCAAAAAAAAAACTACTGGAGACACGTGCCGCCCCGTGGTTTGATTGATGGAGCAGACATCCCCGGTTCCCGATCCCCGATCTCCATTTGGAGTTACGACAATTGGCACGTTCCAATTTTATACATTTTTGCTGAATTCAAAATGCAAATGATTTATGTGTAGCACAGCGTGTTATTAATATGCATATTAATAAAATTTCACTTTGGGTCTGACTTCATGAGTTTTAATGGACTTTTAATTATTTTGGTTTTATCAAATTGACAATCTGCAAGCATAGTTCGTAGAAAATTCGGTTTATTGGTAACCTAAATATAAAGTAGCAGAATTGGTTGGTCTACGCTAAATACAAAATATCTTAGATTATCATAAATTATTTAAGGTTTTAAAAAAAATTTATTTAAATATTTCTATGAAATATTCCTGTTTGGCATGGAAAGTGAGTGAAATTCAATTTTTCTTTTGAAATCTTTAACGTTAGTTTTTATAACTTCTTCATACTGTATTAAAATTCAAGGTTTTTACAACATTTTTTTGTCTTTTCCCTTGCAGATCTCTCGCCAGAGTATTGATGCCTGCAAGGACTACTTCCGCGACGACTTAATAAAGGCCGATTGGTCGCTGATGGTGGAACTGAAGAAGCTCTTCGAGATCTTATAAGCGAATTCGCTTGCCAAATTTTGCAAACGTACAACGGGACGAGAGATTTTTGCTAAAAAAAAAAACTAATTTAAAAAACTACAGACTGTGCGCTTGTGGTGTGTCCTTCTTTTGAAAGAAAAGAAGAAGGATCGTTTCTCTTAAGCTTAGTTTCATTTTTATGGTTTACAGCTGTGTAGCCGTATATTGTCATATCGCAGTTGTCGCTTGAAGAACTCTGTTATAATGGTTTTAAATCAAATTTTTGTAAAACGCTTTATGGCGAATATCCATTTTTAGCCTGCGATTTTTGTTAGAGCCAACTTAGAATAAAATGCATAAAAATGTTGTACAACGGATAAAGAAATGAGTAGACTATGCAGACGGGTTTGGGTTCGGTTGGGTTGGGTTGGGTTAACTATGTCACTGGTGACGTCACGGCAAAGGATATTGACCTAGTTGGCATGCGCACAGGTTCTTTTTTTCATTCATAGCGCAACTTGTGCTTGGTGTTTTGTGTTTTGTGTCATTGAACGCGACAAGGATGCCGATGAATGGGGGAGAATCTGCTGCTGCTGCTGCTGCTGCTGCTGCTACTGCTACTGCAGCCAAAAAACTGGGTCATCCGTCGAGCAGGTTCATTCACCCGACTGCCGCTGGAAGGACAATTGTGTCGCAGGGCTCTGCATACTCTTAAATGTATGTGGCAAAGTTACGAGCCGCAGTTTTGTGAATGACGCAAATGCTGCCAGTGCAAGTATCCTTCAAACTGCTGGGCTGAATGGGCTCAAGTGCCCTGAGTTCCAAGTTCCAAGTGCTCTGCTGCAGGATATATGCATCCATTCGTCCTCGAGGTAATGTTCTCTCAAGTGCCAGCCCATTACATTGGGCTGTTTCAGCCAGATATTGCTATTGCCCGAGGGCTGGACTTTGTCAAGGAGAAACTGTCTATTGGAATTGGATAAGCGACTTAAACGTGTCAATTAAGGACCAAGGTAAGATGAACTAATGACATATTAGGCTTAATCGGATTTAAAATAAAACGACTTTCTATTGCAATAGATAAATTAAATATAATAAAAATACTATTAAAAACTTTCATTGCGCGAAATAAACTCAGTATGTTTGTTGTGATAAGAATTGCTCAACAATTCCCCGAAAATCTTTTAAAAGAATTGTAATTAGTAATTTTTTGGTTTGTTAAGCCACAGCGCAGAAAATTTTATTAAGCGACTTACTTTACTGCTGTCAATATCTTGCCTACAATAAAACATTTGAGAATATATTTGTAAACACACAAACAAATCAGTCTAGTTTAGAGTTATATTATTAACATAGTTTATTTCATCTTAAAAAATTTTACAGTTAACAATAAATGTGCAATCAATAGCAGTACTATATTCTAAGAAATAATTCAAATAGTGTTAATGGTTTTTTTTTTTTGCAAATTTGGCATTAAAAGTCTGCTATTAGATTGTGTCTCTCAATTGATTATATTTTATATCCAATTCACCTGCTAAAAACTGATTCTAGGAATTATAAAAATGACCGGACGTGTTGCCCAAATGAAATAATCAAAATCGATTCGTAAAAAGTGCAATAAAGTTTAAAGCACCTAATGTTCGTAGAAGTTTGCAAGTGCCTTCGTATCGCATTACGTTATTTCTGGCACGTAATTGCGTTCTAAATGGCAAGAGGTGCTGTAAAAATGGCTAAGGAAATTATATTTTCTTTGCTATAAGTAAAACTCAACGTTCATTGAGGAAAAATATGTAGAAATCTAAACATATAAACATCCTTCGCTGACTACGTGTCTCACTCGTGGTTCATTCATTGATTTTCTTGGCCAACTTTTGCCACTTTTGCCTTGGCCAAAACGCGCACACACATGCGCGAAGATGGATGGAGAATTCAAGAATGGCATTCCCCGTCCGTCGTGGCTAAAAAAGGAAAATACACCCCAGTGCGAAAGCGTACAAGGATTTTCATTCACAAGCCGAACCTATATGGCCAAAATGGCATCCACACGAAACACGGGCTGTGTGTGGAACTAGGGCAACATTCTCTGCGGCTGTGGTAGGTAAGTACTGGCCCCCTTTATCCTTTATCCTTCGTCCTTTGGTGTTGCTGATGTTGCTGCGGGTTGCCGATGTTGCTGCTGCTGCTGCGTTCGTGTTGCTGATGTGTTTTTCGCGTGGGCGGCTTTTGGTTCATTGAGAAAAACGAATCGCAGGGCGAGGGACTCCATGGTCAGTTGAATGTCCTTGCTTGGATTTCTCTGATGAGGTGAAATAAAAGTCAAATTGCAAACTGACATGGTCTTTACGCTCAAACTTATATTTCAGCTTAGAAATGTGATTTACATGGAATTAAAAAGGTACAGTAATTATACAATATTTTAAATGCCTTTACATTCTTAATTTAAAAGATAAAAAAATTGAAAGTTGAAGTTTTAAGTAGTTTATAGGTTAGATATGTGATTTACAAAGGATAACAAGGACCTAAGTATTTTCACAATATTAAATATTTAAAAGAAAAAAAAAGGTACAGTAATTGTAATGTAAGTAATGTAATGTAAGTAGTTTTTTAGGTTGGTTTAAAAACTTTACATTTATGTCCTTTTCGAACATCGATTAAATATTTTAATAATTAATTTATTCATTGATATAAATTATTTAATTTTATTTTAATTTAGCTTTAACTTGTATTTAATAATATAAATGTCTTCAAGTCTGGAGGACAATTTTAAAATTACAATTAGCTTGTAATGTTGTAAATGCTTAAAAGCGTAAGTGTAAGTGTAAGTGTATTAAGTGTATATTTTTTGTTGAACGGTATAAATATCTTTGAAAATTTGTAGATAAATTTTGAAATTGAAGTTCCCATTATAAGCACGTTAATTATTTACCTTATTTAATGTTGTCTTGAAATATTTGTAAAAATAAATATCTAAGCAATACAATTTCATTAAAATATAGTTTTAAAAATGAATCCAACTTATCTTGTCTTTCTTTTTTAAACAGTTGATTAACTATTCAGCTAATTCATCACTACTTTTTAACTAGCATGGAACATTTGCAACCTCCCATTATTGCGCAAAAGTTTAAAAATAATTGGAAATGGTTAAATTGCCTGACCGCTTTGGTTCTAAGAATAAACTTTTTTTCCGGAAATTGAAAATTAAAACTCCGAGTAATTGGCAGAAGCCATCAATATCAATCAGCGGACGGAAGTGGGATTGGGAACGGATTTGCTTAGGCGAAAATAACGAAAATAGCAAATAACAGCGACGTCAATTGCAGACGGCTTCCAAATAAATATATTTTGCACGTGCGTTTCGCTGCCACTTGTGCTGCTGAGATTTTCGGTTTTATTTTGTTTTTATTTGACTGGCTGTCTGAAATCGCCCCCCAAAGTTCATGTTTATACATTTCACCTCGAGGCCGATGTGTTACCTCTGCCACTGCGGCGATAATCTAGGACACTTGTGACGTCAGGCAGGAAAAACTGATGGACTGGGGTAGAAAATTTATCGCGGAATGGGTGGCTGCACGAAAAAAGCCATCGCCATCAAAGCCAACAACATTCATACTATTCTCTCGTTGAGCATTTTGCGTTCAATGAAATCTCACAATGAAATTTCATTTATTTTTATTCTGTCCATTCTGGCATTCATACGTATTTATTTGTATATGTTTGCCCAAAATGTTTCGGCCCATATATATGTGTGGATGTTTTGTGTGTTTTTATTGAATGGCAGACCGCTTTTTGTAGGCCAGTTCGATCTGATCAGATGATTCACATTTTGTTGGCATTTCAATTTGCGGGCCAAACAATGGGAGATGTCCAGCTGCCCAATTCTCCAGCAATTCGAATGAAATTCCAATCGAATACTCTTATTTAAGTAAAATACATAGTTATAAGCGGAATTATAGACATTTAAGCATTGCATTGAAATCTATATTTATTTTACAGAAAGTTGAGGCAATTGTTTTAATCTTGACTTTTTTGGGTACCCCAACTATATTGATGTAGTGAATGTAGTATTGTATTGATGTAGTAAATGTTTAATTTTGTTTTGTTATTCTATTTTTCAATATTTAGTAGAATTTGTAAGTAACATTTTTCTTACCCAAATGTATAATATTAAAAAGTTCTTTAAGTACTCATATATGTAAGGATGGTTTTTGTTACTTTTGCTATTCGGTATTCTTGAACCATTACAAATTAAAAAAAAACTATGCTATAAGCAGAACTACAGAATTGTCTTTAAATTTGTAATTTTGTTATATTAAGTTAAGGCATTTCTTACTATTATAGTTTTATTTTTGGGAAATATACTTGTATATTTTAAATTGCCGATAATGATATATAATTTTCAAAGACCAAACCCCTTGTAGTCAGTGCTTTTTATTTTTTTAACTTTAAGATTGTATATTTGATTTTTGCAATATTTAGTTAATATTTTTTACCAAAATGCATAAGACTTACAAATTTTTAAAAACATGTTTTATAAAACTAAATTTTATTTAAAATTAGCTTTAGGAATCGTTTATGAACCTTGAAATTCGAAAATAATTTTGTACATAATTATATTATAATAACCATCTAAGCAAATAGTTTTTTGATTAGGCTTGTTTTAACTAATATTGTATTTTTAAGGCACCTAAGACACCAGCTTTATTGTCAGTATTTTTTGATCTACGTTCTGACGCTCCATTTTTATACGTACCATATACATATATATATGTATAATATATATATATATATATGTATAAAGATTTGTTGATGTGTCTCAACCAAATGTGGAGCTTGGCGAAGTGGCTGCTCTCCGCCAAATTTGGTGACGCCTTCGACCGGATGTCGTTGGAAATTATATTGAAATCTTTATTGTTTTCACTGATTAATTTATGGGGCACTAAACGAAATGAGTTTGTTGTGCCAGTGAGTGATCTGTTCATTTGGTTAGCGGCAAGTTTTGAATTTATGCGGCAGCAGGGCAACTCTGGCCGAACAGCTGATGGCGAAAGGATGACCTTGGGGGGTAATTGCAACAACCCCCAAGTGGAAATTCACTGCCAATGCCATTGTCAATGCCAATGTCGAGGCGACGCCTACCGAAGGTCGTTGCCAAGGCAACTGAGTGGGCTGTAGAGGCCAGCTCATTGGGCCAGGAAATGCAGGCGTGTGTAAGTGGGTGCATTCAAAATGGCCGTCAAAACGGATGACCTTGAAAGCCGAGCGCCCATTGGTGGTGTCGGCCAAATGGGGGGGGTGGGCCATGCAAATAGTTTGGGAGCTCTGGGAACAGGAGCAGCAGCCATCAGCCAGCAGCCAGCAGCCAGGATTAGTCCTGCAGAAATCGGAAATATCGCAAACGAATGCCACACGAAGCACACGAAGCGCACGAAGCCCACACAATTCGTGCTTTTTTGGGGACTTCGGCTGACGAATGGGGATTCCCCTCCAAAAAACGAACATCCTGTCGGCCATCTTCGGCCGAGGCTGCAGCTCCGATGCAAAAGTCGTGCAACTTGGGCTCAGTCACTGGACGAGAGTCAGGCTGCATTCAACGTGCAATCTCCGAGATATATATTCCACTTGCAGAACTATCCACCAAACATATATACAACCGATATATATATAGCTAGCTGTGTAGTTGATTTCCCAGACAAAAAGACACAACGCAATTAGCGTTTAACCAGGCGTATGTGTAATATTTAATGCCTACAAGTGAAAGTGTTTTTTGTTTGTTGGTTTTGTAATACTAAACTATCACCCCTTTACATCGGGCAAATAAATAAAAGCTGAGATTGCCATACTTTAATTCGACTCAATTGTGTCATTAATCAATTAACCAAAAGGCAGCTCATCCAGTACAGTTGCCACCAAAAAAACAAAACAACTCAATCAACCCCAAAAAGCAAACAAAAACGAACCGAAGCGAGCAGTGCCGAAACAAACAAACAAACTCTAATCAAATTATCTGCATTATCTGCAATCGAGTCGAATCGAATCGAACGAGCCGAGAAAACTTTTTTAACCAGAGCTCATCCATCAACGAACTTCAACGAACCATCCGCTGGTGAGTAGCTTCCTTGTTGGCCGTCCATCTTTATCAATACAATACACCTTCTTGGGTTCACAAAAAAACACAAAAAATACAATGGCAGTGGTCTTAAATGTCCCCAGTCCTTCGAATTGGCAATTGCAACTTTTGATCTTGACTCTTTGTTTCACTGTCGAGTGCTTATGGTTAAGTGGCCAATGCTCATCAAGCGAAAAGCTATTAAAAATAATGTAACTGCACTGGTTTTAGAAGCAAAGGTTTAAATAAATAAAAAGTATTTCGAAATAATTGCAATATTTATTTTATAAGCTACCTGCTTTTAATAGTATAGCACTTTAAACTGTTGCTAATTAAACACTTAGGCAATTATTTGTATGTCTATTAAATTATGAAACATATTCTTTAAAATTAATCAACAATACCCTCAAAAAATCAATATTGATATAATGACACACTTCACTTAGAAATTAGCTCTAAGCAAAAACAAGCAATAAAAATTTAGATACAAGCCTTAAGCTTATTTTGTTTAAAAGTAAATATTTTTAATATATGTTCAATAACATAATTAATAATAATTAATTTTACCTTATTGGCTTCCTTTGTGAACCTGAATTATTTTAAGCTGTTTCTTTCTATTAAAAATATAAAACAAAAAATGTTTCGCTGGTATACTATTAAAAGTATTTGCCTTAAATGGTTTCTTTTTATGGTTAGTCTTTAAATAACATCTTGAAATTTTTGTTGAAAAGCTATTATCTATAACTGTTTTATTTTCGCTTAACTCAAAGGCAAATCAGAAGCCGTAGCTCTCAAGCTTAAGCTTTTTGGAATGCCATAAATCATTTTCACTGCCCGAAATAAAAAGAAACAACAAATTCGGAGAGGATGAGTGGGGTAAAGTGGATTGAAGAAGGCTCTTAAGTTAATTTAGTACTTTGTGCGCTGTGCCAGATCATTAAAATTATTTGGCGACTTTGAAAAATTCGAAACAGTAGCCCACAAATACCGACAGCTGAACGAATCTCGAAATGAAATTGGTTTGGCTGATGAGCATGGAGTGAAGATGGAGATGGAGATCGTGTTTTCGCCGGCTACCCGCTGCGTTTTCTGCAGATGTGTCTCATAAACATGAATACCCAACCAGCCAGACCCTCCAAATACTTATATATCTTTTTACGAAATTTGTATAATCTGTATGCGAATCATAATGACGCAAAATCCAGATCAGTCTGAAGGCTGAAAGCCGAGACACACTTTTGCCTTTTATGCCAGCTCACACTGAGGCTGAGGCCCGCAAGGAATTTGATGATCTTAACCCATATTAACCACTACTTTTATACAATGAATAATATTTTATTTTAATTTTAAAAAGGTTTTTTTCTTTTCCAGCTTTAAGTTTTTGCTATTAGAGTTTTACTTTATATTGTAAGAAAAGTTTTTCAAACGAATCGAATGTATTTAAATAGCATCAACATTTTTATTTTCATTTTATAAAAAAAGAAAAATTAGATGCTTTTCCTTAAACTGTTTAATATCTTTGACAATTACTATCATTATTATAATTATTATATAGATTAATAACCTGCTTTATTAAATTATTAGATCGAAATAATTTATAAAATATGAGATTAAGATTTCTCTATAAGTCTTCTTTGGATATAGAATTTATATTGTAGATCTGGATACTTTTTAATAATATAAAATAATAATTTCAAAAAGGTATGCTAAAATGATAATTCCTTTTAATAAGGAACTCAACATTAAAACCAAATATTTAAATAATTTTTGAGACATCTTTAGATATATTCAATGCTTAAAATGTGTTATTAGGATATAGGCTTTTTAATACTAACAATTATTTATAAAATAAAATACTAATTTTAAATGGGAATTCTATGAAGATACTCTTTTGGCAGAAATTGGACTTGTTCTGTTTTTTTTAGGAACCTTAGTGGGTTAAGGTTTTCGCTGTATCTGTACCGTTCAATTAGTTATTTTTGGGACTGGCGTTGACCAAGACTAATGCGCACATTTCATGCTGATCGTCGCTGGAATTCCAATTCCCTGCGAGTTAGTTCTCCCTGGGTTTTCGGTTTTCTTTTTTTTTTTGGGTTCTGGGTTGGGATGGGCATTTCGGAGACCTTTTCTTCAGTTCGGTCGCGTAACATAATTGCGTGAATAACTGCGTTAATTTCCCAAAAGACTTGACAGCGGATGTGGCTACTGGTCTGCATTGGTGACTCCTTTTGCCTTCGGCCCTAACCAAAATCAGCAAAAGTTGTACCTTCTGCTTTGCATTGGCATTCCACATCGATCCTCGGTGCCCTGAATTTGTGGCATTTTTAGATGGGTGTGCCAACGTCTTTTTTTGTATTTTTTTTGTATTAATTTTTACTTATTTTTTGTGCCATAAATGGTTTTCGCCGGAGTGTCCAGTTTTTGGCGCATATGGAGCTCCATTTAAGGTGGTTCCGGGGGCTGGGGCTCTTCCAATATAATTATGAATAGGCCAGGTCATGTGGGCACGGACAACTCCCCCGCCTTTTGTGGCCACAACTACTCAAAACCAAAATATGAGCTATGCGTTCCAGTTTCAGCAGTGGGCTTTTCTCACATCTCCACTCGGCCTCTCTATTTCTATAGAGATTTACACCGCTCGAAACCATAAAGTCTTTACAAGTTTGTGAACTATGTTTTTTAATAAAAATAACGATATAAAGTTTGGGTTAAAGTTTTGGATTAGATTTGAGGTAAATCAAAACTAAACTAAAAAAAATAAAACAAAAGAATGCGTTGACTATTAGTTTTATTATTATTGCACAGTTTATGAGTGATTATTTGTATTTCGATTTTGGTTTTACTTAATTTAATAAAATTACTAAATAATGAAAAAAAAAAATTCTAAGAATATAATCGAATTTATATAAAACTGTTATATAAAAAATAAAAGTTTTATTTACAAAGATTTTTTTATTCAACTTTTTTAATTGTAAAAAACGATAAACCTTAGAAATTTTTGACTCACATTTTTATTCAAATATCAATCTGAAAAATATTACAACAAAATGTTCTTTAAAAATATATATTTATTTACTTGTTAAATTGCAGGAAACGATAAGCATAATATATTTGGTCATTAACTTTAGGTTTTATATTACCTAACAGAAAGTTATTATTAACGGCCACATTTTTACTCGAATATTAGTTTGAAAAAATAGTTTTTAAAAATATTTTTTTCTTTTTGTTTGTTTGATTGCAAAAGGCAATAAGCTAGTTTTTTTGTCATTATTGTTAAGACTTTTAGGACACAACAAGAAGTTATTAATAACGGCCTTATTTTTATTTGAAAATTTAGTATTGAAGCTTGAATTCCTTGAAGTTTTATATAGAAAGAGCATTTTAAATATATGAAATTCTCTGAAGTCAGACGTTCAAATTTTTACATAATATTAATGAATACGGTTTTATTTTAAGTTCGTTGCAATCAGAGATATTTTGGTTTTTATAAATAGGTAAGGCCCTTATAAAACTATACAAAATTTATTTAAAAAAAAAACAAATTCAACAGTTTTAAAAGTATGCTTGAGATTAAATTTAATGTAAAGATTTCTTTCAAGCATTTAACTGTTGGATATAATTTAAAATGTTGATAGATAGCCTATTTGTTTTTAATAATTATTTTATTCTCTTCTTAGTTTTATATATAACCCTTTATTTTTTTGAAATGGATGAATTAAATTTTATAAAAATCAGATTCTGGAATTATACCTATTTATATTATATATTTTCTTAAGTGTACTTTCATGCTTTATCGATGGCAACGGAAGCGAGTTGGCGTTGCCGTCGCTATTGCGTTTGTCACAAATTTGTTTAGCTAAAACATTGATAGAGAGAAGACAGAAAAAATAAACACACATTTTAAATAGTTTTTTAGTTTTTCATGTGGGGGTTCCGACGGCATGTGTTAATGATATGCAAAGCTCCGACGGGAGGGAAAGCCGCGGCTTCCACTTTGGTTTTTGGTTTCGAGCCTACTTTGTCCCAATTTGCCCATAATTTAAACATGCATTTATAATTCCTTCTCAGCAAATGTATGGCGTAAAGTTTGACATTTTATGTTGACATTTTCCTGATAACATTTTGGCTTACGTTTCATATTATAATCTATAGCTTCCGTTGGGTAAATTTTAAACAAAGAACTTGAGCAGATTAAATCTTTTGAACAAATTTAAGGAAAACAAATTATGACTAAGAACTGTCATCATTTATTGTGACCTTTCGTGTTCCTACAAAATCGCCGTTTAACATTTAATGCATGGCTTTGTTTTATTATTTCCGCTTTCGTTTCCGCCAAAGATTATTTTAGTTATATATTTTCTGCATAAGTACTTAATAAAAATGAATACTTGTTAAATTTGTTGATTTTATTTTGCTTTTAAGCTGGTGTAATTTTTGAACCATGAAAATTACAAGTTTTTACATAAATACAACATTAAATAGTTTAAACCAATTTTCTAAAAAATAATTTCTTTTTTCTTATGGTATTATTATAAATATTATATATTTTTAAAAAGGTCTTGTAAAAAACATAACCATTTTTAATACAATTAAAAATGTTTATAGATTTTTTTACATCATTCGATTAACCTTTTCAATGAAGCCATCAAACTAATTTCATTCATAACTTCTACATTCTACTTCTTCATTCTACAGAAATCTTTCCAAGGAAATACATTTCCCACAATAATAAATATTTACCTGCGGTGTTATCAATATTGGCAAACAACAAAGACAACGCCAAAACTGTTTGTTGTTTTGCATTTGGTCAAGTCACGAGTTAGCCCCGTGACTCAGGCGACTGATAACTGATAAACCATTATTCTTATCTGTGAGATACAGATACTCGAAATGCTGTTGTTCTGGAGGAAATTTGCTCAGTGCGAAGAAAGTTTCGTTTCTCCTGATTCCAGATGGGGTAGATATTCGATTTACATACGGCCTGGCCCGATTCCCAATTCATCGGGCCATGTTTGGGGGACTACTGGGGAAAACCTGAGCAACTTGCTTCAAATGAGGCGTGTTATGTAAATGTTTCTTTTTTTTCCCATCTCCATTTGATTTTTGCTTAGTTTTTGTGACTAGATCTGGCCAAATGTTGAACGCCCACATAGGAAGGCTGGAATTTTGTCAAGACTTCATTATGGCAGCCAGTGGCGTAGAGTGGATCTTGCAGAAGTTTTTGATCTAAAAAGGGGGTTTTATTTTATCTGTATATTATCTGAAAGATAAGAAGCTTGGGAACTATATGTATATACCTATTATTGGCTTAACATTTAAAATACATTGTATACATTGTGAACCAGATTTTTGCAAATAAATAATTTCGGTTTTTAGCAGGCAAGTAAACATTTTGCGTTGCGATAATTAAACATATATATATATATATATATATATATAATTGACCTTTTGACTTATAAATGCATGCATTTAACTTGGGTTCATAGTGAAAATATTTATTTATTGTAGCTTTGCTAGCTTTGACTTGAAACTTATTCTTACAATCACCTACTCAATTCCTTGATGAGCTATGATGGCCTTAAAAATCGGAAACTAAGCTTTCCTCTTTGATAATTATAACAAAACAAATTTCTTAAATATTTTACGATAAATTTTTTAAGTGTTTTTAATCCCCAAATCGGCAATCGCCACCTACGCCACTGATGCCAGCCAGTCTGCAAAATCTGGTCGAAAAAATGGCCATATACGGTGTATTTTTTCCGTATTGTAACTCTGATTTATGGCGACGACTCGTCTGCGGCGAAGACATCCAGTGAATACCTGCCTTAAGTACTCTTCAATGGAGTTAACTCGACAAAAAATTGCATGCTAACCAATATTCGATGAAAATACTTATATATAATACATGTTATAGGGCAGAAAAAAAACAAACACAAGATGAACAATATATATATTTAATTTGTAAAGTCAATTTTTGTGTTTGCCCACGAGGCCAGCGGCGCAGTCGGCGTCGACGTCGACAGAGCATCGGGCAGACCTCCAATTCCATTCATTATAATCGCGGCCCGTTCATTTCATTCATAAAAAAGACGAAGCGAAACGAAACGAAGCGAAGCCGAACGCCAGGCGAATGTATCTGTATCTGTGAGAGACAGACAGAGAGATAGAGAGAGAGACAGGGAGAGAGAGCACTTGCCATTTCGCCGCAAGTCGAAATGTTCTCTTGAAAAGAGTTGAGAATTGAGATATTTTTATGTGAGCGAGAAATTTGCATGGCAAATACGTGTATCTGTGTATCTGCGCCTATTTGGAATATGCCATTTATTTATTTTGTATTCTACAGATACTACGCCCCATAGTAACCGAAAAAAGGCATTCACTTCCCCGTTGGTTTCTTCTTTCGGGAAAGTTCAAACTTATCTCGGGATTTCAAATCCCAGAGATACTTTACTTTGTTTACTCTTCGATTGGCTTGGCTTATTAGACAACACCCATACCGATTTCATTGTAGTTTATCACATTTTCCTCTCGACGCGTTGAGAAAAATGCTACTGGTTTTTTGAGTTTGAGTTGGAGATTTACAGGCCAGAGTTGTCGAGCTTGAAAACCGCACGCGCCGCTTCAGTTTGGCCGCGACAACTCTGCTCGAGAGCAACAACAACAACAACAACATCAACTTGTGGGGGGAAAACAACAAAAACAACGACAACCAGTCGCGTTGTTGTGTTTGCTTTTTCAACATCATTTACACTCAAGATACACGAGTTGTTGGATTCGTTGGTTTCGTTTTGTGATATGTCAGCAGTTTAGAAATGTTTAGAAACTATTGTTCGGCTAAAGAAATATCAGAAATATGTTTGAATTCTAAGGAAATACATCTTAGTGATACTAAAACATAGTGATATTTTAAAGACATTCAATAATTTAGATGGAATACCTAAAAACAACGTCCGAATCTTCTATAAAAACTGTACCAGGAATTAAAGTTGTGTAAACTTTTTTGTAGATCAAAATTCGTACTAATGTTTGATTTACTGTTTGTTTTGAATGACTTTTGGTCAATGAATTTACCTTTTGGTGTGAATGATTTTCCACCTATGTCTCACCTGAGCCCAGCATTTCCACGCACACACGAACACACGTGGGCACAACATCTTGTGCTTACCTCATGCAACGTACTCACGTCCACACACACCATCTCAGTGGCTGGAAACCCAATCACACACACATGGATGAACATCTTGAGTTGTCCACGCATAGATACAATCCCCCACCCCCCGTTCGACACCACCCCTCCCCCAACTTTCTCCCTGTGTGTGCGTATTTTTCATTCATACAAAGCCAACGCGGCGCAGTTAGCAGCGCAGTCAGCGTTTCTTTTTCATACCTTTTTCTGTTTGGAAAATGAACTCACTATTTACAACGTTTAAAACATATCATTCAGTTTATTGTATTTGTTTTTAAAACAAATACAGTATTTGTTAGATATATTTTTTAAATTCTGGCTGCTACAGTTTGGGTGAAAACTTGCGTGGTGAAAAATTCATTGAGGGAAAAACGCAGATAATATGGAAAATGAGCCGAGAGCCGAGAGGTGATTGGCAAATTGGCGACGGGGAAAATTACCAAGTTTATGCACGCAACGGCCGGAAAAGCGACGACGACAGTACACCCATTCGTGGAAAACTTGTTCGGATCGGGATTCGCCGCGTAGGCAAGTCAGCTGCTTAACCCCATACAGACAATGGTTTTGGGATGACCAAGATCGGGTTGGTGGTCAAGATTTTAATTTAATATTGAAATTGGCATTACCAATCATTTTAGCTCTAAAAAATTGTTGTTTGTATAAAAAAACTCTTTCTTGTTTATCACTAAAACAAATTTATATTTACAACTGCTGGAATGTTAATTTTTTAATTTATTTTTTTAATATTAATCACCTAATTTAAAAGAATAAACCGACTTGTTCTCAAACAAATAAACCAAGAAACAGGTGGAATATTTATTTTTGAGTGTTTCAACCTTTCTTAGAGCTAACTTAACTTAACTTTACTTAACTAACTTAAAAAATTCGAAAAAAATGGTATTTAAAAGCAAAAAAATTCTTAGAGTCTAGAAGGGTTAATGGTGTGTTGAAGGCAGAGGCTGTGGGCAGGGGGGTCGTGGAGGGGCTTGAACATTGCGGGGGGCCCAGCTGTCGCTTGACTTTGCTGTATTTGCTATGGTTTTTGTATTTTTTGTATTTGCCGTATTTCGCTGTTGTTGTGGCTGCCTTTGCCTTTGCCTTTGCTCTGTTGTTTGTTTGCGCAGCGAGCTGTTCGCTGTTTGCATTTAAATTTAAGTGAATGAAAAAGAAACTGGCATGAATTCGCCTCGACCCCCCGCCCCACAGCCCCCTCTCAAAATAAACCCCCCTCGCCACCACCCACCGCTGAAAACGAACGAGCGCGCCTACAAGTTGGCATATTTTCAATTTCCGTTTTTTACACAAACACAAGAAAGCACACAGACACAAAGATAGCCGCGATGGGGGAGGGGTAAGAGGGGAGGGGCTGGTAGTGAGGAAGGGGGCGGGGAATTTGGGGGGCCAGGGGCGGCAACGTCCGGTTGGTTTTTAGTACGAAAAGTCGCTGGTGCTCTCCCTCTCCCGTTCTCTCTTTTTCTCCCTCTCATTCTGTTTCTCCCTCTCTTGATAAAAAGTTTGAGGGGGGCTTTGGGGTGGCGGGGGGGAGCTTGGGGGTCTCCAACTAAGGCCGTTCATCGCCTGCCATGTGCCTTTACAACAAAAAAACCGCTGTATTACATACGAATTCGCCGCCCGAGAGCGAGAGATACTTGCTCTCACATATACATTCGCTGTAGTTTAAGTGTGTGCGTCAGTTCAATTCGCCGCCAGCATTTCCTGTGCTTGTTTTTTAGTCTTATAAAAGGTTTCTAAAGTATTTTAACAAAAAAATAAATTTTAAATGATTTTATATAGTTTTTCCTAAAAATTGTATAGGAAAACTCATGAGTAACCCCTTAAAAACACCCGTAAAACACCCATTCAGCAAATGCTCTCTCACACACACCCGTAACTTATTGAGAATGAAAAATTTCGTTCAATTAAGAGGCGAAAAAAAAGAAAAAAAAGCGACTAGTGATCGCCGGTTGTTAATTCAAATTCGCCGCCTCTCTGAGTTAACAGGGGGGCTCATTTCGAGCAACAGCGCCTTAGCAGCGCGCCCTCTCTCTTTTCGCTCTCCCAAACCTGTTAAGAAACAATAATTTCTGTACTTCTGCCACAAAACGCTGTGTTTTAACACTGCTGTTGGGAAATCGCTCTTTCGGCTGACAGCACTCGGCTCTCACCCAAGTTCCCAACCAGCGGCGGCCCATTTCGCTTCATTTCGCTTCATTTCGCTTCAAAACCTCGTGACGAGCGGTTGCCGCGACTGCCGCGTTCGCTGTCTTTCCGATTTCCTCAAAAACCAAGCCACTTTTGTATCAAACTGCAACATTTTTTTTCGAAGCAACACAAACAATAACCTGTTAAGCAAAACAAAACACTACAAAGCCGCGTTAAACAACCGCATATATATATTTATATATACAACACAACACAACAAGCCGAAAATCACTTGAAAAATATTCTGTGTGTGGTGAAAAGTGAGTGTTTATTTTTGGGAAATAGAAATAGTTTACCAAACCACAATCGCTTCCAATGGAAATCATGTGCCTACAAATGCAAATTGCTATTTGAAAAAAAAGAGAAAAAAGTCCAACTCAAGCCAATCAAATACAAAACGTGTTGGTTAAAAGTCAAATAACAAAAAAAAATAAAATACAAATTCAAATAACAACAGTCTCTCTCTCGCGCACACAAATATTTTTATATATATGTACGTACATATATAAAATTGCATAAAAATATTTTTTACTCAAGACGAGACACACAGATACAGATACATTCGCCGCACACAGGCGACGACGACGTGGCCCCCGCTTTCAGTGTGTTGGTGTATCTGTGTGTGATTGTGCGACGCCAGCAGCGCAGTCGACGTCGCTGCTCCAACAACAACAGCAACAACAACTACTACAGCAGCAGCAGCAGCAGCAGCAGCAACAACAACAGCAACAGCAATAGCAACAACAATATACCACCGCCGGTCGCCAAAGTTGATTATTATTATTTTTTGGCACGCCAAAAATCGCAGCGAATATAAAATAAAACGAGGCTGGGCGAAAAATAATAACAAAATCAAACAACCGTCGCCGGCGTCGTTTTTGTGTTAATTAAATTTACTTTTGTGAATGAAATGCGAAAGAAAGCAAAGCGAAAAATCATCGTTAATAAATGCTAAATAAATCGAGCAGTCGCGATCGCGAGTAAGTCGAATCTAAAGAACCCCCGCTCCAAAACGCCATTGGATTATAACCAAAAATCTTAAGCTACATATTTTGGATACACGACGAAGCAAAAAAAAAAAAAAAGGATTACACAACATAAATTACAGCACACACATTTATGGTGATAAATTACGGAATTTGCACCACGGATTGCTTTTGAAAATCAATGTAAGTTTCGCCCCCACAGCTGCCAAGATATATCCCTCGGATACGTAGATACGTAGATACATAGATACATAGCCGCACTGAAATGCAGCAGCAATTTCAGTTAATCACGTTTTGGCGTCTAACCTTCGGCCAGATGGATTGCCAGGAAATGCACAATTCTTGATAGAAATAATTGGTGTATATGTTTATATTCCATGCAAATATCTGATTAATTTATGACTGCATCGTGACATGTTTTTTCTTTTTTGAAAATAAACATAATTGGTGTTCAGCGTTTAGGAAGAAATATAAAGCATCACAAGCACTAACAGATCTTCAAAAATCGGGAAGCAATATACAAATATTTCAGATGCTTTTGAATATTTTATGATTAGGTACTACTACTTGAATTTAAAAAATTAATAGATGCTTAAATCTAACAGAAATAAATAAAAAAACTGTTAACTATAAGGTAAACTGATCTTTCGTTTATGAATATTATTTTATAACACATAGTTTCTGTTCCACAGTTAACAATCTTCATGCTTATAAATAAAACAAAATTTTATTTTGATTCTTCATCTCTAAAACGTAATCTGTTATATAGTTGGACAAATTGATTGCTTTTCCTTCTTTCATATATATTTTGCGCACTACAAATCATACTGCCCTCTAGAATTTCATTGAAGAATACAAAACATTCTATAGATAGAATCGCTTTGATCTCGCCAGAGAGTGCTAAATATAAATATATATAAATGCATTAACTGTCAAAGTAAAATCAAATAAATTTTCCTGTTTTTTATTTGATATATTTTTTTTCGCGTCTGCTCCGAACAAAATGTTTAACTGACATTTCAAGTTGTTTGTTTGTCTGGCCTCGTCTCCCATCAGTATTCGGTATTTACTGATCGCACCAGACAGATAATCCCCCCAACACACTCGCATACAGGAGAATATCAGTAGTATCACTTTTTATTGAATATAAATTGCTCTCCAAATCAATTCGATTCGGCTTGCATCTGCGGAGAAATTCAGAAATTCTAGAACATGAATTTATAAAGTTGTTTCATTGTTGCCCAGCGATCGACTGATAATGGCCAGTCGATCCGATTCGATCCGATCTGGCGATTTAAACGATCCGACGAACCAACGATCCAGAGATCGATCGATCACAGAGAATTCCATTCACAAATCAGTCGACTGACGACTGACTTTAGCTAAACCCTTCTAATCAGTTGCCCACTTTTTCTTTGTACACTTTTTGTTTTGATGTGATGTGATGTGATGTGATGTGTGTTGTGCTGTGTTGTGTTGTGTGGCAAACCTTTGGACACTTGAGCCTGTTTTTCTACTCTATTTTTAAACACATTTTCGATGGGTTTCGATTTGGTTTTAATCTAGCCAAGCCAAAGAGTGTGTGAGGTGAGGTGAGGCAGTTTCGTCATCGATGTAGCACTTTTTTGTGGCTCGATAAGAGACCCCCAGAAAGGTATTAGGCTCGTTTTTTCGGGGCTTTGCCTGCTGCTTTTGCTTTCTTTTCACGCTGACACACGCTTAAAAAATCAGGAAAAAAAAGAAGAAAAAGAGGAAGACGGGGAGAGAACTGATAAACCAACGAAAAATATTTAAGTTTATTTACTTTTTGCTGGCTGTTAATTTTTGGGGCTAACGGAAACGAGAGGCAGAATAAATAAAAGAGGCGTAAAAACTTTTCAAGCGATAAGTTAACATTTTTTTGATCGATCGGCCGAGGGTTTTACCAATTTTCAATTGAATTAAGTGGCCTTCTTTTGCGTTTTGCTGTGAGTTCTCTCTCTGTTTTGCTGTTCTGAATTTATGTCATAGCCAAAAATACACAAATACACAAATACAAATTTCATTCATAATGGAAAGAAGGAATTCTCGCGTTTCGTATCTGCCAAAAACATGTGCACACAAACATATCTGAATAAATAAATTAAATGCTTAATTTTTATTAGCTAAATAAACAGCTAGACACACAGATCCACAATGACGTTGATGACGCAGACGGCAAATAGACAGCCAGATAGATGGGAAAGTCGTGAAGGTTTCCGAGATTTCTGAGGCTTCCGAGGGGTATATGCCATATAATATATACTATATACAATTTTGTTGCTCGTCCACAAAACTTTGTAGATCACCTGTAACTTTGTATGGTAGACTCGCGCCGCCTTTAACCAACCTGTGCTGCCAATTCCCGCGCACCTGATTTATAGCAATTCGTCTATATATATATCCATACCATGCATACATCTTCCTCTGTCTTATTCGGGATGTATCAAGAATAGCCAGCAGAAATAAAATTACACGAACAACAGGCGAGGGGCCGAAATGACAGCAAATTAATTGCATTCGCAACACTAAGAATAGATAATCACGAAACAGTTACCAAATGTAAGGCATGGGTATATATTCTATATACTATATGTACTATAAAGTACGCTGCTGACGACAACAACCGACGACATAATTGAAGCAACGGCTCAACTAAACATAGAAAACCAACTGCAAAGTGTTTATTATAATCTATGCATATGAATACCAGAATATATATTAGAACGATGGCAATTTTCACCCCAAGTGACATTTACTGAACTCAAAAAAAGGTATAGAATGGGTTGAGATTTCAGATAGGCTCTATATAGATAGTCATGGCGCATATATAGTAAAGTATCTATAAGATATGTCTGTTGTGCTGTGTTGTGTTGTGCTGCCAGCAAAGCAAAACGCCAAATGACAGCCCAACAAGAACCAAAACCAAAACCAAAACCGAAAACTCAACTCAACTGAACTGAACTGAGAGCAACAACAACAAGCATTTTTATGCCGCAAGCAAACATGTGATTTTCATTATTTTTGTCGTCGCACCGACGCTGAACAAAAAAAAAAAAAACAAATAAAAAAAAAACGCCAGCGAAAAATGGCCTTTTTATTTTTGAAAATTATAATTTTTAAAAATAAATCCCACAACAACAACAACAACCAGTCGGGTGTTTGTTGTGGGGGCCAAACACACAATTGCAATTGAAAGAGCTGACGACTAGTGGATTTATAAAGCGTACGAAGTAAATTCAAAGGGGCTTTGAGCATATAAAACATCTTTTTGGGGTTAATCATTAATTAATGGGTCTACGAAGTAATTACAAAAAGGCTTTAGGCAAATAGGAAAATGATTTTGATGTTGATTCTTTGCGTTTATATTTTTTGTGTAACTAAGTTTGACTGAATTGTTTAGTGAAGTATATACATTTAAAGGGATTATGACTTTGATGCAATTAAGTATTTTGTAAATTTTGGATTTTATATTTTATTTATTTTATTTTATATGTATATATATATAGATACATATTCATAAAAGTATTCCGAAAAAGTAAATTACAAAAATATTTGTTCTACACACTTTAATAAGAAATATAGTTCAATAAAGTTAATTAAAAAATAAACCAATACTTATTATAGATCTATTGGTATTACTAAAAAAAACAATAATTCTAATGAAGGTTTAAAGACTTTGGCTTTGCCCTACACTCTATCCCTGCAAATAATTTGCGATTTGATTACTATTACTATTTTTGCACAATTCCTCTTGTATATTCCCCTCGTTTAAGCTCTTTTCCATGGCTCTAACTACGTTTTGAGGCTTTCCTGGAAAATCTTGTCCATTAGCAAACTAAGACAATAACTGCACCCCCTTTTTGTTCATGGGCGTGGGGAAGGAGGGGCGTTTCCAGATCAGCCCACGCTCACTTCCGTTTATTTAGTTTGAAAACGAGGGTTCTGTTGACCACCCAAGAGGCGAGGCGGTGGTCGAGCAACGCATACAAAACGCTCATTAATCGAGCGTCTTTAGAAATGGCCTAAACACACAGGCACAGCTCGCTATAAATATATATAGATATCCAACCATCGGTATATATCCGACTATATGTGTGCGCAGCTAGCAAAAACAAATCGTTGGCCCATAGAATTGTCGTCAATGAATGGCTGACGCCGACAGCCCATGATAAAGCCAAAGATGTTGATGATGAACATGCTGATGATGATGATGATGATTATGATGATGCACAGAGCAGTCAGCATGGATATAGTGAGCTAAAGATGACATTCTTGTGGGGAATGGGTGGCGGCGGGCGGTAACTGCTTATGACAGCCCTTTGAATTGGACTGGCAACTCGTAATGCAATTGCTTGGGCGTGACCTTTGCCACCAGCAGGTGACAACTTGGACACGTCCAAACAAATGCGAAATGCTGCACTCACCCTTCGTCCTTATCCTCACTTCATATGCAAAGTCTGCACGAGTGCACCGAGAAAAAAAATAGTTGATAACAGAAAATCATTGAATATAATGATCTTTAGAAATTGAGTGACTTTGGAATTTATTTTCAGAATTTAGTAATTGTTAATAACAAGATAGACTTCATAACTAAACATAGCTCTTTCCATTTTTAGAATTTAAAAACAATTTATATACATCCTCAGAAATTGAAAAACTTTCGAATAATACTCGCAGAAACATAGTATTTTAATATTTAATAATAGAATTAAAACATTAATTTTTCAGTCTCAGGAAATTGGAGGAATATTAAAATAATATTTTCAGAAACAAACATAGCTTTTCCTGTTCATAGAATTTAATAAAAGACAATTTAAAGTAAAACTTATAGAAATAATAATTGCTCTTAAAATTGTAACATTTAAATAATACTTTTAAGCGGTGTATTCCCAAAGCCATTTAATAAATAAATATTCTACAATATTAAAATTACTTAAAATTAGTTGATAAGGAACTGATTTGATAGTGAAGTGATTAAAAATAACACATCAATTTAAAAACTCTTTACAACGCACATCCGAAATTCCTTTTAAGTAAATTATAAAATGGGTATAATTACCACGCTTTTAAGTCTAACTGGTATGGTTTTTTTAATTTTTCTCCACGTGGGGTCGAAAATAGCTGAGCGAGCGTGGGCCAGAACTTTGTGTGTATTTATTATATCTGCGTGTGAGCGTAGGTGACCTGAAGACGAGCCCACGCAGCCTTCCTTGGAGACCTCAACTGGGTGGAAAACCCATCCCCCAAACCACCCACCCCCCATAAAAACACTTTAAGAGTCAGTTTTCCCCGTCAGTCTTATCTAAAAAAAAAAATTTCAGGTGGGGTAGCGAAGCTCTGGGGATATGGATATTATGCACTACAAGACTCTGGCTTTCCGCTTCTCTTCCCCTTTTTTCCTTTTATTTTTTTTTGTTGTTTTTGTTTTTGTTCGTTGGAAAATCCGTGAGCTAAAAATAGATTTCGGTTGCCACGCTTCGTAGAAAATGAGGAAAATTAGGAGCGAGGCAGACGAGTCAAGTGCGTGTATCTGTGCGGCTTTTGTGGGCGGTTGGGTTGCATTGGGTTGTCTTTTTGCTGGTGTGTCTGGCATTTTGGGGGTGTGTTCGTGACACGAAAAGTTGTGGATTTTAATTGGGGGGAAATTCTTTAAGTTCTGTTATGCAAGAATAGCCCGATTTTGAAGTTATAGTTATAAAATTGAATATGTTCTTAGGATTATATTGTTTTTATTAAGAATATTTTTCGGCAGTACAAATACAT
The DNA here is from genome assembly GCF_025200985.1 of Drosophila gunungcola. Lineage (NCBI taxonomy): Eukaryota > Metazoa > Arthropoda > Insecta > Diptera > Drosophilidae > Drosophila > Drosophila gunungcola. The sequence continues at coordinate 3,719,960 of NW_026453180.1, read as the reverse complement.
ATAAAAATATGGCATTAAAATACTCAGCCCCTAACATATATTAAATTTGCTGTTAGAGTTTTGTCACATGTTTTTAACCTGTAGTTATGACATTATCTCTAAATAGCTGATGATATTGATTGATTTTTAATAGGACCTTAGGTTATTCCGTCCAAACTTTATTGCAGTTGTTGAATTTATTACTTTACTATAATATATTTGTACCTTATTATTAAATTGATAAATAAACTGTAGTTAAGACAGTATCTCTAAATAACTGATTTTATTCATTTTTTAATATGTCTTTCGAAACTCATTTGAAGTTGTAACTATTTAAAATTTTAAACTTTTTCAATATATTTCTTCGATATTTTTAAATAGGTTCTCTTGACATCTCTAGCCATTGAGACAAAGTTTCCTGCCAAAGTCACGCACTTTTAGCCTCATTCTTTGATCAACTTTGGCTTTGCCTTCGCGTTTGTGTGGGTGAGTGGGTGGCTGGGTGGTTGGGCGGTTGTATGCTTCCATTTTTTTTGGGAAGATGTGTATATGTGTTTGTGTCTGATTCTGTGTTGATTCACATTAGGGCGGGTCAGGTTGTTTACATTGCCTTCTCGCCAATTTGGACTTTCTCTTTCTTTTTTCGGGAAGTTGAGGGGCGTTGGAGGCTTGAGAAAATTCGGGTGGTTTTTGCGGGCCTATTGGGGACCCAATTGTTGTTGCTATTTCGGGGCAAGGACTCTATAAATAGCAGGGAAATTTATATAGCAGACACAGAGACAGACAACCTGGCATTCGTTGTCTGTGTGTGTGTGTGTGTGTGTGCGTGTTCCATTGACGTCATCACCAGCATGTCATGAGTTTGCTGTGCAATTCTTATTATTTATTTAGTCTTCTTTTTTTGGGCCAACCCAATGAGTGTTGTCTGTGTGTGTGTGTGTGTGTGTGTGTGTGTGAGAGAGTGTCGCTCTCACAGATACTCACCAACACTCAGGCACTCGGCCAGCTGTCGCCTGTGTGTGGGCGTTTGCGCGTGTAAGGATGTGAGCGGAATTTTTGAATAGAACACGCAAATTAGATATAGAAAATTATGTGTATGCTCTATGCTCATGGCTCTATTAGTGTGCCTGTGCCTTTTTGCCCTGCCTTCATGATACATGGTACATTGTACATTGTACATTGTACATTGTGTGTTATATTCAGCATTCCCCGCTTTTCACGTTGAGAGGGTTGGGCCACAATGTCTAGCAAAGTGTGGGCGTTGCTCGGGGATCCGGGAGTTGGAGGTTGGTTCACGGGTTTCTATGGTATCATCGTATCTAGATATCGCCGGCAGGAAGGTAACTGTATTATCATGTCGAAATTATAATGCCAGACGAAAGGAGGGAGGCTCCACTGCGTGGGAAAACTTAAAGAGTTGTGGAAAACCGACTTCCAAAGCAGTAGCTTCAAAATGTGCTCTCCAGTTTGATTAACTAAAAAATTACAACCTATTTATAACATTCACTGTTAATAATCAAATATAAAGTTTTGCATAAAAACTAAATCCTATTTAAACGATGCTTTTATATTTATTTGTTTTTGTTGATTTGTAGTGTACTAATAAACTTCTGAGAATTCGCATTAATTTAAAAATAATTTAATATTGTACATCACATAAGATCTAAACAATATTTGACAGTTAAAAAAGTTTTTAAGGTCAGTAGGTTTTGGATTAAAAATGAAAATGGCTTAAAATTGTATAAAAAATAAGTTTAATTTTATTCCTAACATAAATTTGTATTTAGGTTGAAACTTATTTTTAAACCACAAAAATCTCAAGTTTTAGCCCAAAGCAAAGAAAACAGTCTTTTTCGAAGCATAAACATAACATTTAGGTGAAGTTTTTTGTTTTCGTTTTCATAATCTGATTTCGTTTGCCAGACGAAAAGCAAATAAATCATCCCACATATCATTCCCTGGCAATGAAGCAACCGATCATTCAGTTCAGTCTGTTCTGTTATAATACCCCATTTACTATGCGAGTGCACCTTTTTCAAGAATGAACCGAATGCAGGCGATTGAGAATTATAGTACAACAAAGGAGGACGGGCAAAAAATAAAAAAAGAAATAGAAATAGAAATCCAAAATGAAAGGAGAGCAATCACCCAAAGAGTGAGACGGCTAGATAAGGAAAAACAACCTAACCGTTGAGAAAAAAAAAGAGAAAATTTTTCACAATGAAACATAGAAAACATCTGTTGGATGTGGATGTGGATGATTTTCTATAAGGCTGAGCGACGAGAACTGGTGGAGTGGAATCTCAATCTCTTTGGACCGATGTTGCTGCTGTTGCAATAGTGTTGCTGCTGCTGCTGCTGCTGCTGCTGTTGCAGACAAAAGGTGCAACAACAATGGAACACCACTTACGCACAGTGGAAATAAGTAAGGCAGAATGGCAGGGTAACACATGTTGCAGCTTCCTTTTTGGCTGCCACTTAACTGCAACTCACTTCAGTCATAATGGTACAACAACAACTTCAACTACAACTACAACTACAACTACAACTACAACTTGTGGTGTAGAATTCTACCTGAAATCTACCTACTTTACGCACACACAATCATTATTCCCATTCGAAATATTCGGGATGCTGGAGTCTAGAGAAAACACAGATCGTGTGGCACGGAGACAATCAGCCCGAGAAAATCTTAAGGTCGATCACTTGTAGTTTATGGGCTTCTTCTTCTTCTTCTTCATCTTCTTCTGCTGCCTCTTCTTCGCGTTCTCCAGACCTATAGACCAGATCAAACCAGACCAGACAACAGAACAGACCAGCATTGTAAACCCAGAGAAATGTGAGGGGGGAGAAGAGTTGAGCAGCCTCGGGGAACTAGTTCTCATCTAAAATTGTTTATTTGTTTTATTACACATGCTACCTATTACATCAGAAACCATATTGCATATGATATCTTATTATAGTTCAAGTATTTAACTGGCAGATAAATTGAGTAACTTTATAATAAACTCAAGTAGCTTCGGGATACTAGTTTGTTTGCTATAAGATCTTGTTTAAAGTCGTTTATTTCCCTACTACGTTTTAAACTTTTACGATTGCAATATCTTAACTTACTGAAATTGTGGGTTAACGTTATTCCTTATCTTAATTACACATTTTTTAGATTATTTTCTCAATTAATTTTATTAAAATATTAAAATTATAAAAAGTAACTGTTAAACTGGTTAACTTGCTAGGAGTTTCAAGTAAACTTACAACTATATATGTTTGTTTTGATAATTAAATGTTGTTGTATAATATTATAGAGGGAATCAAACTAGTATTATTATTCTCGTCTTCTGAGAAATTATAGTGGTTCTAAAATATTTATAGTAGCCAATATAAAGCTTAACTTGTAGTAAAAGCTACAGCTTTTCTTTAAAATAGGAAACGTTTTATGAAAGCCATGCTTTGTTTAAAGTAGTGTACCATTACATTTGTTTATAATGATTTACTTTCAGTATTAGCAATATAGTATTTCCTACGAATAGGTATCCTAATAATAGACATACAATTTTTCAGAACCAGTTTACAATATTCGACATGTTCTAAGGAACTTAAAGTATTCCTTGTATATGAAAATAAACTTTGAGGAAAAGCCATATAGTTTTTCTTAAAAACAGGTAACCCAATAATGGAGCTACAGTTTTCCCGAACCAGTTCCCATATCGGCGACATCTCTGAACACTCCACCTCCAGTCTGGGCCTCCGGTTTGATGCCATCTTCTTGGCTCAGCTCATTTGTTGGTGATTTGATCTTTTGCCTCTTCTCGGCTTCTTCTGCTCCCCTCGAGAAACCCCCACTCCGCCGATCTCGACCAGAGTTGGCTTCAATGATTTCTACAAAAATTAAAGGAAAACCCAAACCGAACCAGACACAAGAATGAACATAATCATCATTATGATAATTATCATTCAGGCCGACTTTTGAGTATACTAGTCAGTATTTGAGTATGTATGCGTGTGTGCCTTCATTAACACACACTTTCGAGCCCTTTGCCACATGTGCTGTTCATTTGCTTTGAAAACTATTAGCTGATGTTGCTGCTGTGCTGTTGCTGTTGCTGCTGCAGTTGCTGTTGCTGTTGCTGCTGCTGCTGCTGTGGCTGCAACATATGGTCGGTTGGGCATTTAAATAGTTTAATGATCTGTGCTCTGTGACTGGGTTGTGTCGCTGTTGTTCTTGTTGTTGTTGTTGTCGTGGCAGCAGCATCAGCATCAGCAACAGCAACAACAACAGCAGCAACATTAAGCGATTCCCGTTTCAATTTCAGTTTTCTCATTCGCGTTTTGTTCCCTCCGAGTTGAGTTGAGTTGAGTTGAGTTGAGTTGCCTGCAGTCATTAGCGTTTCCTGTGTAGGTTTTTCATCTGTCGCTCTTCGCATTTTATTTATCTACTCATGTGTGTCTGCCCTCGAAGCGTGTGTATCCGCACAAACTGCATATATTTAGCAGGAGATCGGAAACCATATTTTTAAAACCGGAGCCCAAAAGGGAGATTTTAAATTCAGCATAAAAAACAAAAAACAAAGGCATTACTCCTAAATAGTTTGATTAGAACCGGTAGATTTAAAATTTAGCACTAAACCAAAAAAAATTCAATATTTTTGATAAAAACCTATCATTGCTTAGTGCATTTATTGCTAATTTCAATGTCATCATGATAAATACAATTTACCTAGAAAAAACACAAAAATTTCCAATTTGCGATTACAATTTTATAACAATGCTTCTACTTTGAATGTAAGAATTTACCGACAAGATATTTCCAGTTTTTCTATACCAGTACTTGACACAAAATCTGAATGGGAGCAAAAAATTAAACATTTTTTACACATTAAGTTTAATGCACGTTTTTCAGACATGATAAAATGAATTGCAAGTCGTACTTTTTGTAACGTCAATGCTGACAATTCCAAAAATGGGTCAGTTAACACTAAATCAGCATTAAAATAAACTAAACCATAGTAGGCGTAATGAAAAGCTCATTAAAGCTCCCTAGAAATATTTTAAATTTGTATTTTAATTTCTTTTTTATGCCTTTTACTTTTGCATTTCAGTATATTTTCTTATATATTCCATCTAAAATATCCTAACAAAAAAAATACAAAATAAATAATTTCTTTAGTAAACAATTTAAATATCTTAGCTAAGTTAAGCTAAAATAAATTATAGGTAGCTGAATCTTTTTATTTAAATTTCACTGAAAAATGCCTATTGAAGCTGCAATTAATTTTCCCTTATTTCTGTTGTTTTTTGTTTAAAATTTAATTGGGTCATGCTGGCATTACTCGTTGGGCAATAACTTTTATTAATTCATTTGACAATTGGAACGGTAAACGTAGCCGCTGATAAGGCAAAAGATCGGACATCTCGTTCGCCAGAAACATTATTCGCCGGCTTATTAACCAGAATGGCAGCGAAAAAACCTGTTTGCATTTGATTTTTGCCAGAGTTTATTTTTATATAAAAACGCTTTGCTTTGTGTTGTTGTTGCTGGGCTATCCGCCTGCCTTAAATAATTTTATTTAAATCGCAACTGGCAGTGACACTTGTTTGTGCAAACAACCAACCAAACAAGCAAACAAGCAAACAAACAAACGCAAACCAACAAAGGCGAATCTCTTCGAATCGTTTGAATGAATTTGCCCGGCGACAAAGACCTTCAGCCCCCCGTCGTATTTTCACTTATTAATGAAAACGTTTCAAATGCCACATTTCACATTTCGTGCGCCATTGAATCACACTCTCTGCCAGCGAAATAATTTATTTTTTATTCAGGCACTGCCGTTGCTGTGATCCAAGGTCAAAGTTTGCTTAACGTTAACGTTAAAACGTAAAAAAAAAGAAAACAACGAGGTAAAAGAATTTTAGCGCAATTAAAAATAATCGAGTGAACGCAAAAAAAACAACAAATTTGTTTGTATTCTATCTGCTGTGCCCAATTAATTTAAGAATGAAATCGAAATCTTGGCATTACTTTCGGGTGTGCGTCAAACGTTGTATGATGTTTATTTATTTTTTATTGAGCAATTTGAATATGTTTTTTATGGCCGCATTTACACCTTTTAATTGGAATTTTACTGGCTCAAATTTATGGATAATTAAGAACTCAACTTCGATTTGGAACACAATTCATTGGACTATATCTATAACTATAACATCAAAGCCTTTGCCTTTGCCTTTGCCCCTTAAATTCATTCTCAAAAAAGCTTAAAAATAGTTTACTACCTAGAATTTTGTATATCAAAGAACGAAAAAAATTGAAATGACGCTTACAGTTCTCTACACACCCGCTCCTTCGAAAAAGTCGATTGCCAAATATATAAAGAGGAGGGACCTGTGCCGCGATTTTCTTATTGGCAATCAGTGGCGATCTGCCACTGCCACAACCCAAAAAAAAAGAGCTCCACGACGTGTGTTTTCGTTGGTTTTCTATTTTGTTTTCCCCAATTGTGATCATTCTCGAAAATTGTTTTTGAGTACCGGACATGACGTCAATAAGTGGGCGTTTGTGTTAATTTTTATACCCCCCGAAAAGCACACACTCGACCCACTCGCATACCTATAGTATAGTCTATATGTGTATATTTATTTCTTTTCGGGCGGAGAAATATTCGTTGGCGCTAAAAACCAATTTTATGCGGCACAATAATAATAATAATTCGTTGGGCTTTTTATCGCCAGATATAGGCGCACATATAGATGGGGTCACAATAATAGTGGCAACCGGCAAATGTAAAAAAAAAGAAACATTTGTGAAAAGAATACAAAAAAAAAGATTTTGTTTTATTCTAATGTCTTTATTTGCCAAGTTTGCCTTTTTGTTTGTCCTTTTTGGCTTTTCTAAAATGGAAAATATTTAGAAAGAATTTCATAAAAAAAAGAAAAATTATTTTTAATAAAATTATTAAAATTGCAAAAAATAATTGTTGTAACTGAAACTTTGAAATATAATTGTCTTACTATTTTTAATGGTAATGTGATTATTGCCAATATCGCTTGATAGTTTTGCATACTGCTGTTCGTTTGGCTGGCTCTTTTGTTAATTTTTATGGAACAGAGACGCCATTTATTAATTTCCTGTATTTCCTTATTTGCCAGGGGCCACCTCGTGCCTTGCCTTTAATTATGTGTAAACAAATATTTATCTAAACGCGACGTCTGGCGGGCGGCTTTTCGCATTTCGATCTTCCCTGGGCGATCGCATTACTCATACGCCGCGTTGACCAGATTTACTGCTGCATCGCTATAAAATCGGAAAGAACATGCCATAAAAATACAGTTGTTTTGCCATAAAAATGTTTTATTTCGCGATCGCGATTGTGCCATAATTAACATGATCATCATCAAAAGCCGAAATATGTACCCAGTCAAAGTTCAATTAGCATTATATTCTTTATTCATACGCTTCGTTCTTCGCCCTCGATTGGTACTTACTATATATACATATGAATTTATATATATATGCAAATGAATCGGGAATCGAGACTCTCAATCTCATTCTCATTCTGAATACGAATCGCTAATTTCCTTTTGATATGCCAAATCGAACAATTATGAAAGTTATTCCCATTTGTTTTTATGGCCCTACGTAATACGTGGCGGAGCGGAAATAAGTGAAAAGCGAGAATGGAATTCTGAATTTGAATATTGCGGACGAATCGGATCGGATCGGATCGGATCTGATAGGCGGGGTGAAAGCAATTAAGGCAGATAATGGGGGTTAGCGGTGTCGAGGGCGGCACATTCGTTTGTATTCGTTTGGATCCCAAAAAAATACTACTACTACTCGACTCCAGCATAAATAAGCAATTTGATCTTTAACATTTAGCAGTAGGGCCAAGCCCAGTTTCCCTAGAAACTAGAAACTACGAGCCACAATCTCCGAAACATCATGTCCCGCCGATTCGAGTGAACCCGA